>NC_044562.1:103965392-104270749 GCF_007565055.1 Rhinopithecus roxellana
GTTTTGTAAAAAAATAGAAAAAATTATCAAAAAAAAAAGAAAAAAAAGATATCAGTTGGTGGAATGGATATAAAAACAAGGTCCAACTGTATTCTGCCTACAAGAAACTCACTTCACGTATAAAGACAGAATGAATGTGAAGGGCCAGAAAGATATTCCATTCAAATAAAAAACAAAAGTGTGCAGGAGTAACTATACTTAGATAAAACAGACTTTATGTAAAAAATTATAAAAAGATACAAAGAAGGTCATTATGTAATGATAAAGGGAAAAATTCAGCAAGAAGATACAATAATTATAAATGTATATGCATCCAACACTGGAGCATCCAAATATATAAAGTAGATATTATTAGATATGGGGGAGAGATAGATTCCAATGCAATAATATTTGAGGACTTCAATGGCTCAGTCTCAGCATTGGGAAGATCATTTATACAGAAAAGCAACAAAGAAACATTTGATTAAAACTGCACTTTAGACAAAATGGACCTAGCAGACATTTATAGAACATTTCATTCAACATCTGCAGAATACACATTCTTTTTATCAGCACATGGAACATCCTCCAGAACATATCATATGTTAGGCCATAAAGCAAGTTCTTAACAAATTTTTAAAAATTGAAATTATATCGAATAACTTTTCTGACCACAGTGAAATAAAACTGAATATCAGTAACAAGTGGAACTCTCAAAACTCTATGAATACATGAAAATTAAACAACATTCTCCTGAATGACCAGTCAATAAAGAAATTAAAAAGAAAATTAAAGAATTAAAAGTAAGCGAAAATAGAAGCACAATATGCCAAAACCTGTGGAACACAACAAAATTAATATTCAGAGGAAATTTATAGCAATAAACATCTATATTTAAAAAGTAGAAAATTTTTAATTAAATAACTTAATACATCTCAAGGAACTAGAAAATCAAGAACAAACAAAACCCCAAATTAGAAGAAAAGATATATTAAAGACCAGAGTGTAAATAAACAAAATTGAGACTAAAAGGTCAACATAAAAAGTCAGTTTTTTGAAAAAATAAGCAAAATTCACAAACTATTAGCTACATTAACCAAGAAAAATGAGAGAAGACCCAAATAAATAAAATCAGAAATTGAAAAGGAGACATTACCACTGATACCATAAAAATATGAAGAATCATTAAAGACTGCTATGAACAACAATATACCAATAATTAGGAAAGTCCGAGGAAATGTCTAAATTCCTGGACACATAAAAACTGTGAAGATTGCACCAAGAAGAAATAGAAAAAAATGAACAGACCAATTATGAGTAACAAGATTAAATCAGCAATAAAATATCTCCCATTAAAGAAAAACTCAGGACCTGATGGCTTCACTACTGAATTCTACCAAATATTTAAAGAATTGATACCAATTTTTCTTCTTATTCACTCTGGAAGTCTTAGCCAAAGCAATTAGGCAAGACAAAGAAATAAAGGGAGTTCAAACTGGAAAGCAGAAAGTCAAAAGCAAAAATGAACAAGTGGAATAATATCAAACTAAAAAGCTTCTGCACAGCAAAAGGAACAATCAACAGAAGGAAGAAACAACCTGCAGGATGAGAGAAAATATTTGCAAACTATTCATCTGATAAAGGATTAATATCTGTAATATACAAGGAACTCAAACAACTCTATGGTAAAAACAAAAAATCTGATTTTAACAACGGCAAATGAGCTGAACAGACATCTCTTAAAATAAGACATACGAATGGTCAATGGGTTTATGAAAAAATGCTCAATGTCACTAATCATCAGGGAAATGCAAATAAAAACTATAATGTCAGCAAAACATCATAAACTTGGAGGACATTATGTTAAGCAAAATAAGCCAGGCACAGAATAAGAAATACCACATGTTCTCATGTATATGTGGAAGCTAAAAATGTTGATCTCATAGAAGCAGAGAGTAGAATAGTGGTTACTAGAGATGGGGAAGTGGGGGGAAGGGGGATAAGGAGAGGTTAAGGGCTACAAAAGTACAGCTAGATAGAGGAATTATTGCTAGTGTTTTAGAGCACTACAGGGTGACTATAATCAACAAAATTTATTGTATATTGTCAAACAGCTAGAAGAGCAAATTTTGGACGTTCCCAACACAAAAACATTATAAATTATTGAGGTCCTAGTTATGCTAATTACCCAGATTTGATTATTAGACATTGTATAAATGTATTGAAATATCCCTCTGTACTCTATAAATATGTACAATTATTGAGTCAATTAAAAATAATAATTAAAAAATGAAATGAACAAGGTATGTAAGTACAAATCTCATGGATATCAAATGGATAATAAAGGAATATTATGAACAACTCTTTGTTCACAAGTTTCATAACCAAGATGAAACAGACAAATTATTTGAAAGGCAGAGTCTATCAAAATTTACCTAAGAAGAAATACACCATTTGAATTGTCTATTAAAATTGTCTGTTAAAGAAATTGAATCCATAATTAATAACCTTTCAAAAAAGAAACTATCAGGCCCATACAGGTTCATTGATGAATTCTACCAAATATTTAAGCAAGAAATTATAACAATTTTCTTAATCTCTTTTGGAAGATGGAAGCAGAAAGAATATTTTCTTTTTTTTCTATTATTATTATACTTTAAGTTCTAGGGTACATGTGCATAATGTGCAGGTTTGTTACATATGTATACTTGTGCCATGTTGGTGTGCTGCACCCATCAACTCGTCAGCACCCATCAACTCGTCATTTACATCAGGTATAACTCCCAGTGCAATCCCTCCCCCCTCCCTCCTCCCACCTCCCCCCTCCCCATGATAGGCCCTGGTGTGTGATGTTCCCCTTCCGGAGTCCAAGTGATCTCATTGTTCAGTTCCCACCTATGAGTGAGAACATGTGGTGTTTCGTTTTCTGTTCTTGTGATAGCTTGCTGAGAATGATGGTTTCCAGCTGCATCCATGTCCCTACAAAGGACACACACTCATCCTTTTTTATGGCTGCATAGCATTCCATGGTGCATATGTGCCACATTTTCTTAATCCAGTCTGTCACAGATGGACATTTGGGTTGATTCCAAGTCTTTGCTATTGTGAATAGGGCCACAATAAACATATGTGTGCATGTGTCTTTATAGCTGCATGATTTATAATCCTTTGGGTATATCCCCAGTAATGGGATGGCTGGGTCATATGGTACTTCTAGTTCTAGATCCTTAAGGAATTGCCATACTGTTTTCCATAATGGTTGAAATAGTTTACAATCCCACCAACAGTGTAAAAGTGTTCCTATTTCTCCACATCCTCTCCAGCACCTGTTGTTTCCTGACTTTTTAATGATTGCCATTCTAACTGGTGTGAGACGGTATCTCATTGTGGTTTTGATTTGCATTTCTCTGATGGCGAGTGATGATGAGCATTTTTTCATGTGTCTATTGGCTGCATGAATGTCTTCTTTTGAGAAATGTCTGTTCATATCCTTTGCCCACTTTTTGATGGGATTCTTGGTTTTTTTTTCTTGTAAATTTGTTTGAGTTCTTTGTAGATTCTGGATATTAGCCCTTTGTCAGATGAGTAGATTGCAAAAATTTTCTCCCATTCTGTAGGTTGCCTGTTCACTCTGATGGTAGCTTCTTTTGCTGTGCAGAAGCTCTTTAGTTTAATTAGATCCCATTTGTCAATTTTGGCTTTTGTTGCCATTGCTTTTGATGTTTTAGACATGAAGTCCTTGCCCATACCTATGTCCTGAATGGTTTTTCCTAGGTTTTCTTCTAGGGTTTTTATGGTTTTAGGTCTAACATTTAAGTCTCTAATCCATCCTGAATTAATTTTCATATAAGGAGTAAGGAAAGGATCCAGTTTCAGCTTTCTACTTACGGCTAGCCAATTTTCCCAGCACCATTTATTAAATAGGGAATCCTTTCCCCATTTCTTGTTTTTGTCAGGTTTGTCAAAGATCTGATGGCTGTAGATGTGTGGTATTATTTCTGAGGGCTCTGTTCTGTTCCATTGGTCTATACCTCTGTTTTGGTACCAGTACCATGCTGTTTTGGTTACTGTAGCCTTGTAGTATAGTTTGAAGTCAGGTAGTGTGATGCCTCCAGCTTTGTTCTTTTGACTTAGGATTGTCTTGGAAATGCGGGCTTTTTTTTGGTTCCATATGAACTTTAAAGCAGTTTTTTCCAATTCTGTGAAGAAACTCATTGGTAGCTTGATGGGGATGGCATTGAATCTATAAATTACCTTGGGCAGTATGGCCATTTTCATGATATTGATTCTTCCTATCCATGAGCATGGTAGGTTCTTCCATTTGTTTGTGTCCTCTTTTATTTCACTGAGCAGTGGTTTGCAGTTCTCCTTGAAGAGGTCCTTTACATCCCTTGTAAGTTGGATTCCTAGGCATTTTATTCTCTTTGAAGCTATTGTGAATGGAAGTTCATTCATGATTTGGCTCTCTGTTTGTCTGTTACTGGTGTATAAGAATGCTTGTGATTTTTGCACATTGATTTTATATCCTGAGACTTTGCTGAAGTTGCTTATCAGCTTAAGGAGATTTTGGGCTGAGACAATGGGGTTTTCTAAATATACAATCATGACATCTGCAAATAGGGACAATTTGACTTCTTCTTTTCCTAACTGAATACCCTTGATTTCTTTCTCTTGCCTGATTGCCCTAGCCAGAATTTCCAACTCTATGTTGAATAGGAGTGGTGAGAGAGGGCATCCCTATCTTGTGCCAGTTTTCAAAGGGAATTTTTCCAGTTTTTGCCCATTCAGGATGATATTGGCTGTGGGTTTGTCATAAATAGCTCTTATTATTTTGAGATACGTTCCATCAATTCCGAATTTATTGAGCGTTTTTAGCATGAAGGGCTGTTGAATTTTGTCAAAGGTCTTTTCTACGTCTATTGAGATAATCATGTGGTTTTTGTCTTTGGTTCTGTTTATATGCTGGATTACCTTTATTGATTTGCATATGTTGAACCAGCCTTGCATCCCAGGGATGAAGCCCACTTGATCATGGTGGATAAGCTTTTTGATGTGCTGCTGGATTCAGTTTCCCAGTATTTTATTGAGGATTTTTGCATCGATATTCATCAGGGATAGTTGTCTAAAATTCTCTTCTGTTGTTGTGTCTCTGCCAGGCTTTGGTGTCAGGATGATATTGGCTTCATATGATGAGTTAGGGAGGATTCCCTCTTTTTCTATAGATTGGAATAGTTTCAGAAGGAATGGCATCAGCTCCTCCTTGTACCTTTGGTGGAATTTGGCTGTGAATCCATCTGTTCCTGGACTTTTTTTGGTTGGTAGGCTATTAATTATTGCCTCAATTTCAGAGTCTGCTATTGGTCTATTCAGGGATTCAGCTTCTTCCTGGTTTAGTCTTGGGAGAGTGTAAGTTGTCCAGGAAATTATCCATTTCTTCTAGATTTTCTAGTTTATTTGCATAGAGGTGTTTATAGTATTCTCTGATGATAGTTTGTATTTCTATAGGGTCTGTGGTGATATCCCCTTTATCATTTTTTATTGCATCTATTTGATTCTTCTCTCTTTTCTTCTTTATTAGTCTTGATAGAGGTCTATCAATTTTGTTGATCTTTTCAAAAAACCAACTCCTGGATTCATTGATTTTTTGGAGGGTTTTTTGTGTCTCTATCTCCTTCAGTTCTGCTCTGATCTTAGTTATTTCTTGCCTTCTGCTAGCTTTTGAATGTGTTGGCTCTTGCTTCTCTAGTTCTTTTAATTGTGATGTTAGAGTGTCAATTTTAGATCTTTCCAGCTTTCTCTTGTGGGCATTTAGTGCTACAAATTTCCCTCTACACACTGTTTTAAATGTGTCCCAGAGATTCTGGTATGTTGTATCTTTGTTCTCATTGGTTTCAAAGAACATCTTTATTTCTGCCTTCATTTCATTATGTACCCAGTAGTCATTCAGGAGCAGGTTATTCAGTTTCCATGCAGTTGAGCAGTTTTGATTGAGTTTCTTAGTCCTGAGTTCTAGTTTGATTGCACTGTGGTCTGAGAGACACTTTGTTATAATTTCTGTTCTTCTGCATTTGCTGAGGAGTGCTTTACTTCCAATTATGTGGTCAATTTTGGAACAAGTGTGATGTGGTGCTGAGAAGAATGTATATTCTGTTGATTTGGGGTGGAGAGTTCTGTAGATGTCTATTAGGTCTGCTTGCTGCAGAGATGAGTTCAATTCCTGGATATCCTTGTTAACTTTCTGTCTCGTTGATCTGTCTAATGTTGACAGTGGAGTGTTGAAGTCTCCCATTATTATTGTATGAGAGTCTAAGTCTCTTTGTAAGTCTCTAAGGACTTGCTTTATGAATCTGGGTGCTCCTGTATTGGGTGCATATACATTTAGGATAGTTAGCTCTTCCTATTGAATTGATCCCTTTACCATTATGTAATGGCCTTCTTTGTCTCTTTTGATCTTTGATGGTTTAAAGTCTGTTCTATCAGAGACTAGGATTGCAACCCCTGCTTTTTTTTGTTCTCCATTTGCTTGGTAGATCTTGCTCCATCCCTTTATTTTGAGCCTATGTATGTCTCTGCATGTGAGATGGGTCTCCTGAATACAGCAGACTGATGGGTCTTGACTCTTTATCCAGTTTGCCAGTCTGTGTCTCTCAATTGGACCATTTAGTCCATTTACATTTAAGGTTAATATTGTTATGTGTGAACTTGATCCTGCCATTATGATATTAACTGGTTATTTTGCTCGTTAGTTGATGCAGTTTCTTCCTAGCCTCCATGGTCTTTACATTTTGGCATGTTTTTGCAATGGCTGGTACCGGTTGTTCCTTTCCATGTTTAGGGCTTCCTTCAGGGTCTCTTGTAAGGCAGGCCTGGTGGTGACAAAATCTCTAAGCATGTGCTTATCTGTAAAGGATTTTATTTCTCCTTCACTGATGAAACTTAGTTTGGCTGAATATGAAATTCTGGGTTGAAAATTCTTTTCTTTAAGAATGTTGAATATTGGCCCCCACTCTCTTATGGCTTGGTGAGTTTCTGCCAAGAGATCTGCTGTTAGTCTGATGGGCTTCCCTTTGTGGGTAACCCGACCTTTCTCTCCGGCTGCCCTTAAGATTTTTTCCTTCATTTCAACTTTGGTGAATCTGGCAATTATGTGTCTTCGAGTTGCTCTTCTGGAGGAGTATCTTTGTGGTGTTCTCTGTATTTCCTGAATTTGAATGTTGGCCTGCCCTACTAGGTTGGGGAAGTTCTCCTGGATGATATCCTGAAGAATGTTTTCCAACTTGGTTCCATTTTCCCCCTCACTTTCAGGCACCCCAATCAGACGTAGATTTGGTCTTTATACATAATCCCATACTTCTTGCAGGCGGTGTTCATTTCTTTTTCTTCTTTTTTCTTTAGATTTCTCTTCTCACTTCATTTCATTCATTTGATCCTCAATCACTGATACTCTTTCTTCCAGTAGATAGAGTCAGTTACTGAAGCTTGTGCATTTGTCACGTATTTCTCGTGTCATGGTTTTCATCTCTGTCAGTTCGCTTATGGCCTTCTCTGCATTAATTTTTCTAGTTATCAATTCTTCCACTCTTTTTTCAAGGTTTTTAGTATCTTTATGCTAGGTACGTAATTCCTCCTTTAGCTCTGAGAAGTTTGATGGACTGAAGCCTTCTTTCCTCATCTGGTCAAAGTCATTCTCCATCCAGCTTTGATCTGTTGCTGGTGATGAGCTGCGTTCCTTTGGAGGGGGAGATGCGCTCTGATTTTTTGAATTTCCAGCTTTTCTGCCCTGCTTTTTCCCCATCTTTGTGGTTTTATCTGCCTCTGGTCTTTGATGATGGTGACATACTGATGGGGTTTTGGTGTGGGTGTCCCTCCTGTTTGTTAGTTTTCCTTCTAACAGTCAGGACCCTCAGCTGTAGGTCTGCTGGAGATTGCTTGAGGTCCACTCCAGACCCTGTTTGCCTGGGTATCAGCAGCAGAGGCTGCAGAAGATAGAATATTGCTGAACAGCAAGTGTACCTGTCTGATTCTTACTTTGGAAGCTTCCTCTCAGGGGTGTACTCCACCCTGTGAGGTGTGGGCTGTCGGTCTGCCCCTAGTGGGGGATGCTTCCCAGTTAGGCTACTCAGGGATCAGGGACCCACTTGAGCAGGGAGTCTGTCCGTTCTCAGATCTCAGCCTCTGTGTTGGGAGATCCACTGCTCTCTTCAAAGCTGTCAGACAGAGTCGTTTGCGTCTGCAGAGGTTTCTGCTGCTTTGTTGTTGTTGTTGTTGTTGTTTAGCTGTGCCCTGTCCCCAGAGGTGGAGTCTATAGAGACAGGCAGGTTTCCTTGAGCTGCTGTGAGCTCCACCCAGTTCGAGCTTCCCAGCAGCTTTGTTTACCTACTTAAGCCTCTGCAATGGCGGGTGCCCCTCCTCCAGCCTCGCTGCTGCCTTGCGGTTAGATTGCAGACTGCTGTGCTAGCAGTGAGGGAGGCTTCGTGGGCGTGGGACCCTCCTGGCCAGGTGTGGGATACAATCTCCTGGTGTGCCCGTTTGCTACGACCCTTGGTAAAGGGCAGTACTGGGGTGGGAGTTACCCAATTTTCCAGGTGTTGTGTGTCTCAATTCCCCGGCTAGGAAAAGGGATTCCCTTCCCCCTTGCGCTTCCCAGGTGAGGCGATGCCTCATCCTGCTTCAGCTCTTGCTGGTCGGGCTGCAGCAGGTGACCAGCACCGATTGTCCGGCACTCCCTAGTGAGATGAACTCAGTACCTCAGTTGAAAATGCAGAAATCACCTGTCTTCTGTGTTGCTTGCGCTGGGAGTTGGAGACTGGAGCTGTTCCTATTCGGCCATCTTGCTCTACCCCGTTTCTGTCAGAAAGAATATTTTCAAACTCATTCTATGAGAGCAGCATTACCCTAATACCAAGACAAGACAGAGACATTACCATGAAAGAAAATTACAGAGCAGTATCTCCATGAACATAGATGCAAAAATCTTCAACTGAATATTGGCAAACTGAATCCAACAATGTATAAAGGAATTATACAGTGTGCTTATGTGGGATTATTTCCAGGAATTCAAAGTTGGTTCAACACCAGAACATAGATTAATCTAATCTATCACGTCAATAAGCTAAAGAATAAAAATTACTTGATCATGTCAATAGATGCAGAGAAAACATTTGAGAAAATCCTCTGCTCACTCATGTAAAAACACTCAACAAACTAGGAATAGAGGGAGCATACTGAACTGGATAAAAATAAAATCTGCATAAAATCTACTGCTAATATCATACTTAATAAGAAAATATAAGCTTTCTCACTACAATTAAGAGCAATGCAAGGATACTCCCTCTAAGCACTTGTTTTTAGCATCGTACTGGAAGTCCTAGCTAATGCAATATTATGGTTTGAGTGCCACCTGCTAAAACTTATGTTGAAATTTGATTCCCAGTACGGCAGTGTTAGAGGTTAGGCCTAGTGGGAGGCATTCAGATCATAGAGGTACTGTCCTCATGAATAGATTAATGCTGCCTCATGGAAGTGGGTGAGTTCTCACTCTAGCAGGAATGGATTCATTCCTGAGAAAGCCTTCCTGCAAGTGCCCACCTTCACTTCTGCTTTTCACCAGGGGTTGAAGCATCACAAGATCCTCACCAGATGGTTTGCCCCATTATGAACTTTCTAGCCACTAGAATCATGAGCCAAATGAACCTATTTTTAAAAATAATTACCCAGTCTCAGATATCCTGTTATAGCCGCAAAAAATGGACTAAGATATGCAGTAGAACGAGAAAGGAAATAAAAGGTGCATGGTTTAAGAAGGAATAAATAAAACTTTCTTTGTTCTCAGGTTGCATAATTGTTTATGGAGAAAATATAAGAGAGTTGACAAAAGAACTTCTGGAACTATGAAATCATTTTAGCAAGTTTGTAGGAAACAAGGTTACATTAAAAAGGCAATCATTTTTCTCCATATTAACAATGAACAAGTAGAATTTGAAATTAAAAACACAGTAACAATTATATGAGGAGCCCCCAAAATGAAATACTTGGTATATATCTAGCAAAATATGCACAAAATATGCACATGAGGAAACTTAAGAAAAAAAAAAAAAAAACCCTGATGAAAGATGTCAAAAAAAAAAAAAAAAAAAACTAAACTAAATAAATGAAGAGATAGTCTGTGTTCAGAGACAGGAGGACTCAATATTGTCAAGACATCAGTTCTTCTCAACTTGACCTATAGATTCAATGTAGTCCCAATTAAAATCTCAGCAAATTATTTTAAGGATATTGGCAAACTAAATCTAAAGTTTAAATAGAGAAGCAATGACCCAGAATAACCAACATGATATTGTAGGAGAATAAGAAAGTTGGACACTACCAAACCTAAAGACATACTATATAGCCACAGTAATTAAGACAGTGTGGTATTGGTAAAAGAATAAATGAAAAGATTACTGGAACTGAACAGAGAATCCAGAATGGACCCGGACAAGTATAGTGAACTGATATTTGACAAAGAAGCAAAGGTAACAGAATGGAACAGAGATAGTCTTTTCAACAAATGGTTCTGGAACAACTGGACATCCACATGCAAACAATTGAATCCATATGAGATTTTATACCCTTCACAAAAATTAGCTCAGAATGATTATAAATCTAGATGTAAAATGCAACACTACAAAACTCCTTGAAATAAATTGGGAGAAAATCTAGGTAACCTTGAGTATGGCAATGATGTTTTAGATATACCACCAAGACATGATCTATGAAAAAAGTAATAAGCTAGATTTCACTAGAACTAAAAACTTCTACTCTGGAAAAGACACTGTCAGGAGAATGAGAACATAAACCACAGAATGGGAGAAGATATTTGCAAGACACATTTGGTTAAGGATTCTTATCAAAAATATAAGTATTAAAATTCAACAGCAAGAAAACTAATAGATCTATTTTAAAAATGGACAAAAGACCTGAATAGACACTTCACTAAAGAAGATATACAGGTGGTAAAAAGCATATGAGAACATGTTCCACTAGGAAATTGCAAATTAAAAGGGCAAGATACCACTACACACCTATCAGAATGGCCACAATCCAAAACACTGACAACACCAAATGCTGTGAAGGTGTGGAGCAACAGGAACTCTTGTTTGTTGCTGGTGGGAATGCAAAATGGCACAGATACTTGGGAAGACAGTTTGGTAATGTCTTAGAAAACAAAACATACTCTTTCCGTACAATACAGCAATCATGCTTCTTGGTATTTACCCAAATGAGTTGAAAACTTAGATCCAGATAAAACCCTGGACATGAATGTTTATGGATGCTTGATATATTTTTACCAAAACCTGGAAATAACCAAGATGTCCTCAGTAGGTGAATGGATAAACTGTGGTAGATCCAGACAGTGGACTGTTATTCAGTGCTAAGAAGAAATGAGCTATCAAGTCATGAAAAGACATGAAGAAACCTTAATTGCATTTTAGTAAGTGAAAGTAGTCAATCTGAAAATGCTACATACCGAAATACTACATACTATCCGATCTCAACTATAAGACATTCTGGAAAAGGCAAAAGTATGGAGAAAGTAAAAAGATCAGTGGTTGCTAGAGGCTGGGGGAAGGGAGGGATGAACAGCCAGAGCACAGAAGATTTTTGGGGCAATGAAACTATGCTGTATATTATAATGGTGGATGCATGTCACAATACATTTGTCAATACCTGTAGAATATATGGCAGTAAGAGTGAATTGAATGGTAATGTAAATTATGGACTTAGGGTGTTATCAGTTTACATACACTAGAATAGCGAAAATTAGAAAGCCTGATAATAGCAGATGTTGACGAGCAAGTAGAATGAAACTCTCGCCATTATTGGTGGGAAACAATTTGGCAGTTTAAGGATAATCACAGCCTCAAGAGAAATAGCCCCAAAACACATAGAAATGTGTTTGCAAAATGTCCTATACAAAAATATTTGTAGTAGATTCTTAAAAATAATCGCCACAAACTGCAAGCAACCCAAATGACCATCAAAATGAGACTGAATCAGCAAATTGTGGTATATTCACTCAATGGAATACCACTTAGAAATACAAAATAATAAGTTTCTAAAACCAGTAATAGCATGGATGAATCTCAAAAATGTTTTGTTGAGCAAAAACCAGACATAAAAAGTACTGTATAATCCAATTTATATAAAGTTCTAAATAGATAACACAAATTTATGATTAGAACCATAGTTGTTCCTTGGAAAATGGGAGTAAACCAGAAAGTAGTGTGAAACAGACTTTATGGGTTGTAGATTACACTGGTGTAATTATTTCAAACATCATTGAATTATATGCCTAATATGCAAATCATAGTTCAATAAAGAGTATAGGTGGGAGGAAAGGATATTTTTACTTTATTAAAAAAAGAAAAATGAAGTTCTCAGTTATCCTGACATTTTGACAAAAAAAAAGGCTTATCCATTTTCAAGTATTCTATTTTTTTACAGAAAGGAATCGAAGTGAATTATCTGATGGGCGAAGTGTTGAGAGGGTATTAGTTTATGTTGATATCAAGTTTTGATTTTGAAAATAGTCAAAAAAACGGATTGGAAATTTTATCTCAGTTCACATCAAGACATAGCTTTGAATTTTCAAAAACGATAGAGCATAAATACTCTCTATACATATTGCAGAAATAAATATGGATAGCATTATTTCACAAAAGTGCCATTAATTTTTAGCTTATTTTCTGTTCCTAATTTCCTCTTTGCCTTCTCTTGGACCATCTATTAAGAAAGAAATTCCAAGCTTAAATTTCTGTTTCTACCCTTACCCAGTGGAATGTCAAAAAGATTCTTAGATTGCTACAGCCTAGGAAAAGAAAGCAGTATTTGTTTTAAGTAACCTCTTCTGTCTTTAATCTTGTTCTAACATATTTTTTTTTTCCTCAGGAGGCCCTTATCTGAAAGTCCTTTTGCTAATTCATACATCAATTAATTCAGCAACATTTTTGTCAAATAACAAGGAAAAGTAATTATTTCTGTAACATATTCAATGACATTTCAATCAAATTCCTCTAACCTGAAAAATCCTGACAGCCACGTTTTAGAGAATTTGATGACTCTTTTAAACTCTTTAGAAAGGAGGCTGCCAGATGTATTGCTGTGTTCACATATGTGCATGCATGAGTGAATAAAGTAATTAAATGATCCTTAGGTAGTTTGCTAAACCCTTACAGAGAGACTTTGTTAGAAAACTTGGCATCTTAGGCTACTGATCTTGCTTTCCTATTTGCACCAAAGCATTTGGTTTCTGAAAATTATGCTTAGGGATTAATTTGCCTTATGCCAACTGATAAGTGAGATTTATCTTAATTTGAATAAACCATAAATGTCCATTCATCAGTTATGATCCTTGTTAAGGCAAGCTGCCAAGAAACACCAGGTGTCTAGGCCAGAGTTTACTCAAATATAAGATGAACTCTTTTCCAATGTTTGAAAGCTGTGAATCCTTCCTTTGACTTTGGGCCAAATGTTTAATGTCTTTTAGTCTTTGCAGGTGTTTTTGTCTGTGAAATAAAAAGGTTGATTACAGGGGCTGCAAGGTTCAATTCTGTGAATTCAATTGAATTCTACAATTCTATGGACATATGATTGCTAGCGAAGGGAGGGATTATTGATATCACTGGCACGGGACTTGACTCAAAAACTTGGTATAAACATGGAAAGTTAAAGCCAAAATTATGCCTTCATCATGTATCAAAGTCTAATATTATAGTAAAAAGTAATGATGAAAATGGTTATCTTCAAGAAGCTTATCCAGCTTGGGCCATAAAGTAAGCATAAACAAATAAATGGCAGTATATAATGAAATGTTAAAAAAAAAAAAAAAAGAAAAAGAAACCTAAGTTCTAAGTTCTAAGTGCCAGAGGAATGAACTCAGATTATAAATGACAACTAACAGTTACAATTCTTTGCCCATAAAACCATATACCAAAGAATAATGTGGAACTGATTCTCAGTAACCAAAAAGAATCATGGTAAGTAGAAAAAATTGCAACTCAGTATTCAATGACAATTCACTGTGTTCTACATCTTCAATCAAATGTGATACTAGCGTTCTATTAAAATAAAAAAATTATTTAAAATAAGGAATTTTTATGTTATGCTAATATTTTCTTTTGTTCTCTATTTTAGTTTCATATATTGAAAATGACTTATAAACACTATTTTGCTTCATTGGTTCTGTTCTACAGTTGAGTGTATGAGAAGTCATTAAAATAGTCTTGGCCTTAATAGGCATGACATGTGATATTTATTACCTGTGTGATTACATAGCACAAGTAGATAATGGCTTTTAAAGAAGATGCATGAATTCTAGTGAAGTAGAATGACCTATTTTTGGTCACTACTATACTTTTGTTCAGTAGATTGCTGTAATCTCTGTGTTAGTTTGCATTGCTATAAAAAATTACCTGAGACTGGATAATTTAAAAATAAAAGAAGTTTATTTGGTTCACAGTTCTGCAGGCTGTACATGAAGCACAGTGCTGGCATCTACTCCTGGTGAGGGCCTCAGAGAGCTTCCAGTCATGGCAGAAGGTGAAGGGGGAGCTAGTGTGTCACATGGCAAGAGAGGGAGCAAGAGAGAGAGGGAGGAGGTACCAGGCTCTTTTAAACAACCAGATCTCATGTGAACTCATAAAGTAGGAACACATTCCCACGAGGACAGCACCAAGTCATTCATGAGGGATCCTGCCCCATGACCCTTCTCCCACGAGGCCCACCTCCAACACTGGAGCCACATTTCAACATGAGATTTGAAGGGGACCAACATTCAAACCATATTATTCTATTTTTGCTAATGTAAAGCAACAGGAAACAATTCTTGTTTCCAGTCACTTCAAAACACTCCTTTTCCCAACTTATCCTATATTTTGATGCTTTTTAATGGGGGGGGGTTATATGTGTTTTTTCTTCCTTTTTTAAAAATTGTTTCTTGATCTTTTTATTAACATGGATATATAGAAATTAATGCTTGTCACACTTAAAAAAAACATTTCATGTGGCAGTATTTTTAATTTAATTTGGAGTACATTGTAATATATTTTATATTTTAGATCTTCATCCAGTAACAGAATCTTTACACTAAAAAATGAAGTTTTAAAAGTGCCTTTCTGGTTTGTGCTTGGAGTAGATTCTGCCTCTACTACAAATGCTTTCTGAATAAGCTTTCTATCCAAGACACTTTTAAAGTTGTTTCGACTTACTAGCCTAATGGCAGAAGATGAGAGAAGGCAAATTGGAAGGGAAAAAAACAAAAGGTAACTGATAAAAAGAAAGTTCACAATATATCTTTTTAGTTTTCTGGAAAAGCAAGTTCAAAAATTAAAGATATCATTTGTGTGTTTTCCTTTTTTTTTTTTTTTTAATTTAGCATAGTGCCCAAAGTCCAGCATTATTTTTGATTCTACAATGTATTTAGAATGCACTTAGCTCAGAAGCACCTTTAATACAATAGATCCCAAATGCTTTCTTTTAAAATGCAGCCCAGGTTTTCTGAAACGGAAATGCATATGCAACTCATTTGTAGAACTGAGCATACATCTTATAGTACACACACTGGCATTAAATTGAAACCTGAACGATGAGAAGTCGTTTGTGTGGGCAGGAAGCCAAATCGTTCCTGCAGTTCTACATGCAGGCAATAACTTACATCGACAGGTAGAAAACATGTTATGTGCTTTTGGTACAATGATGACAAAAACTCAGCAATGACTCATAATTCAGCTATCATTTAAAAATGTTCAAAAACATGAAAAAAATGGATGAAAACTTGCTCTTGTCTAAATTTGAAGGCAAGGGAGTCCTTGGCACTTGACAAGGTGAATCATGAACAGAATCAGTGATTGACTGATAGATAGACAGACAGACAGACAGACAACATTATGTTTTGAGTTTCCTCTCCTTACTTCTATTACCATAAGGGACCTGAAAGAAGAATTAATGCATCTATTTTTCCTGTTCATTTTCTCATTTAAGATAAATGTCTTTTACCCTCTCCATTTTTGTCATTGTGATTGGCTCTATCATTTTCCATTATCTCCTCTTTATTTCCCATGAAATTGTCAATTATGAACTTAAAGAATATAAGTCACTTCCCTTAAAATTAGTGGTATCTATGTTTTCTGAGCCACCTGCTAGGAGCAAGATGGATAGATTAAATAAATGAACAAACCAGAGTCAGTGGCCTGCCCTATCCTAGAAAAATCAAAATTCCAAGGCAATCTCCATCAGGATCACTGTAGATTTATAGTGAATACCACTTTTCTAGGGCCAAATTATTGAATTTCCCTGAATAACAGGGAGTAACATGATTTTTTTCCCCTTGAACTTGTCCCACTCAGAAAAATCTCTTATACATATAATTTGGGGTGGAGGGGGGGGGCAAAAAAACAATTTCAACCCTTGCTCTAGGTAACCAATAAGAAATGAACAAGAGTAGTCCCTACGCACACCTAGAATGACCTTATCTACAAGTGCCTTCAAATGTGACAGCTGTTTTCCATCCAAACACACTACAAGGATGCACTATTACTCCCAAGTAACCACACACATCAAATAGTCATCCTGCTAAGGTTTGGGTTCCAGTGTACATGGCAAAGTGAGATCAGGCAGGTTCCATCTTGTTGATATAACATGCCTCAGCTGCTGGTGTCAGGAAGCTGCCGGTGTCGAGAGCTGTTCCTCCCCGAAGCAGGGCTCAAAATGTCTGAGTTTTGAGGACAGAGGATCTCATTGGTGTGTCTTTGGCAGTGCTCACATCAGCTCTCACAGGACTAGAGGAAAGTTTAAATCTTTAATTCTGAAGAGTCTCAAGCAATAACATTACAAGTTTCAACAGGTGGTACTGTTCAAATACTCACATAAAGTGCTTCTTTTGCCATTAAAACCTAACTCGTAATCTCTGGAGTAAAATGGTGTACTGTTTTTAAAATCCTGGAGTGGATCATTCCTTTAGCTAGGACAAAGAGTGATTTTTGTCTGATCCAGGATGGGAAGGCCATTGAATAATTTTGGTAAACAGTGACTTGTGAATAAGTAAAAACATGAGCAACAGATGTTACTCAATTATCATTGCTGGCTGGGTTTAACTGTCCTCTACAAAATGTCTGTGAATATGAAAATTACACAGTGAAAATTATCTTCATCATCTGAAGCGTGTGAAAGGCATAAAACTGTATTTATGTTTCAGCACTTCTCTCGGTACCTAGACTACTTCCAGGTACAGAGCAGGCTCCTGAATATTTGGTGAAGGAATAACTGAAGCGCAGAATGAATTCTTTCGGCTCATAATCAGCTCTTTTAGATACAGAGTACTTTAGTAACATGTCTTGGTTCTCTGAAGTTTATGCAAGCCCAATTCAATCACAAATGTTTGTAGTATACAAGGAAATAGTATCCAATGACCTCCAAAATCTTTACAACCTTACCTACCAAAAAATATTTTACTCGGTGCCAAAAATTGATCTCTAGAGCAAGAAACCCACTTGCTGTCTATATATGTTGCCAAGTAGTTAAATGAGACAGGTACCATTTATAACAGGGTTTTAGGCAAACTTATTTCGAATATTGAAACCTGGATGGTTCTTTCACTTATATAAGAATATGGTTTCCCTTCTTTTCTCCCCTTCTTTCTCTAGTTATGTACATTTACTTTGTTTTTCTCCTTCCTGTTAGCACTTCTGACAACAGTTCTATTCACCCTACTGATCATCTTTTTCATAAGAAATACCTTAAAAGTTTTGTTGTTAAGGTAAGATAATTAACAACAGAATCACTTCAGTGCCTTTTGAATTAATAATTCTTGCTAATTCACATTGTAATACTACTCTACCTAGTCTTTTATCATCACTTTATGGAGAGCTATTATAAATTAACTAGCTTAATCACACAACACGTCAATTGGGTCTAAAGGCAAATACTGTTTTTGTACATTGAGGTGTATCCATAGCTTTTGTCTACAACTACTTTGCCACACCTGACACCAAAGGGCCACCAGGAGACCCAAGTAGAAACTGTGCCATGGAGTAAAGCAGATGGATACATTTACTGGCTACTCTCAGGCTCCTTTGCTTGCACTCCATTAAGGGTTAAACATACTAAACGTGCCATTTTTTCTTCTTTGTCAAGTCTCTCAAAATATATTGACTGGGTTCCTGTGCTCAGGACTAAGGAGGAGTTGTGGGAGACTAAGAAAGTCTATATGGTCTATCTTTAAGACATTTATAATCAAAATGAGATGAGAGTAATGAACAAGAGATACCTCAAACAATTTCATGTGTGTATATATATGTGTGTGTGTGTGTATATATATATATATATATATATGATGGAGTATAATCCAATGACATAATTAAGACTGGCTAAATGATTAATGGGATCCAATGCAAAATGAAAATGATGGACACTTTGTCCAAAAATTAAGAATTTCAAGTCGATGACAGAAGAGCATTAAATCCAATCACTTGATGGATTTAACCAGTAGCTCAACCAGTAGAAGAAAGAGTCTGGAAGGTCCGAGAACCTTTCACTCATTTGTCTGGTGGGAGGGCTGAAAAGCTGGACTCAGCTGGAACTATAGCCTAGAAAGCCTGCAGACACCTCCAGCACAGCACCTCAAGTTGAAATTGACAAGGTGGCTCAAACTCCAAAAGTAAGGGAGCTACATGACCTTTTTCCTGCAATGGCACAGTTTGGAAGAATAGCAATAAATTAGTAATGAAACACTGTTTGATTCAACATGAACCTTGAATGCTGGTTGTATAAAAAAAAATTGTGTATAATAAAGTACCACTTAGGAAAAAATTCAGGAGCTAAAACATGGCCAAGAACAGCAAATGACAAATCTATACTTTGTCCCAAACAACAATTTTTCTGTGGCTGTATTGTGCCCTGGCCACCCAATGAGGTACAACTCTTACAGAGACTCTCAAACACTAATATATTATATGATGGGTATGTATGAGTGCTAATGAGAGGAACTGCATAGTGGTTAACCTTGCAATATCCTGGGTTTATACCACAGCTCTGCCACTTACTGCATGTCTGTTAGCAACATATGTAAACTCTTGTGCTTCATTTTCATTATAGCAGTACCCATCTCATATAATTTTGTGAAAATTAAAGGATATAATACTTCTGGCTCATGGAAAGCACTATTATTGTTACTCCTATTATTTTATTTATTTATTTATTTATTTATTTATTTATTTATTTATTTATTTTTGAGACAGTCTCGCTCTGTTGCTCAGACTGGAGTGCAGTGGTACAATCTCGGCTCACTGCAACCTCTGCCTCCTGGATTCAAGCAATTCTCCTGCCTCAACCTCCTGAGTAGCTGGGATTACAGGCGCGCGCCACCCCGCCTGGCTAATTTTTGTATTTTTACTAGAGATGGGTTTCACCATGTTGGTCAGGCTGGTCTCAAACTCCTGACCTCATGATCCACCCGCTTCAGCCTCCCAAAGTGCTAAGATTACAGGCGTGAGCCACTGCGCCCAGCCTGTTACTGCTATTATTACCGGCACAGAGCTGGGGGAAGAATTCGCCATCTTGGATGGAGGAAGAGAAACAAAACCAAGGAAATTGACAAAAATATTGACTTAAATTGATTAGAGGTTTGCCAAGTGAGCAAGACATTATTTAGGGACAGAGAACAACACTGTTATAACCAGAACTTTAAAGACCTAATTTATTCAAAGGCACTTCAAAAGTGATATATAAACATGTTAATAAAATTTTTACAAATTACAAGAAAAAATCATATCAAGTTAACTTCAAAGTCGAAAACAAATTGAGAGAGACTATTTCATTATCTTTTATAAGCCCTGGCTCCTTTGATGGGAAAATGTTGAGCCTTTTCAAAGGCAAGGACCAGGTGTTGGTTGTCTTTATATTTGTTGAATAAAATTAGTGTGAACTTCATATTTTTTTAGCCATGTCCCAACAACATGCTTCCTGCCAGTTGTAAGCAGGACTCACTTGCCTGCCACTGTAGGCAGAATTCATCCTGCAGTGACTCTTTCCTACTCATCTAATAATTCGGAGCACCATGTATTGGGACAATCATTCACTGAGGCTCAGGGAACAATCTCTACACTATTATTTACTGAAAATTCTGATTGATGACAGTTTTGACTGAGTCAGGCAAATCTATGTATTCAAGGGAACAGACTGAGAAAATTATTGGACAAAGTCTTTAGAGACCAGATATTGACTGACTTTATAAAGCACTGTGTAATGCAGGAATTTATCATAAGGTAAAAGCATTTCTTTTTCTCAGATAGACAGAACCAAGGAATATTTTCTTATTCCAAGGGGTATTTTGGCCTTAGAAAGAGGAATTTATCAAATCAGCTGGTGGACAGCACATTCTAATACAATGGGTTCCATGAAACAGAAGATTCTGACAGATTCATTTGTTTCTGCTTCAGCAGGTAGCACTCCCCAGCTTCCCAGCTACTTGTCACACAGGGGTTGGTGTTCTAGAATAAATGCAGATTACTTTCACATACTCTGAATTTGAAAACAACTTGTCTAGCATAGAATGAAAAGTTCTATTTCTTATTCTTATATCTCTTTTTCAGATTTTAGGTCTTAGAAGTTTTCTTGATAATGGATCCATTGAAAACTGGCATAAACAAGGATGCCCTCTCTCACTACTCCTATTCAACATAATATTGGAAGTTCTGGCCATGGCAATCAGACAAGAAAAAGAAATAAAGGATATTTGAATAGGAAGAGAGGAAGTCAAACTGTCTCTGTTTGCAGATGACAGGATCCTATATCTAGAAAACCCCATCGTCTCAGTCCAAAAGCTCCTTAAGCTGATAAGCAACTTCAGCAAAGTCTCAGGATACCCAATCAATGTGCAAAATCACAAACATTCCTATACACCAACAACAGATAAGCAGAGAGCCAAATCATGAACTCCCTTTCACAATTGCTAAAAAGAGAACAAAATACCCATGAATACAGCTAACAAGGGAAGTGAAGGACCTCTTCAAGGAGAACTACAAACCACTGCTCAAGGAAATCAGAGAGGACACAAATAAATGGAAAAATATTTCATGCTCCTGTATAGGAAGAATCAATGTCATAAAAATGGTTATAAAGCCAATGTAATTTATAGATTCAATGCTATTTCCATTAAACTACCATTGACATTCTTCACAGAATTAGAAAAAATTACTTTAAAATTCATATGGAACCAAAATTTATGGCCACATAAATGTCTTCTTTTGAGAAGTATCTGTTTATGTCCTTTGCTCACTTTTCAATGGGGTTTTTGTTTTCTTGTATATTTAAGTTCCTTGTAGATTCTGGGTATTAGAGCTTTGTCAGATAGATATGGCAAAAATTTTCCTCCAATCCGTAGGTTGTCTGTTCACACTGATGATAGTTTCTTTTGCCGTGCAGAAGTTTTTTAGTTTAATGAGATTTCATTTGTCAGCTTTTGCTTTTGATGTTTTTGTAATAAAATCTTTGCCCATGCCTGTGTCCTGAATGTTATTGCCTAGGTGTTCTTCTAGGGTCTTTATAGTTTGGGGTTTTACATTTAAGTCTTTAATCCATCTTGAGTTAATTTTTGTATAAGGTATAAGGAAGGGGTTCAGTTTCAATTTTCTGCATATGTCTAGCCAGATTTCCCAGCACAGCACTACTTATTAAATAGGGAATCCTTCTCCCATTGCTTGTTTTGTCAGGTTTGTCAAAGATCAGATGGCTATAAACGTGCAATCTTATTTTTGAGATCTCTATTCTGTTCCATTGGTCTATGTGTCTGTTTTTGTACCAGTAACATGCTGTTTTGGTTACTATAGCCTTGTAGTATAGTTTGAAGATGGGCAGTGTAATAACTCCAGTTTTGTTCTTTTTGCTTAGGATTGTCTTGGCTATATGGAAACAAATGAAAAAAAGCTCAACACCACTGATCATTAGAGAAATGCAAATCAAAACTACAATAAGATACCATCTCATGCCAGTCAGATTGGTGATTACTAAAAATTCAAGAAAAAACAGATGCTGATGAGGCTATGGAGAAATAGGAACACTTTTACACTTTTGGTGGGAATGTAGATTAAACCATTGTGGAAGACAGTGTGATGATTCCTGAAAGACCTAGAATCAGAAATACCATTTGACCCAGCAATCCCATTACTGGGTACATACCCAAAGGAATATAAATCATTCTATTATAAAGATACATGCATGAGTATGTTCACTGCCACACTATTCACAATTGCAAAGACATGGAATCAACCCAAATGCCCATCAATGATAGACTGGATAAAGAAAATGTGGTACATATACACCATGGAATACTATACAGTCATAAAAAGAAATGAGATCATGTCCTTGGCAGAGACATGGATGGAACTGGAAGCCATTATCCTCAGCAAACTAACATAGGAACAGAAAGCCAAACACCACATATTCTCACTTACAAGTGGGAGCTAAACAATGAAAACACGTGGACACACTGCAGGGGAAAAACACCTACTGGGGCCTGTCTTGTGGGGTGGGAGGATGGAGAGCATCAGGATAAATAGCTAATGCATGCTGGGCTTAAAACCTAGGTGATGGGTTGATAGGTGCAGGAAACCACCATGGCACACATTTACCTGTGTAACAAACCTGCACATCCTGTACATGTATCCCAGAACTTAAAATGAAATAAAATATTTAAAAAATAAATTTCAATTTTTAGGGTCTGAAGGACGTTGGCCCTCTTCTCATAGCTCCACTAGGCAGCACCCCAATGGGGAATCTGTGTGGGGGTATACACCCCACATTTTCCTTCTGTACTGCCCTTTGTAGCACCCCCTCCCATCTCAGACCCAGAGGCCTAGGAGATTTCAGTTCTGAAATCAAGATCTGTGTAGTGAAGCAAATATAGCTCACTGCAGCCTTAACATTATGGGCTCAAGCAATCTTCCCACCTCAGCCTCTCAATAGCTGGGATCACAAGTGCATGTCAATATGCCTGGCTAATTTTAATTTTTTTGTATAGAGATGGTGATATGGTTGGCTCTGTGTCCCCACCAAAATCTCATCTTGTAGCTCCCATAATTCCCACATGTTGTGGGAAGGACCCATAAGAAGATAATTAAATCATGGAGGCAGTTTCCCCATACTGTTCTCAGGGTAGTAGGTAAGTCTCAGTAGATCTGATGGTTTTATAAGGGGAAACCCATATCGCTTCTCTTTCATTCTCTGTTGCCACTGCTATGTAAGAAGTGCCTTTTGCCTTCCATCATAATTGTGAGGACTCGCCAGTCACGCGGAACTGTAATTCCATTAAACTTATTTTTCTTCCCAGCCTGGAGAATATCTCAAGAGAGATGATTTAGGGTATGTGGTGGAAGAAATTTCTAAGCAGCAAAGCATTCAAGACATGACTTGAGTGCTATTAAAGGCATTCAGTTTTAAAATGGAAACAGTATAAAAGTTTGGAAAATTTACAATCGGACAATGTGATAGAAAAGAAAATCTCATTTTCTGAAGAGAAATTCAAGCAAGTTGCAGAAATTTGCATAAATAATGTGGAGCTGAATGTTAATCACCAAGATAATGGAGAAAATGTCTCCAAGACATGTCGGAGACCTTTGCAGCAGCCCCTCCTATCTCAGACCTGGAGGCCAAGCAGGAGAAAAACGGTTTGGTGGGCTGAGCCCAGGGCCCCTCTGCTGTGTGCAGTCTAGGGACTTGGTGCCCTGCATCCCAACTACTCCAGCCATGACTAAAATGAGCCAAGGTACAGCTCAGACTGTTGATTCGGAGGGTACAAGTCCCAAGCCTTGGCAGCTTCTACGTTGTGTTGAGCCTGCAGGTGCACAGAATCAGAAATTGAGGTTTGGGAACCTCCGTCTAGATTTCAGAGGATGTATGGAAATTCCTGAATGTCCAGACAAAAGTTTGCTGCAGAGGTGGGGTGCTCAAGGAGAACCTCTGCTAGGGCAGTACAGAAGGAAAATGTGGGGTGCACACCTCCACACAGAGTCCCCACTGGGGCGCTGCCTAGTGGAGCTATGAGAAGAGAGTCAATGTTCTTCAGACCCTAGAATGGTAGATCCACTGACAGCTTGCTCCACGTGCCTGGAAAGGGTGCAGACACTCAACGCCAGCCTGTGAAAGCAGCTGGGAGACAGGCTGTACCCTGCAAAGCCACAGGGGTGAAGCTGCCCAAGGCCATGTAAACCCACCTCTCACATCAGCATGATCTGCATGTGAGACATGGAGTCGAAGGAGATCATTTTGGAGCTTAAGATATGAGTACCATGCCGGATTTTGGACTTGCATGGGGCCTGTATCCCCATTGTTTTGGCCAAATTCTCTCATTTGGAAGGGTTGTATTTACCCAATGCCTGTACCCTCGTATCTAGAAAGTAACTAACTTGCTTTTGATTTTACAGGCTCATAGGTGGAAGGGACTTGCCTTGTCTCAGATGAGACTTTGTACTGTGGACTTTAGAGTTAATGTAGAAATGAGTTAAGACTTTGGGGGACTGTTGGGAAGACATGATTGGTTTTGAAATTTGAAGATGTAAGATTTGGGAGGGGCAGGCACAGAATATGGTTTGGCTCTGTGTCTCCACCCAAATCTCATCTTGTAGCTCCCATAATTCCTACATGTTGTGGGAGGGGCCTGGTAGGAGATAATTAAATCATGGAGGCTGTTTCCCCCGTACTATTCTCATGGTAGTGAATAAGTCTCATGAAATCTGATGATTTAATAAGGGGTTTCTACTTTTGCTTCTCTCACATTCTTTCTTGCCACCGCCATGTAAAGAAGTACCTTTTGCCTTCTGCTGTGTTTGTGAGGCCTTCCCAGCCACATGGAACTGTAAGTCCATTAAACCTATTTTTCTTCCCAGACTCGTATCAGCAGCATGAAAATAGACTAATACAGATGGTGTTTCACCATGTTGCCTAGGCTGGTCTCAAACTCCTGAGCTCAAGCAATCCCTCTGGCTCAGCCTCCTAAAGTGCTGGGATTATAGGTGTGAGCCAACACTCCCACCTGCATTGCAAAATCTCTTCTAATTTCCCTTTTGATATCTTCTGTGACTCACTGTTATTTAAAACCATATTGTTTCATTTTCATATTATTTGTGGATTTTCCAAATTTGTTATAGATTCCTAATTTTTTTCATTTTGGGATTCATGAATATACTTTATGTTATTTTAATCTTTTTTAATTTATTGAGGTTTATTTTATGGTCTACCACATGATCTATCCTGAAAATTGTTCCATGTGCACTTGAGAAGAATGTGTATTCTGCTGCGGTTCGTTAGAATGTTTTGTAGATGTCTGTTAGTTCTAGGTGATGTGTGCTGTCATTTAAGACTTCTATTTCCTTGTTGATCTGTTGTCTAGTTGCTTTATCTAGTATTGAAAGTGGATATTGAAATCTCCAACTATTATTATTGAGTTATCTGTTTCTCCACTTACTGCTGTTGGTTATGACTTCATGTATTCGGTGTTCTGTTATAAGGTACATATATACTTGTAATTGTTAAATCTTTCTGATGTGCTGAGCCATTTATCATTTTAAAAAGTCACTATCTCTAGTAATTTTTTGTTTTAAAGTCTATTATGTCTGATATTAGTAGAGCCACTTTATCTGTTTAGTGGTTGCTGTTTGCATGATTATCTTTTTTCATCCTTTTACTTACAAATTTGTGTATCTTTGCATCTGAAATATATCTTCTATAGAGAACATGCAGTTGGTCTTTTTTAAATTTAGTGTGACAATTTTGCCTTTCAATTGATTGCTTAAACCATTCACGTGTAATGGGATTTAAGAGCGCCGTTTTACTTTTTATTTTCAGTTTTGTGTCCTTTTTCTTTATTTTCACTTTACACTAAGAAAGGATATTTACATTAAGTGGATATGTTCTAAAGTAGTATTTTAATTTCTTTAATTATCTTCTCACTTCTGGCATACCTCAGAAATATTGCATTTTCTGTTCCAGTCCACCACAAGAAAGCAAGTATTGCAATAATGCAAGTAACACTTCTTTTGTTTGTTTCTCAATGCATATAAAATTTATGTTTGGCTGGGTGTGGAGGCTCACGCCTGTAATCCCCACACTTTTAGAGGCTGAGGTGGGCAGATCACCCGAGGTCAGGAGTTTGAGACCAGCCTGACCAACATGGAGAAACCCCGTCTTTACTACAAATACAAAATTACTTGGGCGTGGTGGTGCATGTCTGTGATCCCAGCTACTTGGGAGGCTGAAGCACAAGAATCACTTGAACCCAGGAGGCGGAGGTTGCAGTGAGCCGAGATTGTGCCATTGCACTCCAGTCTGGGCAACAAGAGCAAAACTCTGGCTCAAACAAACCAACAAAGTTATATTTATACTATATTAAATGTGTAATAGCATTATGTCTAAAAAATGCACATAACTTAGTTTTAAAATACTTTATTACTGACAAATGCTAATAATTATCTGAGCTTTCAGAGAGTTGAAAGATCACCACCTTTTGCTGGTAGAGAGTTGTGATCTTTCTGCTGATTCTCAATGTTGATGGCTGTTCACTAATC
The DNA here is from genome assembly GCF_007565055.1 of Rhinopithecus roxellana. Classification (NCBI taxonomy): domain Eukaryota; kingdom Metazoa; phylum Chordata; class Mammalia; order Primates; family Cercopithecidae; genus Rhinopithecus; species Rhinopithecus roxellana. Next base: position 103,991,966 of record NC_044562.1, read on the forward strand.
AAGGTGGTAGTTGTTGAAAATTGAGGTGGCTGTTCAATTTCTTGAAGTAAGACAACAATGAAGTTTGCCACATCAATAGACTCTTCCTTTCATGAAAGATGCTCTCTGACAGCATTTTACCCACAGTAGAACTTCTGTCAAAATTGCAGTCAATCTTCTCAAACCCTGTCACTGCTTTATCAACTAAGATTGTGTAATATTCTAAATCCTTTGTTGTCATTTCAGCAATGTTGACAGCATCTTCACCAGGAGTAGATTCCATCTCAAAACACTACTTTCTTTGATCATCTATAAGAAGGAACGCTTCAGCCATTCAAATTTTATCATGAGATTATAGCAATTCAGTCACATCTTCAGGCTCTACTTCTAATTCTAGTTCTCTTGCTATTTCTACCACATCTGCAGTGACTTCCTCCACTGAAGACTTGAACCTTTCAAAGTCATCCATTAGGGTTGGAATCAACTTCTTCTAAACTGCTGGTAATGTTGATATTTTGACCTCCTGCCACGAATCACAAATGTTCTTAATGGCATCTAGAATGAATCCTTTCCAAAAGGTTTTCAATGTACTTTGCTCACATCCATCAGAGGAATCACTATTTATGGCAGCTGTAGCCTTACAAAATGTATTTCTTAAGTAATAAGATCTGAAAGTCAAAATGACTGCTTGATTCATGGGCTGCAGAATGAATGCTGTTAGCAGACATGAAAACTACATTAATCTGTACGTCTTCATCAAAGCTCTTGGATGACTAGGTGCATTGCCAATGAGCAGTTTTATTTTGAAAGGAATCTTTTTTTTCTGAGCAGTAGATCTCAGTAGTGGGCTTAAAATATTCAGTAAGGCTGGGTGTAGTGACTCACACCTGTAATCCCAGCACTTTGGGAGGCCGAGGTGGGCAGTTTGCTTAAGCCTAGAAGTTCGAGACTAGCCTGGGCAACATGGCAAAACCCTATCTCTTTAAAACACAAATACAAAAATTAGCTGGGCATGGTGGCAGGTACCTATAGTCCCAGCTTCTTGGGAGGCTGATTGTCACTTAAGCCCAGGAAGTTGAGACTACAGTGAGCTGTGATCATACCACTATACTCTAGCCTGGGCAACAGAGCAAGACTCTAGCTCAAAAATAAAGTTCAGTAAATCATGCTGTAAATAGTTGTGTTGTAATCCAGGCTTTGTTGTTCTACTTATACAACATAAGCAGAGTACATTCAGCATAATTTTTAAGTGCCTTTCGATTTTTAAAATAGTGAATGAGCATGGGCTTCCACCTAAAGTGACCAGCTGCATTATCCCCTAACAAGATATTCAGGTTGTTTTTTTAAACTTTCTTTTTAATTTTTTATTTTTGTGGGTATGCAATAGGTGTATATGTTTCTAAGTTACATATAATATTTTGATACAGGCATGCAATGCATAATCATCACACCAGGGTAAATGGGGTATCCATCACCTCAAGCATTTATCCTTCATGTTACAAACCAATTATACTCTTATTTTAAAATGTACAATTTTTTTTACTGTAGTCACCCTGTTGTGCTATAAAATACTAGGTCTTCTTTATACTTTCTCCTTTTTTGTACCCAATAACCCTCCCCACTTCCCCCCAAACCCTTACAGCCTGTTTTTAATTTTTTTACTATACTTTAAGTTCTAGGGTACACGTGCACAACATGCAGGTTTGTTACATATGTATACATGTGCCATGTTCGTTTGCTGCACCCATTAACTTGTCATTTACATTAGGTATTTCTCCTAATGCTATTCCTCCCCAACCCCCCACCCCATGACAGGCCCTGTTATGTGATGTTCCCCTCCCTGCGTCCATGTGTTCTCATTGCTCAATTCCCACCTATGAGTGAGAACATGCAGTGTTTGGTTTTCTGTCCTTGTGATAGTTTCTTAGAATGATGGTTTCCAGCTTCATCCATGTCACTGCAAAGGACATAAACTCATCCTTTTTTATGACAGCCTGTTTTTGGAAGCTTCAAAGTCAGGCATTGACTTCCTATATAACATTTTCCAATATAAGGCTGTGTCATCTACACTGAAAATTTATTGTTTAGTGTAGCCACCCTCATTCAATGATCTTAGCTAGATTTTCTGGATAACTTGCTGCTTCATCTTGCACTTTTATTTTTATTTTTTTTTCCTTCCTTTTTGAGATGCAGTTTCACTCTTGTTGCCCAGGCTGGAGTGCAATAAGCACAATTTTGACTCACTGCAACCTCCGCCTCCCAGGTTCAAGCGATTCTCCTGCCTCAGCCTCCCAAGTAGCTGGGATTACAGATGCATGTCACTATGCCTGGCTAATTTTGTATTTTTAGTAGAGATGGGGTTTTGCCATGTTGGCCAGGCTGGTTTTGAACCCCTGACCTCAGATGATCCACCCACCTCGGCCTCCCAAAGTGCTGGGATGACAGGCGTGAGTCACCATTCCTGGCCGCACTTTTATCTTCTGGAGAGGATTTCTTTCCTTAAGCCTCGTGAACCAACTTCTGCTAGCTTCAAACTATTCTTGTGCAACTTTCTGACTTCTCTCCTTCATAGAATTAAAGAGGGTTAATACCTTACTCTGGATTAGACATTGGCTTAAGGGGATACTGTAGCTGGTTTGAACTTCTATCCAGACCACTCCAACTTTTCCCATATTAGCAGTAGACTGTTTTGTTTTCTTATCATTCATGTGTTTGCTGGAGTAGCAATTTTTACTTCCTTCAATAATTTTTCCTTTGCATTTACAACTTGACTAACTAATGCAAGAGGTCTAGCTTTCAGCTTATCTTGGCTTTTGACATAACTTCCTCACTAAGCTTAAACATTTCTGTTTTGTGGTTTAATGTGAGATATATATGATTTCCTTTCACTTGACTACTTAGAGGCCTATGTAGGAATATTAATTGGCCTAATTTCAATAGTGTTGTATCTCAGGGAATAGGGAGGCCTGGGGGGAGAGAGAGAGATGGAGGAATGGCTGGTCAGTGGAACTGTCAGAGCGCACACAATATTTGTTGGTTAAGTTTGCCTTTTTATATGGGTATGGGTTTGTGGTGCCCCAAAACAATTACAATAGTAATACAAAGATCACAGATCAACATAAAGGTATAAGAAAGTTTGAAATATTTGGAGAATTACCAAAATATGACATAGACACAAAGTGAGCACATGCCATTGGAAAAATGGTGCCAACAGACTTGCTTGACAGGGTTGACACAACCTTCCATTTGTAAAAAATGCAGTATCAGTAAAGTGCAATAAAGGCAAGTACAATAAATCAAGGTATTTGGGTACATGTGCACAACGTGCAGGTTTACTACATATGTATACATATGCCATGTTGGTGTGCTGCACCCATTAACTCGTCATTTACAATAGGTATATCTCCTAATGCTATCCCTCCCCCCTACCCCCTCCCCACAATAGGACCCAGTGTGTGATATTCCCCTTCCTGTGTCCAAGTGATCTCATTGTTCATTTCCCACCTATGTGGTGTTTGGTTTTCGGTTCTTGCAATAGTTTGCTGAGAATGATGGTTTCCAGCTGCATCCACGTCCGTACAAAGGACACGAACTCATCCTTTTTTATGGCTGCATAGTGTTTCATGGTGTATATGTGCCACATTTTCTTAATCCAGTCTGTCACTGATGGACATTTGGGTTGATTCCAAGTCTTTGCTATTGTGAATAGTGCCGCAATAAACATACATGTGCATGTGTCTTTATAGCAGCATGACTTATAATCCTTTGGGTATATCCCCAGTAATGGGATGGCTGGGTCAAATGGTATTTCTAGTTCTAGATCCTTGAGGAATCGCCACACTGTTTTCCACAATGGTTGAACCAGTTTACAGTCCCACCAGCAGTGTAAAAGTGGTCCTATTTCTCCACATCCTTTCCAACACCTGTTGTTTCCTGATTTTTTTAATGATTGCCATTCTAACTGGTGTTGAGATGGTATCTCATTGTGGTTTTGATTTGCATTTCTCTGATGGCCAGTGATGATGAGCATTTTTTCATGTGTCTGTTGGCTGTATGAATGTCTTCTTTTGAGAAGTGTCTGTTCATATCCTTTGCCCACTTTTTGATGGGGTTATTTTTTTCTTGTAAATTTGATTGAGCTCTTTGTAGGTTCTGGATATTAGCCCTTTGTCTGATGAGTAGATTGCAAAAATTTTCTCCCATTCTGTAGGTTGCCTGTTCACTCTGATGGTAGTTTCTTTTGCTGTGCAGAAGCTCTTTAGTTTAATTAGGTCCCATTTGTCCATTCTAGCTTTTGTTGCTGTTGCTTTTGGTGTTTTAGACAAGAAGTCCTTGCCCATGCCTATGTCCTGAATGGTATTACCTAGGTTTTCTTCTGGGGTGTTTATGGTTTTAGGTCTAACATTTAAGTCTCTAATCCATTCTGAATTAATTTTCGTATAAGGAGTAAGGAAAGGATCCAGTTTCAGCTTTCTACTTATGGCTAGCCAATTTTCCCAGCACCATTTATTAAATAGGGAATCCTTTCCCCATTTCTTGTTTCTCTCAGGTTTGTCAAAGATCAGATGGCTGTAGATGTGTGGTATTATTTCTGAGGGCTCTGTTCTGTTCCACTGGTCTATATCTCTGTTTTGGTACTCGTACCATGCTGTTTTGGTTACTGTAGCCTCGTAGTATAGTTTGAAGTCAGGTAGCGTGATGCCTCCAGCTTTGTTCTTTTGGCTTGGGATTGTCTTGGCAATGTGGGGTCTTTTTTGGTTCCATATGAACTTTAAAGCAGTTTTTCCAATTCTGTGAAGAAAGTTATTGGTAGCTTGATGGGGATGGCATTGAATCTATAAATTATCTTGGGCAGTATGGCCATTTTCACAATATTGATTCTTCCTATCCATGAGCATGGTATGTTCTTCCATTTGTTTGTGTCCTCTTTTATTTCACTGAGCAGTGGTTTGTAGTTCTCCTTGAAGAGGTCCTTTACATCCCTTGTAAGTTGGATTCCTAGGTATTTTATTCTCTTTGAAGCGATTGGGAATGGGAGTTCATTTATGATTTGGCTCTCTGTTTGTCTGTTACTGGTGTATAAGAATGCTTGTGATTTTTGCACATTGATTTTGTATCCTGAGACTTTGCTGAAGTTGCTTATCAGCTTAAGGAGATTTTGGGCTGAGACAATGGGGTTTTCTAAATATACAATCATGTCATCTGCAAACAGGGACAATTTGACTTCTTCTTTTCCTAACTGAATACCCTTGATTTCTTTTTCTTGCCTGATTGCCCTAGCCAGAACTTCCAACACTATGTTGAATAGGAGTGGTGAGAGAGGGCATCCCTGTCTTGTGCCAGTTTTCAAAGGGAATGCTTCCAGTTTTTGTCGATTCAGTATGATATTGGCTGTGGGTTTGTCATAAATAGCTCTTATTATTTTGAGATATGTTCCATCAATACCAAATTTATTGAGAGTTTTTAGCATGAAGGGCTGTTGAATTTTGTCAAAGGCCTTTTCTGCATCTATTGAGATAATCATGTGGTTTTTGTCTTTAGTTCTGTTTATATGCTGGATTACATTTATTGATTTGCGTATGTTGAACCAGCCTTGCATCCCAGGGATGAAGCCCACTTGATCATGGTGGATAAGCTTTTTGATGTGCTGCTGGATTCGGTTTGCCAGTATTTTATCGAGGGTTTTTGCATCGATGTTCTTCAGAGATATTGGTCTAAAATTCTCTTTTTGTGTTGTATCTCTGTCAGGCTTTGGTATCAGGATGATGTTCTTTGAAGAGAGCAGTGGATCTCCCAGCATGGAGGTTGAGATCTGAGAATGGACAGACTGCCTGCTCAAGTGGGTCACTGACCCCTGAGTAGCCTAACTAGGAGACATCCCCTACTAGGTGCAGACTGACACCTCACACCTCACACAGTGGGGTACACCCCTGAGACAAAGCTTCCAGAGCAAGAATCAGACAGCAACACTCGCTGTTCAGCAATATTCTCTCTTCTGCAGCCGCTGCTGCTGATACCCAGGCAAACAGGTTCTGGAGTAGACCTCAAGCAGACTCCAACAGACCTACAGCTGAGGGTCCTGACTGTTAGAAGGAAAACTAACAAGGAGAAAGGACACCCACACCAATACTCCATCAGTATGTCACCATCATCAAAGACCAAAGGCAGATAAAACCACAAAGATGGGGAAAAAGCAGGGCAGAAAAGCTGGAAATTCAAAAAATCAGAGCACATCTGCCCCTCCAAAGGAACGCAGCTCATTGCCAGCAATGGAACAAAGCTGGACAGAGAATGACTTTGACAAGTTGAGAGAAGAAGGCTTCAGTCGATCAAACTTCTCAGAGCTAAAGGAGGAACTACGTAACCAGCGCAAAGAAACTAAAAACCTTGAAAAATGATTTAACGAATGGCTAATTAGAATAACCAATGTAGAGAAGTTCTTAAAAGAACTGATAGAGATGAAAACCATAACATGAGAACTATGTGACAAATGCACAAGCTTCAGTAACCGACTCAATCAACTGGAAGAAAGAGTATCAGTGATTGAAGATCAAATAAATGAAATGAAGCGAGAAATGTAGAGAAAGAACAGTAAAAAGAAATGAACAAAGCCTCCAAGAAATATGGGATTATGTGAAAAGACCAAATCTACATCTGATTGGTGTGCCTGAAAGTGACGGGGAAAATGGAACCAAGTCTGAAAACACTCTGCAGGATATCATCTAGGAGAACTTCTCCAACCTTGTAAGGCAGGCCCACATCCAAATTCAGGAAATACAGAGAACCCCACAGAGATACTCCTCGAGAAGAGCAACTCCAAGACACGTAATTGTCAGATTCACCAAAGTTGAAATGAAGGAAAAAATGTTAAGGGCAGCCAGAGAGAAAGGTCGGGTTACACACAAAGGGAAGCCCATCAGACTAGCAGCAGATCTCTCGGCAGAAACTCTCCAAGCCAGAAGTGAGTACATACATCTTTCTAGTTATTTCCCTACTGATTGCTTTAGAGCTTACCATATATGTCTCAATGTATCAGAATCAGCTTCAGATTTATTCTAAATTCCAGTGTGATCTATCTATATATATATATAGTCTATATAGCTCTATATCCCTTTCCCCATTTTGTAAAATTGTTGATCTATCTATCTATCTATCTATCTATCTATCTATCTATCTAATCTATCTATAATCTCTAAGTGTTACAAACCTCACAATACATTGTTATAATCATTTATAAAATATATTTTTAAAAAGCCAAAAGAAAGAAAATTTTATATTTATAGTTTTAAAAAATATATTAATGCTCTGATTTATCATTTCTGAGTTACCATCTAGAGTAATTTCCTTAGCCCAATACTGCTTTGCTCTGAGTCACCCCCTTTGTGCTGTTACTAGCAAGTATATTTATATGTAAGGACCCAATAATTCATTATACACATGTGGTTTTTTATACAGTTGCTTTATAAATCAGTTAAGAAAGGATGAATAACATTTGTACTGTCTGTTATAATGACAAATTTACCTTTACTAGTGCTCTTTGTCTATTAATGTAAATTCAAATACGGGATCACCCGCTTTGAACCTGAATAATTTCCTTTAGTATTTCTTGTGAAGTGGGTCAGCTTTCAACATATAATTTCAATTTTATCTAGAAATGATTTTATCTTCATTTTTGAGAGGGCTTTGCTAATATAGGGTTCTTGGCTGGCAGTTTTTTCTTTGAGCACTTAAAATGTATTTCTATTGAAAAGATAGCTGCTAATCTTTTGGAGGTTCCCTTTTAAGTGATGAGTCATTTTTCTCATGCTAGTTTCAAGATTTAATTTTTCTCTTTGGCTTTCAGCATTTTTGGTATGTTTTTTCTATTTGTTGATCTCTTTGTGTTTGTCCTGCCTGGTGCTTGTTGAATTTCCTGGAGGAATAGGTTATTTTTTAATACACTTGGGAAGTTTTCAGCTATTCCTTCTTTGAATATTTTTATGCTCTCTTTGTGTGTTTCTTTTCTGTCCAGTACTCACATTATATGTAAGTTGGTGCATTTAGTAGTGGCCCATATTCCTCTGAGACTCTGTTCAGTTTTAATTTTTTCTCCTTGTTCTTTGAATTACATAATCTCAATCAACATATCTTCAGATTTACTCCAGAATTTCTATCTTGTTACAGATATGCTTTATTTGATGCAATATTGTCATTATACTTATTTTCACTTTTAAAAAAATAATTATTATATTTATGGAATATATATTTTGACATATGTGTGGAATGATTAAATCAAGCTAATTAACATATCACTTCCTTTTTTCTGGTGGTGAGAACTTTAAACATTTTCTGTCTTAGCAATTTTGAAATATGTAATTGCTATGGTTTGAATGTGTCCCTTTCAAAATTCAGGTGTTGAAATTTAATGGCCAAATGTGATGGTGCTAAGAGATGGAGAATTTAAGACGTAAGTAGGTCATGAGGGCTCCTGCCTCGCAAGTGGGACTAAAGCCCTTGAAAAGGAGACTTCACATAGCATTTCACCTCTGCCATGTGAGAACACAGTGTTCTGCCCCTCTAGAGGATGCCACAGCAAGGCACCTTCTTGGAAGCAGGAAGTAGGACTTCACCAGAGGACAAACTTGTCAGTACCTTGATCTTGAACTCCCAGTCTCCAGAACAGTGAGAAAGAAATATGTTGTTTTAAACTACCCAGTCTCAGACATTTTGTTACAGCAGCACACACTAAAGCAAAAATACTTTATCATTATGATCACCATGTTGTATGATAGATCCAAAAAACATTTGTCTCCTGTTCTACTGAAACTTTGCATTCTTTGACCAACATATGACCATCCTCCCCTCCCTCTCCAGCCTCCAGTAACCACCATTCTAGTCTCTATGATTTCAGCTTCTATTATCTGAAAGATTCTACATATAAGTGAGATCATATACTAGATGCTTTGCTTTTCTGTGCCTGCCTTATTTCACTTAACAAAATGTTCTCTGGGTTCATCCATTTGTTGTAAATGAAAAAAATCCTTTTAAAAACCTGAATATTTCATTGTGTGTATATATATATATGCATATATATGTATATATATCAGGTGAATGAAGAAAATGTGCTGTGTGTGTATATATATGTGTATATATACACGTATATATGTGTACATATGTATATATGTGTGTATATACACTGTACATATACACATACACAGCACATTTTCTTTATTCATTCACCTGTTGATAGAAACTTAGGTGGATTCTCTATCTTGGCTATAGTGAAGAGTGCTGCAATAAACATGAGAGTGCAGCCATCTCTTTTACATACTGAGTACAATGCCTTTAGATGTATATCCAGAAGTTGGTTTGCTGGATTATATGTTAGTTCTATTTTTAATTTTTTCAAGAATCTCAATACTATTTTCCACAAATGCTGTACTAATTTACAGTCCCATCAGGATTATGCAAGAGTTTCTTTTTCTCCATATTCTTGTTAACACTTTGTAACTTTCATCTTTTTGATAATAGCCATTCTAACAGGTGTAAGGTGATACCCCATTGCTGTTTTAATTTGCATTTTCCTGATGAATGGTGAATGCTGAGCACTTTTACATACACCTGTTGGCCATTTGTATGCCCTCTTTTGTGAAATGTCTACTCAGCTCCTCTGCCCACTTTTAATTGGGTTGTTTTCTTGCTATTGAGTTGTTCAAGTTTCCTATATATTTTGGATATTAACCCTTTATCGGATGTATGCTTTGCAAGTATTTTCTACCAATCCAAAAGTTATTTCTTTACTCCTTTAATCATGGTTTTCTTAAAAAAAAAAAAAAATGTATAATTGCTTTGAAGGCTTTGTCTGTTAAATCTGACATGTGGTCACTCTCACGGGCAGTTGGTTGCTTTTCATTTTTTGTTTTTCTAATGTATGGGTTATATATTTTTTTTCCCTCTCTCTCCATGTATGTGTGTCATAGATTTTGTCAAAAACTAGACATTTTAGGTAATATAGTAGCTCTGGTTACTGGTACCCTCTGGGACTTGTTACTGTTACTAGATTTTTATTTGTTTAGTGACTTACTGGGTTATTTTAGTGAACTCTATTTCTCCTCCCGCTGAGTGTAAAGCTTTTAATGTTGCAGGGGCTGTAGCCTCGGGTATGCCTGGAGTCATCCTTGGATGACGGTGGTTTTGGTAGGACTCTCTTTGTCTCTTTCCCTGACCGCCCCTTCTTATAGCTCCTCCTCGCTCCCAAACACCACCAAACACATTTTAAGCTCTACTGATTTTTTTTTTTAATTCCCTGGGGATTTAGCAGTTTGCTCCATGACTAAAAAATTAATCAAATTTGGGCTTCTTTAAAAAGATTATTCCTGAAGTCAGTGTTGGACATTCGTTCTGACTCCACCAGGCTTCTTCTAGCTATCACCAGTTCTTTCAGACACAAACTAGCTGGCCCATAATTTAACCTATGCATGTCTAATAATTCTACTAATATCATAATTCACTTTTACCACAACCTCCACTGTTTTTGAGACTGTCCTTCATCTTGAACTTCTCCAAACTCTTGAAAATAAAGTGAGTTCCTTGTGAAAAAAATTATGAACTATCCTTTTTATGGCCGCTTTTCCTAAGGAAACATCTCTGAAACTCAGCTGTGGCAGTGAGTGTGGGGAAAATACCATGCTTCCCGCTGAGCGACACTCCTGCTTTAGCTGCTGAGAGCTCAGTGTGGGTAGGGAGTGTCTAGTAACCTTGGGTGTTTTCAGCTTGCCTCTCCTGGTACACAATCACCACTTTATGAGCTGGGGCCAGGGCAACTAAGATTCCAGTATTCTCAGCAGCACCATGGCCAAGGAAGAGCCTCCATTTTATGAGTGGGTGCTGGATTGAAGAAAGGAGCCCCCACCTTTCACCACATTTATCCTAAATCTAATGAGAAATGCTGATGTCCTGCCCCTCTGGGGAGAAAGCCCTCTGAATGAGAGCTGAGGAGAGGGAAAGCGCTGTATTCTTGGCTGTACCTGTCTGCTTTTGAGTTTCCATCTTGCTGAGTTAGGAGGTAAAAGGTAGGGATTGGGTCTTGTTTCAGATATCACTGATTCATGCTGTTCTTGCTGAATTATAGTAGATTTTTCTTAAATAAATGCTCCATTTGCTATATGTCTTTGGGACCTTTTAAATGGTTGCAGTTTTAATGTATAATTTCCCCCACTTTCTCTAGAGAGTAGATTTACTGAGCTCCTCAAGCTGTCATGCCCAAGATTCCTTCTTCTTCATCAATTTTCAAAGTGATGTTTTTACCAAAGCTTGACTTAGAAGAATACCACTATGTTAAATATGTGAAGTATATTAGGATATTTTTGTTCACGTCATAAAAAGGCAAACATGAACTTCATGCTAACAAGATGTTAACTTTTTAAAATGTTGGTATCTTTGTTGATCCTATTTGTATTCACTCAGTAGTCATGGCTTCTCTATAAAGCCAGCTGATTGGGGTGAAAGAATAACATCATGTATTATAAAGTACATTTTTTACATGTTTGTGTCAGAAATTTAATTCTACTTACAAGGAAATCATCAAATACCACTTTCTTATGATAATCATAATTGGATCATCCCTGCTATACCTCCCCTTATGTTTATCTAGCCTACAAATCTAATGGAAGCTAGGAAAATAACTCTCTTTCTACTTTTCTTGATCCTTATCTGCTAGTATATACATAAAATGAAAAATGCTATTTTAAAAAATTTATATGTATCTTTGGGTTTTTAGTTATCTTACAGAAAAATCACTCCAATTATGAACAGACCTCTATGATTTGACCTTTTCTAGGTCTCTCCTCATTCTTAAATGCAATGCTTTGCTATTACATAAATGGCACTGCAGTTCAGGTGTGCCACTTACATTTTAGCATAATCTTTCTGCTATTTCTAAGAGTACTGTTTCAAAGCATGAAATTTAACTGATAATGTTCATAAACTGTTTAATGAGTTACAGAAACTTCAAAGCATGGAAAATTTGTTGCAACAATGTGGCCTAAGTGATCAGTCAGGACATTTGCCTTCCACCTCTCAAGGTGATAATATAGTCAACCCCTAATTATCTAAGCATTTAGATTTGATGTCACATCAAACTTTGGATGTCATTTTCCAGGGCATTTTTGGTTCATCCCTCTTGCCCTAGATTCAAGATATGTAAGTGAATTTTAATAATAATCTTTAAAACATAAAATTGTGAGGAAGGATTTGCTCTCTTATTCCTGAAATAATCACATAATATATTGCACAAACATACAGAACCAAGTTTTGAACTAACCCTTATCATTTAAAAACTACACTGCTGTACCTATTATTAATCAGGGCAATTGAGAGTTTATGGGTGTCAGTGCAATGTGAAAAGGTGGTTAGTATAATACTTGGAGAACATAAAGATGTTTTTAACAATCCACAAATTAAGATTTATAAAGAGTTACTGGCTACTGTTGTAGAATTCCTTATATACCAAACTACTTTGGAATATCAAACCAAAACATATCAAAGAGACATGGAGAACTGAAGTCTATAATTACATATGGCTCAATTAACTTTTCAAAGTAGCATTAAGAATATTCTTAGGAGAGTTGTGCTAATATTAAAGGGTGATGTTTACTTATTTCTACCACAAGATTTTCCTAATTGTTAACTTTTATACAAAATAACCCCTATTATTTTAAATTTCAGACTATATAAATGCAGTCTCCATGCATCTGTGTTTTTTCTTACCCATGCCATACCCAACATCTAGTGCAATGTGTTGCACATAATGTGTGAAAAAAAAACCAAAAAAGTTTGGTTAGATTCTAAAATTTTTTAATTTATTAAAATTGAGAAATAATTTATATACAATGAGTATAAAATGCAAAAATTTTAAGTATATGATTCAATAAGTTTTGACAAATGTTTATATCTATGTAAATATCACTACAATCAATATATAGAACATATTTATTACCACAAAATGTGTTCTCATACTCTCTTCCTGTCAATCATCACTATTCAAAGGAAAATAGTGTTTTCATTTTTACCACCATAAATTTTGACTTTTCTAGAACTTCGTATAAGCAGAGCTATATACATTTTCTTTTCTGTCTGGCTTCTTCTGTTCATCATAATTTTGAGATTCATCCTGTGTATCAGAAATTTATCCTTTCATTTTTATTGCAGAGTAGTGTTCTATTGTATGAATATATTATAATTTGTTATCCTTTCTCATGTTGGCATATGTCTTAGTCTGTTCAGGCTGCTACCACAAAATACCACAGGCTAGGTAATTAATAAACAACAAAAATTTATTGCTAACAGTTTTGGAAGCTGAAGTGTCCAAGATCAAGGCACCCAGAGATTTGGTGTCTGGTGATAAGTGCTCTCTGCTTCAAAGACGATACTTTTTCCCTGAGTCCTCCCATGGCAGGAGGAGGCAGAATGCTTCTTTAAGCCTTTCTCATAAGGGTACTAATCGCATTCATAAGGGCAGCACCACCATGACCTAATGATCTCCTTAAGACCCCACCTCTTGATACCACCAAATGGGGGTTAGGTTTCAACATAAATTTTGGAGGGACACAAACATTCAGATCATAGTAACATGTACATGAGATGTGTACAGGTTTGGCTCTTACAAGTAAAGCTTTTTTGTGTATGCATATGTTTTCATTTCTTATAACACTTAGGAATGAAATTCCTGGTATATGAAGGTTTATTCAAGCAAACTGCCAGTTTTTCAGTATGGTTGTACCATTTTACATCCTCACCGGTGGTGTGTGAGAGTTCTTACTGCTCCATATGTTTGCTAGTCTTTTTCATTTTAGAGCAAAGTAATAGCTCATTGTCATTTTGATTTATATTTCCCTGATATAAAAGATATTGAGCATCTTTTCAGATGCCATTTGTATATTTTCTTTTGGAAAATGTACTTTTAAGACATTTTCCTGTTTCATCAATGTTTTTCTGTTTATTATTGACTTAAGAGTTCTTTACATATTCTAGATTTATATATTTTGGATATAAGCCCTTTGGTAGATACCTTTGTTCCAACGATACTCTTCCAGTCTTTGGCTTGCTTTGTCATTGTCAAAGTGAACCTTTTGATGAGCAGAGGTATTTAATTTTTATTTAGTCCAGCTTATCAAATTGCTTTCCTTTACAGTTAGTGCCATTGTGTTGTAATACATCTTTGCCTACCCCACAATCACAGAGAAATGACATTTTCATTTTTTTTTCCCTAGAAACTTATGGTTTGTTTTTACATTTAGGTTTATAATCATCTTACATTAACTTTTGTTGATTTTATTAGGTCATTTGACTCTGAAATGGAGATTTCCATGTAAGAAATTTACTGGGATACACACACTTCAGCACCCTCTATGGGCTACCCCTTGCATAGCTTGGATCTATATATTTTGTATAATAGGGAATAACACTTGTAAACCTTCAGATATTGGTGCTGGCTGAGGAAGGCAGACAGGAAAGGCAGACCTAGGAATATCAACTTGCTACTAAGTGGCTGATCTTCTCAAGGAATAGTGTCATGTCAGGGGCTCAGTGTTGGTTTCTGTCGTTCCAAATTGGACATTCTCCAGTGGCAGTAGCTAGACTGACCATGGTAAGTTGGAGTGTACACATTTGATACAAAGATCTTCACATTTTGTGCCCAATCCTAAAAGTCTATCCACATGCCTCTTCCCCAGACTTCCTTTTCCCCAGTCTTGTAATATTTCTCATTTCAAGAAACTGATCAACCAAACAAGCCATTCACCACAACCCATGATTTCATGTATATTCCTACCTTGGGCTACATCTCCTTCCTTACAAAATGAATGACGAGGTTAAACACCCAAGCTTTGCCCATTGGTAAGATTTTCCCTCACTGCTGTCTTTGCTGCACTTTGAATGGGGCTATAGTTGAGCTGTTGTCGATTTGTGGCCTGCACCAAATATACACCAAACCGACCTATCTGTGAACCACGCTTGACATTTTTCCTCCTCTGTCAGTTGGTCATAAAGAATTTTTGTAAAAGCTACAGGTATGAGGGTGAAATGATGATGTGACATTACAATCTGTGCCACTTTTTAATGTGCAGCTAACATGTGTTCTCTGATGCTACTTGTGGCCAACCCTATTGTAGGAATACAATGGATTACTGTTGTATCTGCTTAATCTGATGAGTTTGAGGTTCTGACAGAACATAGCTCAGGATGGTCATTCTAGCTTTGTAGTCACTTGATATCTCATAATTAGGTTTTCTATCTCTGCTAGACCTCAGTAGCATGCCAGGACCTATTTTTCTAATGGAATAACATTACCCATTATAGATGGCATAGCTTTGCTTCAGACACATAAGCATGTATGTTGTAATTCTCATTTGGGGTCTTGCCATAAGCTCATGATTTTTCTTTTTTTTTTACTATTACAGATAATTCTAGTACATATAATTTTTTTGCACTGCTCCAGAAATCTTTTTGCTGTGAGCCCAACTGAAAGCTGCTGGTCTTTGAAATCACTTGGTAGTTGAGTTGGAGGAGCATTCCAAAGCATGATATATGCTGTATTCAGAAAATCTAAAACTTCTAATAGGTACTATGCTTTTTTTTTTAGTGGTAGTAGGAACAAGATGACATAATTTGTTCTCTACTTTGGAAAGAATGCTACAGTATGGCACAAACCACAGGAACCCTAAAATTGTCATTGATGTGATAGTAATTTATATCCCTATGATGTTTAGAGCCAATCCTCTGCAGTACATGGGACTTACCAAGGTTTCCAATATACTTTCCATTTCTTGCCCATCTGGTCTGATTAACATGATGCTATCCATATAGTAGACTGGTGTGATTTTCTGCAAGAAGTCCATATGGTCCAGATACTTTGGTACTATCATATGACAGATAGCCCGAGAGTTAGTAGAGCCCCAGAGTAATACAATAAGGAACACTGTTGTCCACCCCATATGAATGCCAGCTTTTTCTGGTCCTCTTTCTGATAGGAATGGGGAAAAATGCATTTGCCATATCAATGGTTTCATACAATCTACTTGAGTCTTAGTCTTTAGAAAATATCCTTCATTTGGTACATCGGCTAAAATTGAGGCTATTATTAAGCTTATTTAGTCCACTCTCATCCTCGAGGACCTATCTGATTTCGGTAGGGACCATATATGTAAATCAGATGGTGGAATAATGGGTACCATTTTATGCCCCTGAATCCCATAGGTCTTTAAGTTGGTACTGATCTCTGCCATCACCCATGTGATACGATATTTTTTTATTTAGTATCTTGTCCGAGGGAAGTTTCAGTAGTTTCTACTTGGCCTCCTACATGATAAAGCTCCTTCTCAACAGGCCAAGGAACCAGTGTGGTGAGTCAGTCAACTGATGTGGGAGTTCTGTAAAATATCTTCATTTCAAGTATTCAGTTGGAGGCTGAGGCCCATAGATCCAGGAGATACATTGTGAGCAGACCTGGATCAAGCCATTTATTTATTCCTTACCCTCAAATGCTCACACTCTATCAGGACTATAAAGATGCTTTGAGTCCTAGATTTCATTAACTTAGACTCTCATAACCCTCAAAATACAGGAATGTGTAATTATTTCCTTTTTTAGAGACAGGATCTTGCTCTGTTGCTCAGGCTGGAGTGCAATGGTGCAATGGTAGCTTACTGTAACCTCAAACTCAATTGATTCCCCACCTCAGCCTCTTGAGTATCTAGGACTACATGCATGCACCACCTTGCTCAGCTAATTTAAAAAAAAAAAAAAATCTGTAGAGACAGGGTCTCCCTGTGTTGCGTAGGCTGGTCTTGAATTCCTGGCCTCAAGTGACCCTCTCACCTCGGCCTCCCAAAGTGCTAGGATTATAGTCATGAGCCACCGTGCCCAGGTAATTATTTTTTTTCTTAATGTTTAGTTATCTGAGTAATGGTTACAATGTTCCTTCAAGGAAGGACTAGGAAAATCATTATGTTATACCTTGCTTTGATGTTGCTACGTCCTTCCTTTTAGAGACATAGTCCATCCTTTAGCCAATAGATTCTGGACCTAAAACTGGCTCATTTCAGGAAAGGAATTGTAATTTTAAAAATTGCAACAGCTAACTTAACCTCCTGATCATCCAAATGTGTCCATCAGAACTTCCTGTAGAGATATAAATGTTCTGTATCGGCACTGTCCAATATGAGCCACTAACCACATGTGATTATTGAGCACTTGAAGTGTAGTTAGTGAAACTAGCTTTTAAATTTTATTTAAGTTTAATTAAAATTTAAATGTGAATATCCACAAGTGGCTAGTGGCTACTGTATTTGATAATGAAGGTATGGATTTGAGCAGTATTCTTATCAACTGCTATCTTACCATTGGGGGTGCCACATTCATCTCCATAGCTCTCTCATTACAAGAAGTATGCCACCTTGTTTCTGCAGGCTGAATGTAACTTATTTGTCTTTATTACCTCCTGATCCTATTTCCCTGTTGATATCAAGGATCCTAGTTCTATAACATCATCTTCTGTGACTGGCTGGCCCTGGTCAACACAGAGCCACTGCCACTGAACTCTCAATGATGCCAGTGTCACTCGTAGTAAACAAGTGTCCTACAGGCCCTCCTACCCAGCTGTCAGTTGGTAACTGCATGACCTGAAAAAGTATATCCACTCTAGCATTCCCATTTCTCTACACCTTGTGATCCCTTCTCATAATTTGTCAAGCACTTCTACATTACTTAATGTATAACATCACTTTTTTTTAAGCTTCCAAGAACCAACCTATAGTATTAGCACTGTCTCCCAGGATTCTTGCCAAGATGCCAACTACTGTATCATGAGGCAGTGCTGCCACATCAATACTCTTGTAAAACTTTATAACCTGCCTCCCTTGATCCAGCATCTTCATGATGCAGTGGTTACTGTATGTACTCTTCTAATTCTTGCTGGTACGTGTTGGCTAGATGTGCAGTTCCCTCAGCATATCATCCCCTTCCTCTCTTAGCAGACTCACATCTTTCTCAGCTGGGTTATGTTGTGACTCACCCTAGTTATTAGTCTGTCAGGAGAGGAAATGGAAAATAATGGGAGGAAAGAGGAAGCGATACCTCTTGTGTTGCATAAGACAGGCTTTTGTATTGTCTTTAAGCAATTAAGAGCAGTAGTGATTAATAAAAAGGAGGACCCACTTCTGCAGGCTCAGAGGGTTCAAGGAAATTTAGGATTCCAAGAAACTTGAGTATATTGACCTGAATGTTGTATTTTATGTCTCAGGGTTCCACTTCTTGACAGTAGTTCCATGACTTTGGAGAACAGCTCAACTCTTGCCTAAGTTGAGCTGTTCATCACCTCTGGAACTCTACTATACTTATAATTCATTTCTGTAACTGTTCTTCAGCATTTTTTACTTCTAGCTCCAATAAATAAAAATCGTTTATATGCTTCCAAGTAGGCCTTCTGTCTTTTAAACTAGTGATTAATCACACTCAACCATTCTCTTTCCCCAATAAATTAATGCCCTGAGTAATATCCATCAAATGCTATCATCCTTATAATTACTACTTCCCTCCAACCTCTCAAATGACCAACTTATTGTACTCCTGCCCACTTTTTAGTGCATTTTTTTTCCCAATAGTATTACACTGCAGTTCACAACCAGGAAACTTTCTAACAAACTTTGCTGTGCTGGTGTTGTTTCAGCACACCAAAACACATCCATACTTCATCTATAATTAGTAATGGAATTTTCGTGACAGTCTTCAGGTGGATGATCCACCATCAAAATTCTATTTCAGAATTTGCTTACAATTAGTGGCATCAACATTTTTTCAATCAGGTTTCATAGAAAACTGATCTGAGATGGAGAATTGTGTGTTGAAAGTTGTCCCAAATGGAGACATGGGGACAGGACTTGTACATTCACACCATATAGTCATTATATGCAAGTTGATCTCTAAGCAGGGGTATAAGCTTGGGTGGAAAACACTCTTCAACTGAATGCAATTTCTGGGCAAAAAGTCAGCTGTAAACCATCAATAAGCAACTGTATTTCTTTCAAGTTTTATTTTAGGTTCAACAGGTACAGGTGCAGGTTTGTTACACAAGTAAATTGTGTGTTATTGGGGTTGGGTATACAAATTATTTCATCACCCAAGTAGTAAGCATAGTACTCAACAGGTAGTTTTTCAATCCTCACCCTCCTCCCACCCCTCTGTCCTCAAGTAGCCCTTGGTGGCTGTTGTTCCTTTCTTTGTGTCCATGTGTACTCAATGTTTATCTCCCACTTGTAAGTGAGAATATGTGGTATTTGGTTTTCTGTTCCTACATTATTTCACTTAGGAAAACCGCCTCCAGCTCCATTATATTGCTGCAAAGGATATAATTTTGTCTTTTTTGTGGCTGCATAGTATTCAACAGTATATATATACCATATTTTCTGTATCTGGTCCACCATTGATGGGCATCAAGATTGAATCCATGTCTTTGCTATTGTGAATAGTGCTGTGATGAACATACACACACGTGTCTCTATGGTAGAATGCTTTATATTCCTTTGGGTATGCACGCATTTCTGGGATTGCTGGGTCAAATGGTAGTTCTACTTTCAGTTGAGAAATCTCCAAACTATTTTCCACAGTGGCTGAACTAACTTAAATTCCAACAGTATATAGACATTCCTTTTTCTCTGCAACCTCACTAGCATCTATTATTTTTTGACTTTTTAATAATAACAATTCTAACTGGTTTGAGATGGCATCTCATTATGGTTTTGGCTTGTATTTCTCTGATGATTAGTGACATTTAGCATTTTTTCATATGCTTGTTGGCCTTGTGTGTGTTTTCTTTAGAAAAGTGTCTGTTCTATTTCCTCTGCCCTTTTTTTTTTTTTTTTTTTTTTTTTTTTTTTGAGACAGAGTCTCGCTGTCTTGCCCAGGCTGCAGGCTGGAGTGCAGCGACGCGATCTCCGCCTCCCAGGTTCATGCCGTTCTCCTGCCTCAGCCTTCTGAGTAACTGGGACTACAGGTGCCCACCACCACGCCTGGCTAAGTTTTTGTCTTTTCAGTAGAAACAGGGTTTCACCGTGTTAGCCAGGATGGTCTCGATCTCCTGACCTTGCAATTGGCCCACCTCAGCCTCTCAAAGTGCTGGGATTACAGGTGTGATCCACCGTATCTGGCATCCCCTCTGCCCATTTTTTAACAGGTTTGTTTCTTGTTGATTTTTTTTTTAAGTTCCTTAAAGATTCTCGATATTAGTTCTTCATTGGATGCACAGTTTACAAATATTGTCTCTCATTCTGTAGATTGTCTGTTTACTCTGTTGATAGTTTATTTTGTTGTGCAAAAGCTCTTTAATTAGGCCCCACATGCTAATTTTTGTTTTTGTTGCAATTCCTTTTGGAGTCTTCACAAAATTTTTGCCAGGGCTGATGCCTGGAATGGTATTTCCTAGCTTTTCTTCTAGGATCTTTATAGTTTTAGGTTTTATATTTAAGTCTTTAATCCATCTTGAGTTGATTTTTGTATACAGTGAAATCAAGGTGTTTAGTTTCAATCTTTTGCATATGTCTAGCTAGTTATCCCAGCAACATTTATTGAATACAAAGTTTTTCCTCTGTTGCTTGCTATTGTTCACTTAGTTGAAGATGTTTGTTGTAGGAGTACAGGTTTATTTCTGGGTTCTATAACTTGTTTCATTTGTCTATATGTCTATATGTCAGTACCATGCTGTTTGGGTAACTGTAGACTTGTAGTATAGTTTGAAGGCAGGCAGTGCGATGCCTCTAGCTTTGTTCTTTTTCCTACTGATTGCTTTGCCTATTGGGGATTTTTCTTGGTTCCATTTGAATTTTAGAATAGTTTTTTCTAGTTCTGTGAAAGACGTTGTTGGTAGTTTGATAGGAATAGCATTGAGTCTGTAAATTGCTTTGGGCAGTATGGCAATTTTAACAGTATTGATGCTTTCTATCCATGAGCATGGAATATTTTTCCATTTGTTTGTGTCATCTCTGAATTCTTTCAGCAGTGTTTTATAATTCTTATTGTAAAGATCTTTCACCTCTCTAGCTACCTGTATTCCTAGGTATTTTCTTCTTTTTGTGGCTATCGTAAATGGGATTGCGTTCTTGATTTGGCTTTCAGCTTGGATGTTATTAGTGTATAGGAATGCTAGTGATTTTTGTATGTTGATTTTGTGTCCTGAAACTCTGAAGTTACTTATCAGACCTAGGAGCTCTTGAGCAGAGACTATGGAGTTTTCTAGGTGTAGAATAATATCATCTGCACAGATAGATAGTTTGACTTCCTCTCTTCCTATTTGGGTGCGTTTTCTTTCTTTCTTTTGCCTGATTGTTCTGACTAGGATTTTCAGAACTATGTTTAGTAGTAGTGGTGATCCTTGTGTTGTTCTGGATCTTAACTAAGGGGTTCTTCCAGTTTTTTCCCATTCAGTATAATGTTGGCTGTGGGTTTGTCATAGATAGCTCTTACTGTTTTGAGGTGTGTTCCTTTAATGCCTTGTTTGTTGAGGTTTTAACATGAAGAAATGTTTAATTTTATTGAAAACCTTTTCTGTGTCTATTAAGATGATCGTGTGGTTTTTTAGTTCTGTTTATGTGATGAATTACATTTACTGATTTGCATATGTTGAATCAACCTTGAATCCCAGAAATAAAGCCTACTTCATCATGGTGGCTTAGCTTTTTGATGTGCTGCTCTATTTGGTTTGCCGGTATTTTATTGAGGATTTTTGCTTCTATGTTCATCAGGGATACGGGACTCAAGTCTTCTTTTTTTGTTGTGTCTCTCCTAGGTTTTGGTATCAGGATGAGTTAGGGAGGAGTCCCTTCTCCTTGATGTTTTGGAATTGTTACAGTAGAATTGGTACCAATTCTTTATATGTCTGGTAGAATTTGGCTGTGAATCTGTCTGTTCCAGGGCTTTTTTGGTTGTTGGTGGTAGGTTTTTTACATTACTGATTCAATCTCAGAACTCATTATTGGTCTGTTTGGGGTTTCTATTTCTTCCTGGTTTAATCCTGGGAGGTTGTATATTTCCAGAAATTTATACATATCTTATAGGTATTCTAGTTTGCATGCATACAGGTGTTCGTAATTGTCTCTGGGGTTTTTCTGTATTTCTGTGGGGTTGGTGGTAATGTCCCCGTGTCATTTCTGATTATGTTTATTAGGATCTTCTCTCTTTTTTCTGTATTAGTCTAGCTAGTGGTCTATCAGTCTTATTTATTCTTTCAAAGAGTCAACTTTTGGCTTTATCGATCTTTTGTCTAGTTTTTTGCATTTCAATTTCATTCAGTTCAGCTCTGATTTTCATTATTTTTTTCCCCTGCTAGCTTTAAGTTGGTTTGCTCTTGTTTCTCTAGTTATTTTGGTCATGATATGAGTTAAATTAAGACCTAACTTTTTCATTGGGCATCCAGTGTAATAAATTTCCTTCTTAATACTGACTTATCTGTGTTCCAGAGAATCTGGTATGTAGTATCTTTGTTTTCATTAGTTTCAAAGAATTTCTTGATTTCTGCCTTAATTTCCTTGTTTACTCAAAAGTCATTCAAGAGCAGATTATTTAATTTCTAAGTAATTATATGGTTTTGAGAGATATTCTTGGTATTAATTTCTATTTTTATTGTGCTATAGTTTGAGAGTATGGTTGGTACGAATTTGTTTTGAATTTTTAAAAAACTGCTTTGTGGCTAAGTATGTGGTCTGTTTTAGAGTCTGTGCCATGTGCAGATAAGAAGTATGCATATTCTGTTGTTGTTGTTGGGCGGAGTATTCTGTAGATGTCTGTTAGCTCTATTTGGTCAAGTGTTGATTTGGGTCCTGAATATCTTTGTTAGTTTTCTGCCTCAATGATCTAATACTGCCAGTAGGGTGTTGAAATCCCCCACTATCAATTTGTGATTTTCTAAGTCACTTTGTAGGTCTTTAAGAACTCATTTTATGAACTGGGTGCTCCAGTGTTGGGTGCATTTATATTTAGAATTATTAAGTCTTGTTGAATTGAATCCTTTGTCATTCTGTAATGCCCTTCTTTGTCCTTTTTATTGTTGGTTTAGTGTATGTTTTGTCTAAAATAAGAATAGCAACCCCTGCTTTTTGTTTTGTTTGATAGATATTTCTCCCTCCCTTTTCTTTGAGCCAATGGGTGTCATTGCATGTGAGATAGGTCTCTTGAAGGCAGCATATATAGAGTTAGGTCTTGCTTCTTTATCCAAATTCCCACTTTGTGACTGACTTTTAAGTGAGATATTTAGCCTGTTTATACTTACAATATTTGTATGTGTGGATTTGACCCTGTTATCATGTTGTTAGCTGGTTTTTATGTAGACTTGGTTGTGTAGTTGCTTTATAGTGTCAATGGTCTAAGTACTTAACTGTGTTTTTGTGGTGGCTGATAACAGTCTTTTGTTCCCACATTTAGCACTCCCTTAAGGACCTCTTGTAAGACAGGTCTGGTGGTAACAAATTCCCTTAGCATGTGTTTGTCTGGAAAGGATTTTGTTTCTCCTTGCCTTAACAAATCTTAAGGTAAAATGGCTGGATATAAAATTCTTGATTGGAATTTCTTTTCTTTGAAGATGCTAAATATAGCCTCCCCAACCCCCCGCCCCCACGCCCCCACCCACCCAATCTTTTCCAGCTTGTAGGGTTTCAGCTGAAAGTCCACTGTTAGTCTGATGGGGATCCCTTTGATCCCTTTGTAGGTGACATGCTTCTTCTCTCTAGTTGTCTTTTAATATTTTTACTTCCATGTTAACATTAGGGAATCAGGTGACTATGTGTCTTGTGAATGGTTGTCTTGTATTTCACAGGGGTTCTCTGAATTTCCTGAATTTGTATGTTGACCTCTCTAGCAAGGTTGGGAAATTTTCATGGACAATATTCTCAAATAAGTTTTCCAACTTGCTTGCTCTCTCTACCTCTCTTTTAGGTATGCTAATAAGTCATAGGTTTGGCCTCTTTACCAGAAATAATCCCATATTTCATGTAGGCTTTATTATTTTAAGTTCTTTTTTCTTTAGTTTTGTGTGATTGAGTTGATTTAAAGAACTGGATTTTGAGCTGAGATTCTTTTCTCAGTTTGGTCTATTCTGCTGTTAATACTTCTGATTATATTCTGAAATTCTTGTAGTGAGTTTTTCAGCTCCATCAGATCAGTTTGTTTCTTTCTTAAAATTTCATCTTTCAACTCTTGAATGTTTTTACTAGATTCCTCAGATTCCCTGGATTGAGTTTCAACTTTCTCCTGAATCTAAAAGATCTTAGTTGTCATCCAAATGGTGAATTCTACTTCTGTCATTTCAGTATCATTAAAAACCATTGCTGGAAAGTGAATATGGTCATTTGGAGGAAAGGAGACACTCTGGCCTTTAGAGTTGCCAGGAGTCTTATGCTGGCTTTTCTGTGTGCAGGGGCTGATGTTCCTTTAATCTTTGATGTTGTTATCCTTTGGTTAGGGCTTTTTGCTTTTACATTTTTTGATGACCTTGAGGATTTGAATATGGTACAAGTTGAGTTTAGTCAACTGGCTTCATTTCTGGATGATTTCAGGAGGCCAAGGCTCACTTCAGCCCTCCTGGGCTGTGTGCTTTTACCTTGGGCTGGGACCAGGCCCACAGCTTTGTTCGCTGGCCCCTTGAGGTTAAACACCTGCTGCACTGCAGGGGCTGAGGTGTTCCTGGTCCACTGACAACAACACTCGAATGGAGGGTTCCAGCAAAAGCACTTCGCTGAGGCAGTGGCAGTAGGTTCCACACATGTACACCAATGGTGGCAGAGTAGTGGGGTCTGTGTGTGTGCATGTGCCAGCAGCAGTGGGGTGGTGGGGTCCACACATGTGTGCTGGCAAAGTGGTAGAGGGAGATTATGGGTGAGTGGGCACCAGTAAAGTGGTTGGGGGAGCCTGCTGGTAGGTGCAGCTGGTGGGGGCCCATCTACCAAAGCTCTCTGACAGGAAGGGTCTGCCAGCAAAAGAGCTATGGCAGTGGCTGCTGGGAAGCACCTTGGTTGGGAACCTGAGGCTGCGCTGCAAGCGGGTATGGCCAAGCAGGGACCCTGGGAGAGATCAGCAGACACGGGGCTACTAAGATCAAATTGTTCTCATCTCATGGGCAAGACAGCCCTGTTCTGTCTATGTCTAACAATCAACAAAGGCCAAAGTCACCTAGAGGAGCATGGGGAGCCTTGAGTGTGGGCATCCCTGGCCATGCTCTACTATAGCTGTTCCTGTGCCAAACCCTCTGGGCTCCATACTGGATTGAGTCTTGGCCCTGCTAACTTTCTCCAGAAAGCCCTTTCTGCTAGCTCAAATGTCCAGGTGGGCAGGTGGGTCTCCTGCAGCTTGAATTCCAGAGGTCCATGCAGAGACTAGGCCACTTCATGCCTATTAAAATCATCCCTTCCCCAGGAGCGCTTGGGGCTAGGAACAAGTCCTGGTTGCTCAGCAACCCCATGCAGGGTTCCCAGTTTCCTCCCACTTCAGCCCAGGCTCTGTGACCTCCCTCTGTTCACTCTCATGCTTTCCTTCTGAAGATCTGCTCAGAGTGTCCCAATCTTCTTGATAGTCTGGTCTGTCCGTGGAAGAAGCTCTTCCTGGCTGCATCTAGTCGGCCATCTTGACTCTAAACCCTCTGTAACAAGTTTACTTGGTTTTGATGTCAATATTATGCTGAGCTCTCAAAACAAGTTTGGTAGTTTTCCTCCACCTCTATTTTTTGAAAAAGCATAGTCAGATTTATTAAATCAGTGGTTTGCAAACATTTTTGCTTCAACATCTTTAAATTTTTAAAAATTATTTAGGCTTCCAAAGGGCTTTTTCTTACATAGGTTATGTTTACATATTAAAAACTAAAGTAGAAAAATTTTAAAGTTGATTTTATTTAAAATAATTATAGTATATGTTAACATAAAATATACTTATAAGTATATTTTCAAAAAAATTTGTGAGGAGAGGCATAGTTTTACGTTTTTATCAATCTTTTTAATTTATAGCTTCATAGAAGACAGCTATATTTTTACATCTGCTTCTGTATCCACTCTATGGCAATATTATAAATTATGTAGCCAATGAAAACTTCACTTATGCAAAAGGCATAATTTTGATGTTGCAGGTCCCTAAAATTGTCTTAAGTATTGTAGTTTCAGAATTGCTGTTAAAGGATTTTAGAATTCATCACTGAAATACCTGGTCTGGAATTTTCTTTGTGAGAAAGATTTTGACAACAAATTCAGTTCCTTTAATAGATATAATACTATTTCAGATTATCTTTTACTTCTTATATCTATTTTTGTAAGTTTTGTTATGAAATTTGTTCATTTGCTTAAGTTGTCAAATGTATTAGTGCAAAGTTGTTTATAGCATTCCCTGCTTGTTCCTCTAATGTCAGTGGCAACTCTAGAATGTCTCTCCTTTCCTTCTTGCTATTGGTTATTACGTTTCTTTTTTCTTAATCTGTCTAGCTAGTGTTTTCTCAATGTTATTGACTGTTAGTTTTTTCCATTGTGTATCTATTATCTCTTTCATAGATTTATCTCCTTTTTTTTTGTGACAGGGTCTCATTCTGTCACTCAGGCTACATGTCCTTTTTATTACTTACCTATTTCTACTTACTTTACATTTAACTTGATATTAATTTCTAGTTTATAAGGTAGAAACTTAGAGAATAATTTTATATATTTCTTTTTTTCTAATAGAAGCCTTTAAAGATAAAATTTGCTCTATCCCTCATTTTAGCTAAATTCCATAAATTTTAATTTCATTACTTTTTAATTCCAAATATTTTTCAATTTCTTCAAACAGTAGACTACTTAGAAGTCTGTCATTTAATTCCCAAACATTTGGTGATTTTCTAATTATCTTTGGCTATTCATTTCTAATTTATTTCTATTGTAATCAGACAACATACTCTATGTAATTCAGTCTTTTGAAATTTATTGAGATTTACTTTGTGGCCCAAAATATGGCCTATCTTGGTGAATATCCAATGTGTACTTGACAAAAAAAAGTATTCTATTATTTGGTGTACTCATCTATAAATTTCTACTAAGTTATATTAGTTGATATTGTTGTTCAGATCTTCTATAACTTTTTATTTTTTTGGTCTAATTCTACCAATTACTGAGAGAAGAATGTTAAAATATTTAAGTATTGCTACGGTCTGAGTGCTACCTGCCTGCAAATTTATGTGTTGAAACTTAGTAATCAATGTGATAGTATTAATATGTGGATCCTGTAGGAGATGATTAAGTTATTAATGCAGAGCCATTATAGATAGGGATAAGGTCCTTATAAAAGGGCTCAAGGGAGTGAATTTGCTCTCTTCCACTCTTCTGACAGCTGAGGACACAACATTGAAGGCCCCATCTTGGAAGCCTCACCAGTTACCAAATCTGCTCGTGCCTTGAGCTTAGACTTCCTTTCCTTCAAAACTGTGAGGAAATAAATTTGTTATTTTATAAATTACCCAGTCCAAGGTATTTTGTTTTATGAGCACAAAGGGACTAAGACTATGGTTCTGCATTTGGTTACTTCCCTATTTCTGTTTTTGTTTCATAATTTTTAAGTTATGTTATTAGATGCATATATATTTAGAATTGTTGTATCTTCCTAACTAGAACTTTTCTCATGATGAAATTTCCACTTTGTCTTGAAGTCTACTTTGTTTCTTATTATTATAATCACAACAGCTTTCTAGTGATTAGCATTTGCGTGTTATGTATTTTAGTCCTCTTTCTACTTATTTATATCTTTATATTTAAATTGTCTTTTTTATAGCACAGAGTGATGTCTTTTTGGAAAATCTAATCTGATAATCTCTTGCTCAGAATCCTCATTGACTTATTTATTATGCTCATCTTTTACTTTAGGTCTTTGAATATATTTATAAGGTTCTCATTTTTAGGTCTTTGAGTACTAACTCCAGCATCAATGCTATCTCAGCATGTTTTTCCCCCAATAATGTGTCATATTTTCTTGCTTCATCACTTATCTAGTACATTTTTTTGAATGTTGACATTATGTTACGTACGTTGTTGACAGTCCAGATTATGTGTACTTTAAAGGGGGTCCAGTTTTGTTCCAGCAACTTATGGATCCTTTTAATCATGTCAAGTTTGATTTTTTTCTTCATTAGTTTGGGTCTATTTTGGTTTTGCCTTAGTCCTAGAATGTGGCTCTTACTCTAGAGTATGGTGTATACTATCAGGTTTGGCCTTTCGGGGTTTAAACTGAATAGATGAGATATTCAGTGAGATCTCTCCATTATAGCTGGATTAGAACTCCAACATTATCTAGCATTGCAATTTTATTGCATGACTTCTGTTGTCTTCTTTCAGCCATCAGCCATTCAGGAGCTTCTCCTGGATACTCTTCCTCCCCATGCTGTTCCCAGCTGTCCAGTACCCTTTCCTGCTAATTCTCATCAATACAGCAGCCCATAAATCTGACCTCAGCCTCTTTCATTCAGTAAAGCTGCCCTCTGCTTTGCTTCCAGCAGCTTGTGTCAGTTGATAAGTGTCTTCAGGGAGAAAGCCCAGAAAAATATGAGGCTCAACTTATGTGTTTTCTTTCTAAGTTTACAATCTTGCCATTCCTGCATCCAATTACTGAGAATAATGCCGCAAATGTATTGTCTCATTGTTATGGCAGAACAAGTCTGGTACCAGTTACTCTGGTGTTGCCATAAGTAGAAGTCCCAGCACATCTTTTAAAAAGCATACTATTTAGTTAATTATACTTTCAGATTTAATATCAAACCATTTTTATCACATGAATCAAGCTTTGAGATTCTAAGAAAATGAAATTTTTGGTGCTGAAACAGTAACACCACTTAACTTCTCTGATAGCATGCTCAACTCATAAGGACTCTCGGATTTTTTAAATCCTGAATCCTCTTGTATTTGATTGAATGACTTAGGACTTTTCAGCAATTTCTATGCCTGTTTCACATCTTTTTTCTGTTCATTCAGTATTATTTATGCTCATATTATCCTATGGCCTCTGCAGTTGTTTCCTCTGGTTATCCCTTTCTTTTGATACCATTTTATTTCCTCCCTGAACTCATTCATAACCTCTCTTAGTGTGCGCATATATATATATATATATATATATATATATATTCACATGCATATATATACACACATATATACACACACACACACACGTGCACACATAACACTCACTATAAGCCAAGACTGTGTTAGGTATTATAAATTTATAAAGAAAGCAAACTACAAAAAAAGATAAGATCCCTAGCTCTTATGAGTTATATATTTTATAGTTCTATAGGATATGTCTTAATTAGGTTCTCCTATAAGCAGGGCATCATAAAAAGTCTTAAGTACTGATTATTGATACATTTAGGGTTTTTTCAGGAAAAAAAAAAAGGATGAAGAAAAGTAGAATGAGGTGAAAAGGGGGAAACTGCCAATATTAAGGTTGCTGCTGTAGGAACTAGGATCTTGACATCTGCTACAATCTCCTAAGAAACTATAATGGTACTCCCAGCCTTGTCCACCTGAGGACTGGGAAACCCGAACATTTATCCCATCTCCTGTTTGTTGTGCTTGTGCTGGGACCAACAACTCCCCTGTGGCACCAGAGAAAGTCCTGGAGAAAAAGTAGAAAGATAGGAAGTGGAGTGTGCTCAAGGAGGGTCACTGTTCTGGAGGTAACTTTGAGTTTTCAGGGAATTGTCTGTTGTAGCTGCAGTTGAAATCACGGTAGACCAAGGGGATGTGACAGGATTTCCACCTGTGGCACCACAGGCAGCTGCCACAGGTGGAAATATTAGATTACATATATTCTCTCACAACTATAAATACCATATAAAAGTTAGCAATACAATAGAATGAAAGTGTGTGTGTATGTGTGTGTGTGCCTGGGGAAGGGGTAAGTTCAGATTGAGTGATTTGGGAAGAACCCTCTGGGGAGATGACATTTGAACTAATAGCTGAAGAAATGAAAGTAAGCGGGATGGATGCAGAGGAAGAGGATTCTGGGCAGAGAAGGGCAAGTGTAAAGGCCCTAAAATGGAATGAGTGCGCATGTGTGAGGACCAAATGACTGAGACCTACTGAGAGGAAAGAGCCTCTAAGGCCATGGTAAGGAGTTTGTAGTTTATTCTAAGTTCTTTGGAAAACTGTCGGAAGGTTTTATGCAAGGGGATGGTATGATCTTTGTTTTAAATGATACTATGAGCCTACAATGATTTTTTTATTCATACATGTCAAGTATTCCTGAAGATTTCAATGCAGTTACACTAGATATCACTGGAAAAATATGCTTTATTTTGTCTTTAGGCCCAATTATACATAAATCACTATCTTAGACTAAAATCCCAATCTCTTACATTTCACTATAACAAAATTTAATACTCATATTTCAGAATCGATTGAGAAAGCGGCAATAGCAATTAATGGATGTCATAATGTTTCACCAACTTCTAGCCAAAGGCTCATTAAAGTGAGTCAGGAAAACAGTCAAACCATCATTTGAATAGAAGCCTACCAAGATTGTTTAGAGCCACAATTATTTGTAGCAGAAAGATGATTTTTGGATATTAAAAAGTTTTTAACATGTTAACACAATTCTCAACACAAACTCTTCAGGTTAATACAATTTGCTTTTTCATAAGCAAATTATTTTTATTGGTGATCCCATGGTTTAACAAAAACCCTGAACCGGAACATGGAATACTCAGCTCTAACATTAATTTGTTTTGCGACAATGAATGATTGATCACAAAGTGATCACAAAGTATTTATTAAGCATCTATTGTATATGTGCAAGGAGTGATGAATTACAAAAATATCAGATATGGTCATGCCTACAAGGGTAAAAATATATAGTCACTACCTCAAATTTCATGTAAATGTGCAGGAAATACTGAATTGACACTCCAACACGATTCTTAAAAAAAAAGAAAGAGAGAGAGAGGCTGGGCATGGTGGCTCATGCCTATAATCCCAGCACTTTGGGAGGCTGAAGCGGGCAAATCACAAGGTCAGGAGTTCAAGACCAGCCTGGCAAACATGGTGAAACCCCGTCTCAACTAAAAATACAAAAAATTAGCTGGACATAGTGATGGACGTCTGTAATCCCAGCTACTCAGGAGGCTGAGGCAGGAGAATCGCTTGAATCCAGGAGGTGGAGGTTGCAGTGAGCCGAGATCGCACTACTGCACTCCAATCGGGTGACAGAGTGAGACTCCATTAAAAAAAAAAAAAGAAGAAGAAGAGAGAGAGAAAAGAAAGAAAGAAAGAGAGAAAAAGAAAAGAAAGAGAAAAAGAGAAAGACAGAGAGAGGAAAGGAGGAAAGAAAGAAAGAAAGAGAAAGAAAGAGAGAGAGAGAGAAGGAAGGAAGGAAGCAGGGAGGGAGGGAGGCAGGGAGGGAGGGACGGACGGACTAGACTTGGACTAGACTCCGAAAAAATGTATCCTAATAATCCCTAATAAATGTGAGATTAGTTTTTTTTAAGCTGTAAATTACATTTTCAAGAGTTAAGGTTTTCCTGCTTAATGCAATTCATTTACAGAAATCATACTGCACTGTTGATCGGATATTCTGCCACCAAATAAACTTCATAGTCCATCTGTCTGAGGACAGTTGTAATCCTAATACTTTTGCTAGAATTGCAGGAGACACTGAAGACATCTCCATTTCCTTGTGGCAAGTTCCCCCCAGACTGAGTGCTAAATATGATTCTGGTTTGACATATTCTCTCCCTATGCTTGATAAACCATAAACTCAAGTGTTCAGATGCTCAGATCCACATGTATCAAGTAACTTTTCTTGCTTTGCAGTTTTCACTGTCTTCAAGTATTTGTGATTCATTTTGGTTTGATTTATAAGTCAACATTTGAAAAGGTATAACTGCAAATGTGGGTAACTTTTTCAGAAGGGAGATTACTAGAAGAAATCTGGGATAACAGGAAGTGAATCTTTGAGTTGAAATTGTCTTATGGGAAAAGTGATACATACAGTTGCAAATATCTACCAGTCTTGATAAGTTTAAGAGAGTTTGTACTTCCATTTTATTTTACTATGCCCTTCTCAGGATTTAGGAATAAAAATACTTAAATATTGATCCTTATAATTGGGTAAAGTCATTCTATAATTATTTGTCATATTTGTCATATGTTGCCATATAATCTATTTGGTAATAAATTATTTCATAGGCTACTTCAAATAGCCAGCTTATAGGCAGTTTATTGCTCTTTATGTTAAAGTCAAGCTCAGATCTTTCTACATGAAAAAAAAAAAGTAGGTCAGTTCCATGTTTTATAGAGATGGAGCTGTAATTTGAGTTTGGAGAGTATAAAGAGGAATGGAAAAGAAAAGTTCACTTGCAGAAATGCAATGCATCAGGAAGCCCCCATAAAGCAAAAACTAATAGTAAAAAACTAATAGTAATTACTCAAATGCATTTTAAATTGATGAATCACTCACCTCTGTAACTTCCTAACATTGCAGAACTTGAAAAGACACATTTCAGTGGAAGGAATTAAAGACCACTTGAAAAGGAATGAAAGTATTTTGCCCTAAGCCAGATTGCAGCAATATGTTGCCCTTGTGACAATGAATGATTGATCACAAAGTGATCACAAAATATTTATTAAGCATCCAACAGATATCCAAGTTAGAGTGAGTTTTATGAGATATCAAGGAGAAGAGTTCCTCTTAAAGTAACTCTTGGAGAAAACAACACAAATTAGATCAAGAGGAAGAGAAAAATGGGACCTCACCCAGTGATTAAAAAAAGGATAAAAGATCTACTGCTTCTTCTGCAACTCTGTGTAGAACAAACTGAAATCTGGATTTCCACGGGAAGTATTTCAATGATCAAGAAAACTCAAAAGGATAAACTCAGGAGGAAAAGGGAAGCAAATGAGCTAAGGGTTGAGAATAAATGTTCATAAGTGAGGAGTAGGCCAATCTCTTTGCCAGAAAAGCTGGCTGTTGGCTTGAATTTTCCAGATTGGTGGCCAGCTTTATCATGCCATAATCAGACAAAAATTAGCACATAAAGGTATTAACAAAATGACTCAAGCTGTCATGTGATATTTAAATTTCCAGTTTGAAAATGCTAACACTTGTGATATTTATTAGATGCTATAAACTCTTGATAGGGAGTGGAGGAAGGGACTGGACTATACTCTTTCTGTTACATCCTCTAGGAAGACACTAGCATCAACATTTATTTAGGCTTAGCATTTCAGCACACAGTGTCTCACTAATCATAGTCCCTCATGTAAAGAAAATTGAATTCAGAAGCATTTCCTAAAACTGCTATTTTTGTAGGATGACTATGAAGAAGAGATATTAAGGACATTTGCTGGCTACCGCCTTGCAATTTTTACGTATGCTTACAACTTCAGAGGATTATGGTATAGCGGCTCAGACACTGGGAAAAAGCACCTTAATATGAACTTAAGCAGAAATTCAGCTGCAATACTGATCCTTATTTGGGATGGAATTAGCAAAATTATAGATATAATATGCAAAATCTGTTTCAAAGCCATATTAACTACTTAGATTTCTGGCAGTGTGGTTGTATCCTGTTCATGAATGTGTAATGCCATCCTTTTTCCTACAATGCAAAAAATAAATTTCCAAATATACTTACAAAAATATCTTTGATCATGGAGTGTGCTGACTTTCTTCTGGCGTAATGATAAATGACACTTCCAATTATGTATCAAGAGAATTTTGTAAAATCTATTAGATTTTTAAAGAGTTGAATTTATAGCACCTTTAATACTATATATTATACACTCATAGGAAATAGAGTCTAAGTGCAAGAATCTTCTGTACTGATTCCTCTATTATCAAATAGTTAGCAAACAGAGCTTTTTGTTCAGACGAAGGCCCAAATTCTGTGAGAGTGCATATAATCTGTAGTCAAGAATGAAAGCGGCCGGGCGCGGTGGCTCAAGCCTGTAATCCCAGCACTTTGGGAGGCCGAGACGGGCGGATCACGAGGTCAGGAGATCGAGACCATCCTGGCTAACACAGTGAAACCCCGTCTCTACTAAAAAAAATACAAAAAAATTAGCCGGGCGAGGTGGCGGACGCCTGTAGTCCCAGCTACTCAGGAGGCTGAGGCAGGAGAATGGCATGAACCCGGGAGGTGGAGCTTGCAGTGAGCTGAGATCTGGCCACAGCACTCCAGCCTGGGCGGCAGAGCAAGACTCCGTCTCAAAAAAAAAAAAAAAAAAAAAAAAAGAATGAAAGCATGTTTTGGGATGTTAAAGAAGACCCCCAAAATGGCTTTGTAATTAAAAATATGTACTGTAACTATACAAATCCTTGGAATGATGCCATGCTAACTTAAAGAGTTGTTTCAGCAATATGACAAAAATAACTCAGAGCTTTGTTTATTTATGAAGATATATAAATGCTAGATATATTCAATAAAACAATGTTTAATGGCATACCTGAATTCAAAAACAGGAAAATAACAGATAAATAGGAGGTATTTAAAGTCAGAATGGTAAATTCAGGACCTAGGACTACAGCAACAAGAGGCAAATTGCCCAACATTTAAGTCTTCAGGTATACCTAAAGGTGCTTTAATGCCCATGTAGGTATAGAAGACATAGCTTTGGGCTCAGGCAAGGTGGGGGAGCTAAAGCATGATGCCTACCATAAAGCTGAGATAAGAGAAGAGCTGCTGCCTCAGTGAAAAGGGGATGAGAACAATTCTACCCACTGATACAGAAAGCAAAAAGGAAACTTGTCTTTGTTGGGATTCTGAGGAGAGAAAAAAGTCACCTATGAAAAATGAAAACTCCAAGCCTGTCCAAATTTATATAATCTATGGGTGTGGACATTCCTAGTTTGAAAAATTAACTATAGGACTTACCTAAGTTTGGTGAAATCCTTGGAGCATCTAGGAAAAACAAAAATGAACACATTCTCAATCAGTACTTCCATGCATGCAAGAACTCCAATAGGAAAACAAAATGAAACTAAGACAAGAATACTTTCCTGTTTAAATGAACTCTCACATACAAATAAATTCTAAGCCATGGTGGAAAGGGAGCGCACACAACAAATATAAGAATTATGTACTCCTCCTTACTGTCAAACGATATAATCAAATCAATGTGAAATAATCTATGAAACCAAATGATTAGATTTTAAAAAGGAATAAAAATAAATATCAAAACATATGACACTGTAAAAATACATGATCAATTTGAAAAAGAAAAATGACCTTTAGATATGAAGAAAAAGTCCTTGAATAAAAGCTAGTTGAGGCCAGGTGTGGTGGCTCACACCTGTAATCCCAGTACTTTGGGAGGCCAAGGTGGGCAGATCACCAGGTCAGGAGATTGAGACCATTCTGGTCAACATGGTGAAACCCCATCTCTACTAAAAATACAAAAATTAGCCAGGCATGGTGGCACGTGCCTGTAGTCCCAGCTACTTGGGAGGCTGAAGCAGGAGAATCACTTGAACCCAGGAGGTGGAGGTTGTAATGAGTCAACATCACGCCACTGCACTCCAGCCTGGTGACAGAGTGAGACTGTCTCAAAAAAAAAGCTAGTCGACATAAAGTTTAGACAATTTAAGAAGGAATTAACAAATGGAAGGCAGACAAGGAAATTACCCAAACTGCCACACAACGAGATAAAGAAAGAGGACAAAACAAAGACTCAAGCACGGAGTATAGAAGATTTAACATATGTTGACGTAGGAGTTATAGAAGGACAGAAAACAGCAGATGGGGAAAATATCATATTCAAAGGGATATTTGTTCATAATTTTTCAGAGTTGATGAAAGATATGAATCCTCAGATAGCAGAACATCAAAGACAATAGAAAAATCCTAAAAGCAACCAGAGAGAAAAGACTACCTACAAAGGAAGGATTAATTTCTTGGCATAGAGAAAGGAGAATGTAATGGGAATAAGCATTTAGTTGTATCTGTAATATTTTATTCCTTTAAAAAATAATCTGGAGCAAACATGAAAACACAACTATAAAATATGTGTGGTAAGTATAATGGTGTCTGTTATATTATTTTCTTACTCATCTACCTGTTTGACATGTTTCAGAGTTAAAAATTAAAATATGAAAAGTTGAAAATGAGTAACATTTATCAATAAAATAGTATTTATCACCAAAACATTTATTGCCCCATTTCCATGGACCAACTTCCCATCCCAGGAAATAGTAATAAAATAGAAGTGAGGGGGCTTATACCGGTATTCAGCTTGGAAGAGGCTTACCAATTGCCTTAATGATGGCAATATTTAGATCAAAGTTTGTCAAACTATGACCCTGGGACAGCCACCTGTTTTTATAAATAAAATTTTATTGATACACAGTATACTTATTTGTTTACATATTGTCTATAGCTTCTTTGACTCTATAACAGTGGAGTTATTAATGACTGTAAGCCTAAAATATTTACTATCTAGCCTTTTAATAAAAAGTTTGCCAACCCTTGACTTAAATAATGCTGTTTCTTATCATTTCCCTTTAATGAGTTAGCAATGTATTTTTAACTGAAGTCACACATTTACGTAAGTTTCAAGATAATAATTAACTAAATGTAAAGGTCTTAAATTCATACTTAGGAAAAACTTGAGGTAAGAGTAAATACTGAGAAATGCTAAAATATCTCTGAGTGTTTATTTAGTTGGATTTTCTACCTTCAAGATTCTCAATAATCAAGCAAAACTGGTTTGGGTAACATGAAGTTCAAATCAGCCATCAGATTTTGCAATACGACCCAATTAATCTTGTGTGTATTACACTTTCCCATAATCCCCACTTTCAGCCAAAGTTAAACTAATTTTATATTAGCTTAGAAAGCAGGAGAAAAAAGTATTTGTTGAGGCTTGTATTTTTTAAAATTCTCTTTCCATACATATTTTAGTTTCCTAAGAAAGAGCTGGAAATACTGGCTCTTCATATATTTAAGATGCCTGAAAGTTATATTTTTATGCTATTTAATACATATTATGATGTTTGAAGAGAATGATTCATCACTTAGTCATGACCAAAAAAAGAACTGGAGTTTTCACCTCAGCGTTTGCTTAAACCTCAGGAAATCTTTTTTTCTTTCAATTGGAGAAACACAGATTTTTATTTTTTACTAGACTGGAGATCTTACTGATTTAATCACTTGTCAATAAAAATTATAATAGCTCCTTTGAAGACACAAATTATTACTTGCTGCAGATATGGCAAGGAAAATTACCATCACTTCACTCCTTCCAGTCTCTCGGTCACCAGATTCTACCTCCCCTCTGATGTTACCACATCCTTTGGATTTGCTCTTTTCAACCATAGCCTACTCTGCCCCCACCCCTCACCCATCTTCTACATATCCTTGTAGTGAACGCCTGTTCAGTGCCTTTTTTACACCTTTCTGATGCTTAGTTCCAACCTCGCCATTATCTAGTGGTCATTCACAAACAGGTATTAATTAATTAGCTAATCTTTATTAAATATCTATAACCTAAAATGATCTTGCCCCTCTCTAAATTTCTACAGTTTTTAGTTTAAAAAATAAGAGCCCTAGATTATTTTCCATTTGTTACATGAAAACAAAACATTATCTCTTCTGCATACTCTTTCAAGGTAGGAACAATGTTGCACTTTTTTTAAAAAAAATAGCATTGAAAAAGAAGAAAGAGGGAGAAAACAAAAGTCACAAAGGGCATCCCAGACAATGCGACGAAGAACGCATTATCTGCTTTAATACTTACTGGTTTGCTGTTTTATGTATCACATGTATATTTGCTATTTGAAGATAAAACTACTTGTTAAATGTCGTAGTTTTAAAAAATCGTATTACACTAGAGAGACATACATTGAAATCCATTATATAAATTTGTTAGGGTGGAATAAGCCTTCTTTAAACACAAATCAAGTGCAGAAAGGAACAAAAAGCAAACAATGTAGTGCCACTCAGATTCTAAGTCCATTAACAAGGTGATTTATAGTTGGATTTATCTTCTAAGGGCTTGTGGAATTGAGCCTGAAAACAGGCAAGTGTGCATAATTATTCTTTTTCAAGCCAGAAACTATTTTTCTTTCTCATTGAAGGTTAAAGTCAGATTTGTAACTTACAACTTAAGCCTCTTTATTTTTCCTACTTGACTTTTCATTTTATCCATCAGATTTTCTGAGGTGTTCAAATGGGTAATTTCCAAAGAACAACACTGACAGTCCCTAAAGCCAGTAATAAATTAAATTGTAAAATTATGTTTGTTTGTAGAAAGCTTATAGATTCTTACAAAGCCCTCACCTTGTACTTCAAGCCACTTCCATCACTTTTTGCCGTCTATTTCTTTTCCTTCACCCCTGCATAGAGTTCCTGGCTCAGTTTTGATCTGTAATTGCTTTACATTGGAATAGCCTTTCAACACACATTGGCTGTGCTGTCCAATAAAGTGGACCTGTGGGCTTTCCAACTTTTGGGGTTTCTTTTTTTTTTTTTTTTTTTTTTTTTTAACAAAATGTCCAGAAACTCTGTTTTGCCTTTTAGGCAGGATGTCAGGGAAGGCAGGTGGTTGAAAGGAAGCCTGGAGATGAAAGAGATAATAATAAATGTGCTCCCATTCTGGTACATACTCCTACCTTCCCAGGACAAAGACAAGTTTGGGAGTTTTCTTTAAAGAAGACTGGTAATACACTCATGGTGCAGCAAGTCTGTCCCCAAAGAGTGAAAGTGAATGAGACCTGGGTATTTTCCATGGAATGATTCACCAGTGGTTCACACCAAAGGAAAAGGGTTGGAGAGAGACTCATGACCATCATTCATGCTGAGGTCTCTTTGAAGACAAGTACCCTATTTTTTCATCTTTGACTCTCCAATAACTTATAAATATTTGTTGTATAAATATTTATTTAATGATTGAGTTTTTATTCTGAACTTTGCTAAATAGCACCAATACTAAATTCTATGTGTGTTCAAGTGACAATATTAGAAGAGCTGTGCATATTGTGTGTGTGTGTGTGTGTGTGTGTGTTTGTACTGACATAGACATGGCATGAATGAGGAAATAAATATGAATAGGTAGGCTTGGCAACTGAAGTAATTTCAACCAGGGAGCACAGAGAGTGATGATCATTGATTATTAATGGATGTGCCTATCAAAAGATGGAAAGGTACACTTATTTATTCAGTCATTCGGTAAGAATTCAGTGGGAAGTTATTGTGTACTTTAGCCCTGAGGCAGGTGTTGTGAATGATACAAATATAAGTCAGATGTCCCCACAGGTGATTTTTCTGGCTATGCCACATTCAGCATTATAAAGGACAGGGCATCTCTGACCATCAGCAAATAGAATCCATTCCCACTGAGCTCCTTACTGGCAATGCTGATTTTATTGAAGATTCCATCAGGGAGGCAGAGAAAAAGTTTGTATTTCATCTACCATAGCCTTCAGCCTCTCGTGTACCTTGTTTAACATAATTCTCCTTAGTCCTTGTACTTGCCCTGGGCTTCTCTTTCCATTATTCCAGTGCACAGCTCTGTGCCACTCATCTCCTCTCTCCATGACTTTTCTGGAGCAAATGTTTATATATTGTACAGATGCCACCAGGGCTCTGTTCCTACATCCTCAGACCTTACCATTATGTGCATGCAGACCTAGCTCCTGATCCCAGCTCTCATCTCTTTGCCTAAGATAGATAGATAGATAGATAGATAGATAGATAGATAGATAGATAGATAGATAAATTCCCATGGAAGAGCAGCTCCATCTGTTTTTTTGTCCTTGGTGTCATCAACCTACTAGCCTGGGAGGCAGGATTCTTACACACTTCTCTCCATACCTATTTTAGCCTAGGTTCCCCTAGAAGCAGATCCTGATTTTGAAGGGTTCATTGCTAATAGTTTATTTGGAAGGTGAACTTAGGACTGGTAAAAGAGACAGGGAAGGGTGGGCAGTGAAGAAAGTATGCAATATCAAGTTGCCCCTTTAGGTAATTGGAGTGTAACCTTGCTAGGCTTTCTGGTAGTCAGTGTAGAACACACACCTTAGAATTATTTTACCAAGGGTTGAGCACTTGGTTGAGGCACTTATTGGTTGAGGACTGCTCCTTGATGGTGAGTGTCAATCTCCTGGTATTTCTGGCCTGCCATGTGCACAGGCGAAGTGGGATCTGGCAGAGCAGGCACTGGCTGCCAAAGAAAGCCCTTAGACTTTCTCTTCTTTCAGAGAAAGAAGAGAGAGGAAGCCTGTGCTAGGCTGACAGCCAGGGAAGGCTCACAGGCTTCAGAGGGCAGGGTACCTTGCAGTGAGGTGGGTGAGGCCTGAGTCCTCCCTAAGATGGGATCAGTATAAATTTGCCAAGGAGCCCTTGTGACAGAGGAAGCGCTGTTCTCTATCATTATCATCCCCCCTTCAGTCTTGACCACCAGGGCTCATTTGGATTGTAGAAGAATTGACACATCTTCACTTCCTTGACTTCCTGCTGTCACCTAGGAATGGACACATTGTTTTCTTTGGCATTATTAATAGAGATAATAGTAGCCAACAACATTTATTGAGCATTTATTATAGGTCAGACGCTGTGCTAGATGCTTTTCATGCATTCACTTATTTAATCATTCCCTAAACTCTGAGAGGTAGAAACCATCATTTGCTCTGTATCAATGGAGGATGAGGCAGTAACTTGCCCGGATCTTGCAGGTATGAGTGCTGGAGCTGATATTTGAACACAGGTAGCCTGGTGCCAAAGCCTGCACTCATTTACTCCTGCAGAGACTATTCAGCCTAGGCCTTTTGCCTTTCTTCACACTATTTTGAGGTGGCTGAGATTAGGCATGTTTGAATGAGGATGGGTTGGAAGGTGTGGTGCACAATGCTCCCATGAGCCTCTGGGGGGAATGCAGGACTCAGGGTGGTTCCAAGAGACTTTTAGTCCTGAGACTCTTCACCCTATATTCACTATGTCAAGTGTTTTGCCACCATCTTAGAAGAGGAAAAAGAAGTCCCAAATTGTCGTCTTGTGGGAATGGAGATAGAGAAGTGCAGTTTTATGATTTTGCCTTGTGTTAGCAAATTGTAGAAGCATCTTTCTCCTGCTTCTTCCCTGACTCAGGGCCCAACATTTGAAACCAGAGCCCTGAATGTCATTTCATTTGAGAGCTTCCTGCCCTCTCTCCTCCCTAGGCATGCTTAAGATAGGGAAGGATGAAGTGGCTTTCTGTGACTTGTCCTGTTTCAACTCAAGAGCCATGACTTTGAATTGGAGAAACACCATTCTAGGCTTATTCCCAGCCTTCTGGCAGTATTTTCCTTCTTCTTATGCAGCAACTTCCAGATTGTGCTGTTCCTTGGCACATATCTGATTTTCTTTCACTGGATCTTTCTAAAAGACAGATAACACTATTTCTACTCAAACTGGTATCTTCACTCTGTCCTGGGAAACATATGATCCCCTTTCACCTCACATGACCCTGGAACTTAGGCTGCATGGATTAAAAAGCAAACAGTCAAAAAAACCTAGGAAGTAGAGACTCTTCTTTGTACTATAAATGAAGCAAATTATAAATTCTACCTCAACACAGTTTTGGGGATGTAGGAAGGTTATTACAAAAAAAGAGGTGAAGAATTCTTCAGTTCTCTGATTATACATAGGAGAACTTATTTTTCTCTGCATTAAAACTACTCCCATGGACACTTCCTGTACTTTCATCTGTATACTGATTTATTTTTCTCTAAGTGAATTTTGGTAATGAGAAAGATGCCTACTTGACGTCTCCAGGGAATAAATCCTTCTAATTATCCACAGAGAAGAGAAGCAGAAAAGTAGTCACAAAGCAGTTACCTCCTACAATATTTTAGAGATGCATCTCAAGCCTGAACTATGCAGAAAACAACTAAAAATTAGCAGATTACTCAGGCTGAGTGACTTAGGAAATATTCCGGCTATTCTAATATTTGCTGGTAAACATGTCAATTACTATGACTCATGACAGCCGCCGGATGTGGGCACAGTTTTTTTTTAAAGTGAAGACTTGAAGTGGAACCCCCACTCCATGTAGCTCAGATCTCCACACAGATATGAGAGAGTGATAGACAGATAGATATGCTGCATCGCCCCCCTTCCCTCCCACCCAGAGTTTCTCTACCTCAGTACTACTGGAAACTGGATAATTCTTTTTAAAAGGAGCTATCCCATGCACTGTAGGATGCTTAATAGCAACCCTGGTGTCTACTCACTAGATGCCAATAGCATCTCCCTCCCAAGGCTCGAGTTGGACAATAAAAAATGTCTGCAGTCATGGTCAAATATCTCCTGGAGGCAAAATTACCCCAGATGACAACCCTGGCAGGGAAAAACTTTGGACTCACCACTTGAGGTCCTGGAACCTGCCTATGTGCATATTCTCTGTTGTAGAATATGTTTTTAACCAAATGTATTTCAATTCTTTTTAGGGCTATTGCTTACTTAATTTCTCAGCTATATGATGTAAGATAACCTGTAAGTGCATTATTTATTTCAGTAAATATAGATATCATTCTTTTTAATGGCTTTATACTATTCAATTATGGGAAGATGCCACAATTTATTTATCCAGTTCATTGTATTATTTCCAGTTTTTTATAATTACATATAATGTTTTGTGTATTCCTTGATTCAACAAAAACAATTTTGTGTCCTCCATTTCCAGTAGCTGTATTAGGCGCTGGTAAAAAGGACACATAAGCATGGACTTTGCCCTCATTCAGCTTACATTTTAGCAAGGAAGAAAATAATAAGTAAATAAAGTAATTACTAATTCTAAAAAGATGCATAACTATATAATTCAGTTAGTGCTAACTTCCATGAAGGAAATAGAGGAATGAGACAAAAAGCAACTGATGACATCACTTTAGATAGGGTGGTCAGGGAAGACTTCTCCTGTTAGGGGACATTTGAACATAGACCTAGAGGATGAGAATGAGGCAGCTATCTGAAGAGCAAGACCAGTCTGAGCAAAGGGAAAAGCAAATACAGAGACCCAGCAGGGAGAAAGGGCTTGGGGTACTTGAGGAACAGAAGGGAGGCCAGTGTGACTGGAGCACAGAAGGCAAGGATGAAAGTGGAGAGATATGAGGTGGGTCATATACGGCAGGAAGTGGAAAAGGCATGGCCTTATAGGCCATTATAGGGAAGAGTCTAGATTTTGTTCTGAAAGCACTGGGAAGCCATGTAAGGTTTTAAGAAGAGTGGTGTGATCCAGTTTATGATTTAAAAAATTATTCTGGTGAGAAAATGAACTATTAAAAGGGAAAAATTGAATTAGAAAAAACAGCTAAGGGCCTATTTAAATTGCCTAATTGGGATTTAATGGTAGAATGATTCCAATAAGGGCAGTGGAAATAAACAGAAGTAAATGGATTAAAGTACAACCATCATCTTGGAGAAGGATTGAGTGGACAGGCAAGAAAAAGGAAGTGTAATGGGTGACTCCTAGGTCTGGGTCCCAAACAACTAGGAGGCTGATGGTGCCACTTACCAAGATGGAAAGATTGGGCAATGATGAATTTTGGTCAAGCTGAGGATGAAGAGTGCCATTTTTAATGTATTAAATCAGCTATGCCTGTTAGATAGCCAAGTAGTAATGGCAAGTTAGACATATAAACTTAGAGCTTAGGGGAGAGATATGAAGTAGAGAAATAAAAAATTGGGAGCCATTGCATCTAGATGGTACTTCAAGCCATTAGACTGCGGGGGATCATGTGGGAAAAGAACTTAGAAGGAATGAAGGCACAGGGCAGATGTGCCTTCATTTGCCTTGGGGCCCTCTTGCATTCAGAGGTGTGGAAGAGGAGACAGAACCGTGAATAAGACTAAGAAGAAATAGCTGGCAAGGTAGAAACACGCTACAAGAGTAGAATGCCATGAAAGCTGGGCAATGACAGTACGCCAGTAGAAGAAAATGACCAATGGAATAATCAACACATTTCTATACCCCTGTGCAAGTCTTTCAGTAGGGTAATTTCCTAAACATGAACTTCTTAAATGATGGCTATAAATATGTTAAAATTTTAATAAATACCACCAAGCTTTACTTGCCTACCAAGATCTTGAAAACATTCTCCTATGTTTTCTTCTAGGAACTTTATAGTTTTGCCTTTCACATTAAGATTTAAAATCCATCTGGCACTTATTTTTGTGAATATGTGAGACAGGGGGCAAGATAAACTTTTTTCCCTATATGGATCGTCAGTTGACCTAGCATCACTTATTGAAAAGACAATCCTTTTCCCTCTGCACTGTAGTGTCACTTTTGTCATGAATCAGGTGTTCATAAATGT
The DNA here is from genome assembly GCF_007565055.1 of Rhinopithecus roxellana. Lineage (NCBI taxonomy): Eukaryota > Metazoa > Chordata > Mammalia > Primates > Cercopithecidae > Rhinopithecus > Rhinopithecus roxellana. The sequence continues at coordinate 104,036,246 of NC_044562.1, forward strand.
AGTTCTGTTTCTGGAAGCTCCATTCTGTCCTACAGACTGTTTATTCTTGCTGCAATACCACACTGTCTTAATTATGGTAACTTTACAATAAATCGTGGTATCTGGGAGTGGAAAGCTTCCAGCTTAGATCTTCTTTTTTGAGACTGTCTTGGTTATTCTTGGCTCTTTGCTTTTCATACACATTTTGGAGTGAGATTGTCAATTTACACACACACGCATACACACACACCTGCTGGAATTTTTATTGTGATTGCATGGTGATCAATTTTGAGGAAAACTGACATCAAGTCTTCCAATTCATGAGTGTAGTGTAATGAATATGGAAATACTTTTTTACTCAATAAAGATTTCAGCCACGGGCAGCTTTTGTGAGAACATGGTCCATGCTGACTCTCTGATTTGTTTTGTTTTGTTTTGTTTTAAATGGAAGGGAATATTTCCCAAGGCTTAACTGATCACCAGAAAGTTGTACTTGTGAAAATATCAATCAAGGTAACATATAGGATTGGCCTTTAATAAACCAGTGAAAACTTGGAGAGCCTTCACCAAAATACAGATCAGAAGAAATAGTCTCTAGGTCTTCTTGGCTAGCTGGCTGGAAGTTGCATGTGGACATTTTCAGAAAAGAAGAGCTTTCATTTTTTAATCTGTACCTTTTTCCTGCCCTCTGACTTAACACATAGCTGTGCTGACAATGGGTGTCCCCAGTGTTATGCTCCATACATTTGGCATACCACAGAAAACTTGGTATTTTCCCAGCGGATATTGTTTATTAATTAACAGTAATGTTTCTTATGAATCATTTCACTCTTAAAAATGCTTCACTAATAGCATCTATAGAAATTTTTTTACATACAGTTTTAGTGTTCTTTAAATGTTCTGAAAACGTGGTTTCTGTGTATATTCAGTACTCAGTGCATGATTTTACCATCAAATGTCATATCTAAATATGCATTCCCATTCACACACAAGACAAGGCTGAAGAGATTTATTATAATATCAGTTTATATATTTTTACTATTGGATGTGGTTGTACAGCTACCTTAAAATTCACCTATGGTAACAATTATTGACAGAAATGTTTTCATGACTCAATACTTAAAGTAATTGTGCATAAACCCAGCCATTTATGGTTGAATGCCATCAGTCTTTATATTGATATATCTGATTTCAGATATCAGTTCTTAGAGTGCCTATTTAGATCATTTTACTTTAGATATTTTCCTTTAAATTCTGAAAAAGACTGAACAATTTGAATTTCTCAACCTTTACCCAGTTTTTCTTCCTCCAGATTCTCTAGATATGCTCTATATTTCTGCTTCTTGGCTAAATCTCAAGATTTCTAACAAGCTAACAACAGAAATCCCGGAATTTGTGTACAAAACTTCATGCTTCCAAGATTTCCTAGGTGGATATAAATCTTTTCTCCATGGGGTTCAGAAAACTCAATACAAATTTAATTATCCTTCACAACATGGCCAAAAGGGTAAAAAATGAGATGAAGTTCGGACAACGACAACAAAAAAAACTAAACCCAAAAAACATTAACAACTAAACATAACTCTCCATATCAGTATGTTCCCCAAGGTTAAAAACAAAAGCTTTTAAGTGATATTGTAATTAATCATTCATATTATTGTGTAGCTTAAGAAACATTTGTCATTCATATATATTACAAAGCTAAATACTAACAAAAACATATAAGATCGTATTTAGGAAGACATCTGGCATTCAAAGCAACATATGTCCTGCTTTTCAAAGGGCATCCTAAATATATCCACCTAGTCAAATACATTTAAACATATCTAATTTTTTAAAAGAAATATATAATTTATTCATTCTCACAAATTCAATTTTGGAGGCAGATAGATTTGATGAAATTAACTTAAGATTTTCTGCTAATGTTCATAGGTGGTTCTAAGTCATGTCCTGCATGTCTAAGTGTGTCCAAAGCCATTGCTGACATTTGGCAAATTGCCTTGTGAATTTTCACCTGTGCGTTTTTGATTATTTTCCATTTTACAATGTAAACTGAGATGCTGTGTGCAGCTGTTTGATCCAAGATCATCAGGTGGCCATGTGCGGTTTCCACGGGAACCAGAACTTTATCCAGCATATCATAGGCCACCATTTTTTCTCTATTATAAAGAAGCTATTTTTCTAATAGGCGTGTACTGCACACTGCAAATGTTATCCTTGAAACCGCCTGTTCTCTGAGAAAGGAAAATGTTTTCACTCTTCTGAAAATTAAAAAATATTATGATTATTGTTCATAAGCCCAGAAGCAGAAAGGAAATGTTGTCGTCATTTATTATTGATGAAACTTAGTGCTTGAAATATAACTTAGAATTATTCTCCTATCTAATGGGCAAAAAGCCACAAGCAGTAAAAGTAGTAAAGGCAAAAAACTGAGTGAGAAGCAATTTAATTTGGAAAATTTATGAATAGGAAACATAATTTTTCCTCAATAACCTTCCCCAATGCCCCACTCTTACACTTTTATTTTGTAATTTTTAGGAACTTAATTAACATGTTTTAAACAAAGATTCAGAAAACATAAGGTCATTAAGACAGAACTTGTAGGAGAAAAGGCTTTCAACTTTGGTATCATTGAGCCGTGAATGGAGAGTTGAAAGCACCCTGAGTCTTCAGGTTCATATCCCTTTTTCTGAAAACGAAGAAACTGAGAAGTATTAAGTGGCCAGCTCTAAGCCATGCTCTTATTTGATGGTGTAACTGGGACAATACAGATCTGCTTTCAACATCCTGTACATGTGATCTCGGTGATGCCAGGATGTTCCTGAGTCACTGGAACTCTGCTCCCCATTATGCAACCCAGTACAATTGTCCCTCCGTTATTCAGAAATAATGTCTGTTATTTGTGTAAATAATGCCTTCCATTATTCAGGATAATGAGGTCTGCTATCTCATGTATTCTTGTGTTCCAAATGTTTATTTGTAAGTAGCTTGTTGCTTTCTGTGGGAAAATGCATTCCCTTACTTTGTCCTATCTCAAAGTCATTAAACATGCCTACTCAAGAATGCCTTTGTCTCCTTTTCACCAAACCATGCCCCCGTCTTATTTAATACTCTGTGTAAGACTTGTTGATAACATAAAGGCTCACAAGGTTAATTCTTCCTCACTCCTCACTTCAATGCTTCCTTCCTCTTTCCCTCATTCCTTTTCTGCCTCCCTAAACAGCATGTGTCCTTCTCTTAATGCAATTGAAAACTGTTCTTTCATGTTTATCAACTAGGTTGTTTTTTTTTTTTTTTTCACTGCAATTAATTAAATGTCAGGGAGGTAAGGGTTGAAAAATTATCCTTCAGGTACAATGTTCACTATTTGGGTAATGGATACACTAGAATCCCACCAGTATATGCAATATGCCCATGTAACAAACATGCACACGTACCTGAGTCTAAAATAAAATAACATTTAAAGAAATTAAATGCCAAACTAACAGTGGCTTAAAACATAAGGACATCTACTGTTTACATAAACAGCAGTCTGAAGTTAAGACTGTGCCTGGAAGACAGCAGATCAAATTAGACTCAAAGCTGTTTTATGGTTTCTGTGGTGGCAGAAACCAATCCGATTACTGTCAGTCTGGGCTGGCATGGTAATTGAAAACACCTAGCTGAAGTGGAAGGTGTGTGGGCAGAAGCAACCAGCAGGCAGATCACGTCAGAATTGAGAATAACACATTCCAACCTGTTAAGATAAGCTATTGTGAAGGACTCTGCAACAACTGGGTCCCACAGAAATAATAGGCAACAAATTTGTTATCTGTGAAAATCAGGAGTATTGGTAAAGGGGGCTGGGACTTTAATGAGTAACTTATATTCATTCATCACACATTAAATTACTACCTGTTATCACCCAGCCATTCTAGCCTCAGGAGCTCAGGAAATTGATGATTAAAGATTATCCTTGTCCTCAAGCTCATACTCTGTTGAGAAGGCAGACATACAAATAATTACAATTTTGTGTGATGATTGTTCTAACAGTTATATATAAAATTGTATGAAAACTATAGCAGACAGCATTAATTCTGCCTGAGAGTGTCAGGGAAGGCACCACTGAGGGGGTGACTTTTAAGCAGGGAAAGAGAAGGAGTGCCAAAGACCAGAACATACCAGAAACATGAATTCAGTGGCACGAAATAATGCAGCATTTTTTGGTGAAAACAAGAAAGTTTATGTTGCTGGAATGTACTGAGCACATGGGCAAGACTGGAGATGGGAAGTTGAATTTTAATAAGATGGTTTAGTTAGCCTGTGTTTGAGGATTTTCAGGGTCAGAATAGAAAGTGATCAAGGACTGAACAGACTCTGTGATGCAGGTGAGCATAATTAAACACACCAACAGTGGGTATAGATATGGGGAAAAATGACACCAAATGAGAAACTCACAACTGCAGGTTTTAATAAGTTCAAAGAGTAGGTCTGGGAGAGTCAAGCGGGGAAAAAGTGGTTATGCAGTTTGTTCGAAGGATGGAATTCTAAAGTTTAAGATTTCACATGTGGAACAGTCCCAAGGAACAAGAGCTAGTATAGGGCCTTGAAGACAAAAGTAACTGGACTATGAGGCAAAGAGGAGCTGTCTCTATGGACTTTGATGTTACTCTCTTAAGCTGTATTCCACTTGATGTAGATCCTGAAACAAGGATTTGAATACAAGTTTATGTGGCAGATAAATTCCACACTTTTGGCTCATTTGCTTTTATACTAGTGTGTCATTAAGTCACGAAGTCCTCGGCTCACCGTTGCTGTACAGTCAGCTGACATTAATTGATGTTAACTCAATAGAGTGACCCTTCTCAGAGCTATCAAGAACAAGATGGCTTTAGGAACACCAGCTTCCCTGTTAAGGCTCATCCTCCTGGCCTTAACTCTGCTTGATCCCTCTCCCTTCAGACCCAGGGAGAAGGTACCTCTCGTTGAGGAACATCAAGAGGGAGCCCCTCATTTAACCACTTCTCTTGTGTCTCCCAAATTCTTTCTGAATTAAGAAAAGATTCCACAGCTTGCTCTTGGTTGCTTCTGTGTTTGAAGAGCTGATCTCTGCTTTGGGGAAAGAGCCTTATAAAACTGCATGTCTCTCTATTTTAGTGTCTGTTATTCTTTGTTTTCTTGTCATTTTCAGTTTTAAGCCACCAATTCAAGATGATAGCTTTTAATATTCTACTAGTGTATAATGACAGTCCTCAAGTTACAAAGATGTCATGTTCTTCAATGTACTATCTATAAATTGGGATTTCATATATAAATCCCAACATAATTGTTTTTGAAATACTGTGTTTTTAATCTACCAAAATACTACCAGATATATCCATCCAAAATTCCCAAAACTAAGCATCAAATCATTTCTTCATATCTTAACACCACATTATGTGTATGTGTGTGTGCTTATTATGTAAATAGTTTCTTATTTAATGAAAATGTAAAGTACCCCACATACTTTGGCTCCAACTGCATTGATAGATGTCAATGGATTTACATTTATCACTTATTTTCAAACTCTTTCATCAACAGCAAAACCACGTGTGTGTGTGTGTGTGTGTGTGTGTGTGTGTGTGTGTGTCACAGGAAGGCTTTATTAAATTTTCATTTCTGTTAAGGCCATAAAAATAACAAACACACATTTACAATACACAGCTTAATAAGCTAAAGAAAATAGGAGAAACTATTATTCCCCATTCTCACTACAAATAGCTGATGAAAATTTCTGCATCTAAGTGACTCCTGTTATTTCTCAAAGTGATAACTATATATAACTACTGTACAAATGTTTATAGTTTGAATATGAATAGTGATACATAACTCCACATATCTGTAGTTCAGGAGTTACATTCAAGTGATTAACATGTATATAATCTCTTGTTCTACATCAAGCTATTTGACTGTATAAGAATGACATATATTCTACTTTTTGTATTTACTATTATTTACAGAAACTGAGTCACGGATACAGTTGCTTCCTGTGGGCTGCTTGGCAACCTAAGTATTAATGATGTTTAGGGAGTGAAATAAAGGAGTGAATGCTTAAGCTGGAAAACTGAAATTCTGATCTAGTCAAAAGCTCACTAGTTTCAAAATACAAATCAAATTCTTTTTTTTTTTTTCTTTTTCTGACATGGAGCCTCATTCTGTTGCCCAGGCTAGAGTGCAATGGCATGATCTCGGCTCACTGCAACCTCAGCCTCCCGGGTTCAAGTGATTCTCCTGCCTCAGCCTCCCAAGTAGCTGAAGTTACAGGCCCATGCCACCATGCCTGGCTAATGTTTGTATTTTTAGTAGAAATGGGGTTTTACCATGTTGACCGGGCTGCTCTCAAACTGCTGGCCTTAAATGAGCTGCCCGCCTCAGCCTCCCAAAGGGCTGGGATGACAGGCGTGAGCAACCGCACCTGGTCATAAATCAAATTCTTAAAGTTTTACGACAAGCATTCTTAAATACCAAAGAGCATATTTCTTTACTATCAATGCTGTCCCCTAGAGCTTACAGTCCCTGTTTGTGGTCCTGCTTCAGAAACAAAGCTATGCCTTTAATTCATCTACCAGTCATAATTAATAATATGTGGCACACTCTTGGTTTAATCTTCAAGCTAAATGAAAATTCTTTAAATTAGCTGATGAGAATATACAGAATTACAAGCCCCGTAACGGTGGACATCCAGATTGCATGTTTAGAGGATACAGAGCCCAGCTTTGTTCTGAAGCCATACTCAGCTAGCTTGGTGCTCACAGCTCTACTATACTAAGCTGCAGAAGTCTTTCAGGAGCCTGAGAGCTCCTGGAGGATCACTGCTTATCTGAACTGTCCTTTAGAAAAAAGTATTCTCTTTCTACTTCCTAGGTTCATCTTTGACCTTCTTAAGACTGAGAATTACTTTTCCTTATGCATTAATTAATGTTAATTATTAATAACCAAATTGTAACCACATAGCAGATGTATCTAAGATGCTAGCATAGGAGGTTAGACATTCAGTCACCTGCAGGGAAGTGCCCTATTTCCCCTATTTTAAGAAGCTAAATCTTATAAGTGGAGAACAAAGAATTACAGTAAATGTAAGGAGGATCTTGGACAAGGCAACCTTATTTCCATTCTTGAATTCACTGAAGGTCACGCTTGGATTAATTCAGAATTCTCAACTTCAATACTATTGGCATTTTGGGCAATATAATTCTTTGCTGTGGGAATTGTTCTGTGCATTGTAAGATGCTTAGCAGCATCCCTGGCCTCTGCCTTGATGCCAGTAGCTTCTCCAAGTTGTGACAATCAAAAATGTCTCCAGATATTGCCAAATGTCTTCTGGGGAGTAAAATCACCCTTAGTTGAGAGTCATGGATTAACTGTAAGGTAGAAGGGAGCTACTTTGTTCACAAAAGCAATAAAACTCACACAGAACTCCTGCTGAAAATAAACTCATGCAGTAGAAAACAGACTGGCTTTTTTTTATTAGTTGCCCTAAACGTCCTCAAGCCACATTCTAGATTGTTATTTGAATGTTGACAGTGAAGTCTATTTTTCCAGTTGTTTGTTTTCTTAAATAAAGTCACTGAAATGTTATATGATATGGTGCCCCACAATTGTCAAGTATGGGAATACTGTGAGCTCTGGTCTATTAGTTAATAATCTATATAATATTTTCCAAACTAATTTTTGTGTAGGACCCATTCAATGTGTTTAAAAAATTCTAAATAAATGTCTTGGTTTAAAACTCCAACGTTTTCAAAATAAGAATGATTCTTGCAATTAAAGATGGAAATCCATCAACCATAGACCTGATATAATTAAGTAATTCATTTTAGAAAATTACCAGGAGATGGGCACTGGGTTTCTCATTTCACTGAACAGTCCCTGCAAACTCAAATGCCACAATATCTATTGTCTCAGCCTGCAACTGTGTTTGCCAGTTAAGGTCACTAAGGAATTCTGCTGTGGACATTTAAGAAAGTATAATTCTGCTATGGGCATTTAAAACAGTATTTTTTTCACAGTCATTTTCTACCCATCTTCCCCCAACCCCCCAATATTCAAACATATGCTCAGTACTTTCAGGAAGGAAGGAAAGCTACCCAGGAGGTTGAAAATGAGCGTGATTCAAATGTTTTGGCAGCTGGAGTTCTAGCCAGCAACCAATTTTCACAAACTCTTGTACGTTATTCAAATTATCATAATATTATTCAAATAATCATAACACAGCATTGGGTCTTTGACCTATTAATTATCCTTTCATCCATTCCCTCCCTGCTGCCGAGTTAATTAGTCAGATGGCAGGGTCTCTGCTTTATGTACATTATCTCAACCATAGAAAGCCACAAAGTTGTGTCAAGAACTGCAGTGTTAGAGTCATCCTTTTCCGTTCTAATAATCATGTATGCAAATTATTTTAAAATCTTTTCCTTCTTGCTAATAGCCTTACTATTTAGAGGAATACAGGCTTCCCTTCATCCCTTTTCCACTGTGTGTGTGAGAAGAAATGAGTGACAGCCAGCCACCCACCACCCCAGATTGCATCCTTGTCCTAGTTTTTTCTCTCCTTGAGACAGAGAAAACTACTTCTTAGACATGTGGAATTCTCTTTATCCTGCCCTCTGTGCCCCAAAGCCATGATTGAGTATTCTTGATTGGCACTGGCAGTGGGATATGGTGCTCTCCTCTGCTCCACCAACACCACTGGGCTCATCATTCAGAAATCTAATCCTCAGCAGTTCACAGAATGGCTTCCTGAAATTCTTTTCTTATGTACCCATAGAGCTCACCCTATGACATCAGTCTCCATAAGCAAACAACGAGCCACACATCTCATGTCAGAAATGCCACAAGGGTGCTGATGTTTTATATACTTCTCAACAAACTGAATGGGTTTTCTGCCAAACTTTTTGAATTTTTTTTTTTTTTTTTTTCCAGAGTACAAGAGTCCCTTTCAGACTGACAAGGAAGAAAATTTTTGTGAATACAAGATCGAAGTTAGCACAGCTTTATTCTCCATGCTATCATTGAAAGTTAAAAGTCAGGAAAACAGAAACTCCTCTAGCTATTTCAGATAGTGAAAATGTAATATAATGAACTGGTTGCACAGTGATGGAAGAGCTAAGAAACCAATTGGGAAGTGGAGGCAACCCAGAGATTAGCAACAGCAGGAAGCCACAAATACCCACAGGGAAGATACAGTAAGTCCTAGAACCAAGAAGCCAGTCCTTCTAGCTGAAGCTAGAATCATGGAGGTGGCTTCTCAGAGGAGCTGGGACCAAAGAGAAATGCAATCACTGCAGGAAACTACCCCATGAAGCCAAACTAGAAAGGCAGAAATACCTTGGCTGCTTCCTTCTTCCTCCAGTCTAATCTCTCAGTAGGCCCCCACAGATGGAATTTAGCTAGAAACCAGGTGGAAAAAAATCTGGAAAATCTTATTTGAAGAAGGATGGGAGATGAGTCTGGAAGCTGTATCCATCTTCCTTTGCAGTGATAGTTGAGTGAATACAGAGCTAATCAACAACACTTAAATGACAAATCCATAAACAGGTGCACATAGAATGTGTCCAGTCACCTAGAATTCATGACCACTCACAAGAAGTTTACTGTAGTCTAAATAACTAAAGAGTAAGTTAGGCAAGTTAAAGTGATAAACAAAACCACCTAAGAAGCCAACTATTTCAAGGATTCTGGTATCTCTGGGATGCTGTGGTTGGCAGAATAATGATGTGGTTGGCAGAATAATGACCCTCCCAAAATGTACATGTACATGTACAAGTCCTAATCCTCGCATAATCCTGTGCATATGTTACTTTAAATGGCAAAAAAAAGAAAGATCTTTCAGATGTGATCAAGGTTAAGGACTTTGAGAGTTTACCCTAGATTATCTGGGTAGGCTCAATCAAAACACATGAGTCCTTTAAACTGGAGAACATTTCTTGGGTGCAATGAGATGAAGGATGAGGATGAAAGGAGGTGTCAGAGATGTGAAAGATACACCCCCTGCTATTGCTAGTTTTGAAAATGGAGGAAGGGAGTCAGAGAGCAAGAAACATGGGGAGCCTCTAGAAAGGGAAACTAGAAATAGCAAGAAAACAGACCCTACCTATTCAAGCTTCTTCCATTGATCACTTTTTTTCACTAGTTTCTCCATCACTTCCATCAGCAACACATAACCTTGCTGTTAGATCTTCCATCTTATAAAAAATGAACTCCAAAACCTTCTTGTGACCTCCAACGCCCTATAGTTACTACTCCATTGTTTTGCTCCTCTGTACAACAAGTCCTTTAAAAGTATTATTCTATACTTGTTCTGTTTAATTCCATATTTCCTAGTCTTACTTAAGCCCACTCCACTTAGGCTAACTGCCCCCTTTTAATGGTCAATTCTCAATCCTCCTCTTACTCAATTCTCATTCTTCATCTGACCTGACTTAGCAGCAGTGTTAGACATGGTTGATCTCTGTCTCCTCCTTAGTGCCCTTTTTTCCCCTGACAGCTGGAACATCAAGTTCTTTGTTCTTTCCTTCTTCTGCAGTCTTCTTTGTTGCTTGTCCTTCTTCTCCCTGACCTCTAATGTTGCCATGCCCCAGGTCTTAGACTTGGGTTATCTTCTCTTTGCTATCTATACTCATCCCCTTGATGATCTCATTCCTTCTCATGGATTTAAATACCACCTACACACTGATGATTTCCAAATTTTATCCCCAGATCAGGATTCTCTGTAGAACTACAGACCCAGATATCCAACTGCCTAGTTGCCATTTCTACTACAATGTCTAATAAACATCTCAACATGGCCAGACTGAACTCCAGGTCCTCTCTCCAAATGTACTCTACCTTGGCCTTCTCTGTCTCATTTTGTGGTAACCCCATCCTCCCATTAGCTCAGGTTAGGAATCTTGGAATCATCCTTGACTCCTTTTCTTTTTACTCACACCTTCAAAACATACACAGGTATCAAAAACAATGAACATACCTGGCAACTACCTACCAATGTTTCATTGAAAGGAACCAGTAATTCTTGGAGACATGGTTGATTCTTGTGCCAGGGCTGGCAAAGTACAAAATAAACCTGGACCATCTTAGCGTGCCACAAATGAGAAAGTGCTCGAATTAGGACAGGGACACGTCAAAAGGACACAGGCACCAGTTTAAAGGACTCCCATTGACTAAGTCTGAGATAATTTGATCATCTAAACAAATAATGATATTAATAGGCTAAGATTCATTGAATAAAGAATACATGTTTTTAATTGATTAATAGAGGGAGAAGGAAAAATGTTCTGTTTCAGTAGAAAGCCAATTAGTACATTTAGAAGAAATGATGGAATTAGGAAAGTCATCATTCAGCATTGTTATAATTATCAGTTCATGGAAGAATCATCAATGCATGCCAAAACCAGTGGTGAAAGTTTCATGAGTGGCAGGATATTTATTGCCTAGTTTCAAAGTATCTCTCCATAAGTTATTTTTTAATTAAAAAGAAAAATTAGTGACTTTACATTGGATAAACCTGACAGACACCACCTTAACTAAGTAACCTTAATAGAAGTGGGATAAATCAATGGCACATAACTGTGCTTCCCATTGTATGATGCACTGTGAAAGACATAGCATCGCTTCTGTGCCAAGAATGTACTCCTACCAAAAATGCAGAACCTACACCTAATCATGAGAAAACATCAGACAAACTCAAATTAAGGGACATTCTAAAGACAAACAAACAGAAAACTGGCCAGCATACTTAAAAAATGTCAACGTTACTAGGGACAAAAAGACTGGAACTATTCCAGATTAAAGGAAACTAAAGAGAAATAGCAACACAAATATGATCCAAGATTTTCTTTTGCTTTAATGGATATAATTCGGACACATCATGAGATCTGAATAAGGTCTGTAGGTTAAATAATATTATTGTATCAATGGTGATTTCCTGATTTGGATAACTGTTCTGGGGTTATGTGAGAGAACATGTGTGTGTGCGCGTGCATGTGTGTGTCTGCACGTGCACGCATATGGAGAGAGCCAGAGAGAGTGCACAGATGTACCTGGGAACTTGTATTATTCTTGAAAGTTTCCTATGACGTTAAAATTATGTCAAAATAAAAACAATTAATTTTTTTTAGAAAAAATATATAAATCCAGATTCCTTCTTCTCACCACCCCTGCTGCTGCCACCCTCATCACAGCCACCATCATCTTTCATCCTACTCACCAAAGTAACCTCCTCACTGGTCTCACTGTTTCTGCCCTTGTCTCTTATAGTCTGTTTTGAACACATTAGCCAAGGCGGTTCTTATAGAACATATATCAGACCATGAAGACCCTCTACTCTGCACTCTTTAGTTGCCTCTTGTCACTCAGAGCCAAGCACAGAGCCCCTACCAATGCTTGAAAGACCCCCTGACCCCAAACATGACTTTCCCTCTGCTGATCTCTTCTGTCTTCCATCTCATCTCACTTTCTCCTCTCCAGTCATATTGGCCTTCTTCCTCTAATCTTTAGGGCCTTTGCACTGGCAGTTTCAAGTGTCTTCATCAAGATGATCAAGTTCTTCATCAAGATAACCAAAAGGTTTCCTTCACTTAAGTATTTCTCAGTGGTGCGTACTCTACCATCCTACTTTAAATGACAACACTTCCATCTCCCTTACTTTGCTCTATTTTCTATTTTCATCGTCTTGTTTTTTAACCTTCTATCATACCATATGATCTGCCTATTTATTCTGTCTACTGTAGAATTTCTATGTCCAACTGTTAGAAGGTAAGTTCCATGAGCAGAGAGATCTCTGTCAATTTTATCTACAAATATATCCCAATACAATGTTTGTACAAAGTAAATGCTTAAATATTTCTTAAAATTAAGAAATAAGTCTAGAATAAATTAATGACTGTGTGCTTCTTGCAGTCTTGCTCTTTTTGCTAAACATTAGGTGGTACCTGAGATTTATCATGTTGTGATAGTTAGAATTTACTCATTTTTCACTATTATACAGTAGTCTATTGTATGCATTTCCCACAGTTTACTAAAAATTTTGATGGATATTGGGTTTTATGCAAGTTTTTTCTTTGTTTAGATTATTACTAACTGTAGATACAGGTATAATTGGATATATTCCCAGTATACATATATAAGATTTTCTCTGTGGCACAGATACAGAAGTAGAATTCCTAGGTAATGGAATATGTGCATCTTCAAATTTACAAGATAATGTCAAACTGTTTTCCAAAGGCATTGTCCAGAATGACATTTTAAAATTACATATTAGATCATGTCACTTTTCTGTTCTAAATACTCTGATGGTTTCCTGTCATGTAGAGAATAAAACCCCAGCTTCTTATTGAGGCCTCTGGTGTCTTACTTGATTTGATCCCTTCCTATTTCTCTGACCTTGTCAATCACCTTTTGTCTTCCTTATTCTGGGCCAGCCGCCTGCATTCTTTCCCTTTCAAAGAGGAAACTTACAATATCTTGCCTTTGCCTGCAACACTCTTCCTCCAGATGTTCACTTGGGTTGAGTCCTCATCCATTCAAATCTTAATTAAGAAATTACTACTTAAATGAGACTTATTTAAAGTACCTATTGGAAGACAGAATAATGGACTCCTAAAGATGTTCATGCCCTAATCACATGGAAACTAAGTTATTTTATGTGGCAAAAAGGAATTAAGGTTGTAGATGAAATTTAAGTTGCTAATTAACTACCTTAAAATAAAGAAATTGTCTTGAATTATCTGGGAGGACCCAATGTAATCACATAGCTTTTAAAATAGGAAAGCCTTTCCTAGCTGTGGTCAGAAGGAGAGGTGACAATGAATGATGGGTCAGAAACGTGAGGATGCTGCTTCACATCAGTAGAAGAAGGGGCTAGCAAGTCAAGGAATGCGAGAAGCTTCTAGAATCTGGAAAAGCAAGGAAAGGGATTCTCCCCTAGAGCCTGCTGGTATCTGATGCTAATCCAGTGAGACCAGGGTAAAACTTCTAACCTGCAGACCAGTAAGACAACAGTTCAAGTTATTTTAAATCACTAAATTTGTGGTAATTTGCTAAAGCAGCAATAGAAAAGTAGTACATACCTAAAATGACAACCCCAATTCTCTATACCCTGCCTGTGCTTTATTTTCCTTCATAACTCTGAACACTACTTGCCATTTTACCATATATTTGCTATTACTTAGTATTAATGTCTGTCTCCAGTAAGTTACAAAAGGCAGAGAGCTTGTCTGCCTTATTCTCTGTTGCATCCATGGTACCTAGTGCAGTACAGGAACAGAATGGACACGTGTCAATAAATGTCGGTTGAAAAAATATTGAATTCATGAGTTTACCTTAATAGGAGTATTCATTTCTGAAGCCGCTTCTGTACTATCAACCTGAAACAGCAGATTTAGAATTGCCATAACACCATCAATGTACTCTTCAGATTTTACCCTTAAAATTCTGTAATGGTGAAGTTCATTTTCCTGCAGGGAAACTTACGAGACAGTAATAAGTTGATGCATCCCGGGCTGATTAGATTTAGGACAACCCCCACTGATCAGCAGGAGGAACTCCTAAGCCCACTTTAATAAATGAATAGCATTTCACCAATTTCATCTCCTGTTTAGAGAACCTCCTCCAGCCATAAATCAGCTCTATGACCTAAGAACAGGGCAGGGGATTGTCAAAGTCCCTTTACTGAGTAATTCCAGAAATGCCTTAGAGCTCAACAAAGGAGGAATCTGACATTAGAAAGCTGGAATTTACAACCTAAGAGAAAGCCCCAGTAGAGAAAAAACAAAACATCAGGCTGAACATCCTACGAGACCTTTTCAGTTTTGCTTACAAAGTCTTCATATCTCTGTAAAAGATGTTTTTCAATGAAGCAAATTAATCCACTAAAATTCAGCCTCAATTGTAACTATGACTGCAAATCTTTACCTTTGTCATGATTCTTTCTAATGTTCAGAAGGTGATCTTATAAACAAACTGCTGTAGGTCTGTTGGGCTGAAAAAGCAATGAAATGGCATTCTCCTGAGGACTTGACGGAAACCTTTGGATGCCAATGGTAAAGAGCTCAGGTCACTTTCTGTGACCTGTAAAGCTGCTCGAACTGCCTGGGTAAACACCAAGAAAGTTGAACACACCTTTCAGCACGGCAGTGTTTCAGAGCAAGACTTTACTCAAGAGGTTATCTTTGATTCCTAACAAGGATGTATTTTTCCAAGATAAAAAACCACAATGACTTCCTTTCATCTGCAAGCACATCATGTAGATTTATTACTTTTGTTAAATGAAGGAATAAAAGATTTTAATCTACTGGTTTATCTTTTTCTTTAGCGCAACATACATGTTATAGTTCTACCTAATCAAAAGCAAGATTCTGCCAATTATTGCTACAAATATTACAACCTGTTCTTACCCAGTCTAGAGTTGCTCATCCAAATTGCACCAAAACTAGGATTTATACTTAATTGCTAGTTTGCTAAATTTTGATTTGCACCTACATATAGGACACTATGTGTATCTGTTGGATAAACTCAGATGTGAGACAGGCTTGGGGAGACTTTAAGACAACCAACAAAAATTACATGAGGTTAAATCATAGTTTAATAAGCTGAAATATTGGGTCCTAGGCCACTGAGCAATTAAGCAAAACATTATTGAGCCAAGAGTTATTCATTCTCATACTGAAAAGCTTTTTTTACAAAAATATTTCTTCTACAAAACAATCTTATTCTTATTAAACCTGGCTTTTCACATGTCTGCTCATGATCTTATAACTTGGAGAATAACATCTTATATTTGTAAATAGGTAGAAGCTGTGTGTTTTAACTTTCATCAATGACCTGGCTAAAGAAATAGGAAACTCATTGATTTAGCTGACGTAGTCACCTGGAGAGAAAGTAAATTCCGTAACAGATGGGACTGGAATTCTAAATGACCTTGCTGAGTCAGAGAAGCAGACAGATCATTAGAAAGACACTAAGAATGATAAGCACAATAATTACTTTACAACAAGAATAGAGAAAAAAAAGCAGAAAAAAAAGGATAAACATAGTAAGAAAAGGTGGGCTGTAAAGGACCTGAAAGTTGTTGAGCTGAAGCTAATTAAATAGCATAGAACAATTAATAGAGTAAATAAATAATTAAAGTAAGCATAATATGAACTACAGATTTATGTCGACATGTAGAAGAGTTAAAGTGACATAAAAATCTCTAAGTTCAGAGAATGAAAATTAGCAGGATGAAAGTCTTCCTATAGGTAGATTGTTTTGGAAAAGGGAATATTAATTTATTCAGTGCCCAGTATGTGTTAAGCAACGGAAATACAAAAATGTATTCCCATTTGCTCTTTAAGGAGCCTAGAATCTAATAAAAGAAATATAAGCAAACTAATGCAACATATAGATGTTTTGATAAAAGACTAATATAATTTTAGCAATAACCTTTAAGCATACATTATAATAATAGTAATGAGGCAACTAATGCAAAGAGAGATTAAGAATACTGCCTTAAGTTGGTAAGCAGTAAGGCAGTAGAGGCAGAAATTCAACCCAAGAAATTTGACACCAGACCCATGCTCTTTTTTTTTTTTTTATCAAATTTTACATTAAAAGGGTAAATACATGTGCAGGTTTGTTACGTGAATATACTGCATGATGCTGAGGTCTGGGCTTCAGTTGAACCAGTCACCCAAATGGTGAACAGCATACCCAATAGTTAGTTTTTCAATGCTTGTCTCTCTCTCTCCTTCTCCCTTTTGGAGTCCCCAGTGTCTGTTGTTTCCTCTTCATGTCCGCATGTACCCAATGTTTAGCTCCCACTTGTAAGTGAGAACATCCAGTATTTGGTTTTCTGTTTCTTCATTAATTCATTTAGGATAATGGCCTCCAGAGGCATCCATGTAGCTGCAAAGGACATGGTTTTATTCTTTTTATGGCTGTGTAGTACTCCATGGTGTAAGCATACCATATTTTCTCTATCCAATCAACCACTGATTGGCACCTAGGTTGATTCCATGTCTTTGCTATTGTGAATTAGTGCTGTGATAAACATGTGCATGCAGGTGTCTTTGAGTAGAACAATGTATTTTCCTTTGGGTATATACCCCCAGTAAAGGGGTTGCTAGGTCAAATGGTAACCTATTTTTAGTTCTTTGAGAAATATCTAGCTAGTTTCCACAGTGGTTAGACTGATTTACAATCCTATCAACACTGTGTGAGCATCCTCTTTTCTCCACAACTTTGCCAACATTTGTTTTTGTTTCTGTTTTTTCACTTTTAGCCCATGCTGGTTGAGATGGTATCTCATTATGGTTTTGATTTGCATTTCTCTAATGATGAGTGATATGGAACTTTTTTTATGTGTTTGTTTGCTGCTCATATGTCTTCTTTTAAGAAGTGTCCATTCATGTCCTTTGCCCACTTTTTAATGGGGTTGTTTATGCTTGTTGATTTAAGTTCCTTATGGATTCTGGGTATTAGTTCTTTGTTGGATACATTGTTTGCAAACACTGTCTCTCATTCAGTAGACTGTTTACTCTGTTGATAGTTTCTTTTACTGTGCAGGAGCTCTTCAGTGTAATTAGGTCCCAATTGTTAATTTTTGTTTTTGTTGTATTTGCTTTCCAGGACTCATACATTCTTTGCCTAGCCAATGTTCAGAAAAATATTTCCTAGGTTTACTTCTAGGATTTTCATAGTTTGAGATCTTACATTTAACTCATTAATCCATCTTGAGTTAATTTTTTATATGGTGAGAGGTAGGGGCTGGATTTCATTCTTTTGCTTATGGTTGACCAACTTTCCCAAAACTATTTATTGAATAGGGTGTCCTTTCCACATTGCTTATTTTTGTCAACTGAGTCAAAGATCAGTTGGTTATGGATGTGCAGCTTTATTTCTTTGTTCTGTATTCTGTTCCATTGGTCTCTGTGTCTGTTTTTCTGCCAGTACCATAATGGGTTGGTTACTATAGCCTCATAGCATAGCATGAAGTTGAGTAATATGGTCCCTCCAGCTTTGTTCTTTCTGCTTCGGGTTTGTCTGTTCAGGCTATTTTTTGATTTCATATAAATTTTAAAATAGTTTTTTTTCTAATTCTGTGAAGAATGACATTGATAATTTGATAGGAATAGCATGAATTTACAGTTTGCTTTGGGCAATGTAGCCATTTTAACAGTATTGATTCTTCCAATATATGAGCATAACAGGTTTTTCCATTTATGTCATCTATCATTTCTTTCAATAATGTTTTGTAGTTCTTCTTGTAGAGATCTTTCACCTCCTTGGTTAGCGGTATTCCTAGATATTTTATTCTTTTTGTGGTCATTGTAAATAGGATTGCATTCTTGATTTGGTTTTCAACTTGAATGGTATTTGTATACAGAAATGCTACTGATTTTTTACGTTGGGTTTTGTATCTAGAAACTCTACTGAAGTCATATATTAGGTCTACAAGTCCTTTGGTGGAATATTTAGGGTTTACTAGGTATACAGCCATATCATCAGCAAAGAGAGATAATTTAATGTCCTCTTCTCCTAATCGGGGGCCTTTTTTTCTTTCTCTTGCCCAATTGCTCTGACTAGAACTACCAGTACTATGCAGAATTAATGATAGTGGACATTCTTGTCTTTTTCCAATTCATAGAGAAAATGCTTCCAAATTTTGCCTGTTCAGTATTATATTGGCCATTTGTTTGTCATAAATGGCTCTTTTTGAGGTTTGTTTCCTTGATGCCTGTAGGTTGAGAGTTTTTATCATGAAGGAACACTGGGTTTTCCCAAATGCTTTTTCTTTCTTTTTATTATACTTTAAGTTCCAGGGTACATGTGCATAATGTGCAGGTTTGTTACATATGCATACTTGTGCCATGTTGGTGTGCTGTACCCATCAACTTGTCAGCACCCATCAACTCGTCATTTACATCAGGTATAACTCCCAATGCAATCCCTCCCCCCTCCCCCCTCCCCGTGATAGGCCCCAGTGTGTGATGTTCCCCTTCCCGAGTCCAAGTGATCTCATTGCTCAGTTCCCACCTATGAGTGAGAACATGCGGTGTTTGGTTTTCTGTTCTTGTGATAGTTTGCTGAGAATGGTTTCCAGCTGCATCCATGTCCCTAAAAAGGATATGAACTCATCCTTTTTTATGGCTGCATAGTATTCCATGGTGTATATGTGCCATATTTTCTTAATCCAGTCTGTCACCGATGGACATTTGGGTTGATTCCAAGTCTTTGCTATTGTGAATAGTGCCGCAATAAACATACATGTGCATGTGTCTTTATAGCTCCATGATTTATAATCCTTTGGGTATATACCCAGTAATGGGATGGCTGGGTCATATGGTACATCTAGTTCTAGATCCTTGAGGAATTGCCATACTGTTTTCCATAATGGTTGAACTAGTTTACAGTCCCACCAACAGTGTAAAAGTGTTCCTATTTCTCCACATCCTCTCCAGCACCTGTTGTTTCCTGACTTTGTAATGATTGCCATTCTAACTGGTGTGAGATGGTATCTCATTGTGGTTTTGATTTGCATTTCTCTGATGGCCAGCGATGATGAGCATTTTTTCATGTGTCTGTTGGCTGTATGAATGTCTTCTTTTGAGAAATGTCTGTTCATATCCTTTGCCCACCTTTTGATGGGGTTGTTTGTTTTTTTCTTGTAAATTTGTTTGAGTTCTTTGTAGATTCTGGATATTAGCCCTTTGTCAGATGAGTAGATTGCAAAAATTTTCTCCCATTCTGTAGGTTGCCTGTTCATTCTGATGGTAGTTTCTTTTGCTGTGCAGAAGCTCTTTAGTTTAATTAGATCCCATTTGTCAATTTTGGCTTTTGCTGCCGTTGCTTTTGGTGTTTTAGACATGAAGTCCTTGCCCATGCCTATGTCCTGAATGGTACTACCTAGGATTTCTTCTAGGGTTTTTATGGTATTAGGTCTAACATTTAAGTCTCTAATCCATCTTGAATTAATTTTCGTATAAGGAGTAAGGAAAGGATCCAGTTTCAGCTTTCTACTTATGGCTAGCCAATTTTCCCAGCACCATTTATTAAATAGGGAATCCTTTCCCCATTTCTTGTTCCTCTCAGGTTTGTCAAAGATCAGATGGCTATAGATGTGTGGTATTATTTCTGAGGACTCTGTTCTATACCATTGGTCTATATGTCTGTTTTGGTACCAGTACCATGCTGTTTTGGTTACTGTAGCCTTGTAGTATAGTTTGAAGTCAGGTAGCGTGACGCCTCCAGCTTTGTTCTTTTGACTTAGGATTGTCTTGGCAATGCGGGCTCTTTTTTGGTTCCATATGAACTTTAAAGCAGTTTTTTTCCCATTCTGTGAAGAAACTCATTGGTAGCTTGATGGGGATGGCATTGAATCTATAAATTACCTTGGGCAGTATGGCCATTTTCATGATATTGATTCTTCCTATCCATGAGCATGGTATGTTCTTCCATTTGTTTGTGTCCTCTTTGATTTCACTGAGAGCAGTGGTTTGTAGCTCTCCTTGAAGAGGTCCTTTACATCCCTTGTAAGTTGGATTCCTAGGTATTTTATTCTCTTTGAAGCAATTGTGAATGGAAGTTCATTCATGATTTGGCTCTGTTTGTCTGTTACTGGTGTATAAGAATGCTTGTGATTTTTACACATTAATTTTGTATCCTGAGACTTTGCTGAAGTTGCTTATCAGCTTAAGGAGATTTTGGGCTGAGACAATGGGGTTTTCTAAATATACAAGCATGTCATCTGCAAACAGGGATAATTTGATTTATTCTTTTCCTAACTGAATACCCTTGATTTCTTTCTCTTGCCTGATTGCCTTAGCCAGAACTTCCAACACTATGTTGAATAGGAGTGGTGAGAGAGGGCATCCCTGTCTTGTGCCAGTTTTCAAAGGGAATTTTTCCAGTTTTTGCCCATTCAGTATGATATTGGCTGTGGGTTTGTCATAAATAGCTCTTATTATGAGATATGTTCCATCAATACTAAATTTATTGAGCATTTTTAGCATGAAGGGCTGTTGAATTTTGTCAAAGGTCTTTTCTGCATCTATTGAGATAATCATGTGGTTTTTGTCTTTGGTTCTGTTTATATGCTGGATTATGTTTATTGATTTGCGTATGTTGAACCAGCCTTGCATCCCAGGGATGAAGCCCACTTGATCATGGTGGATAAGCTTTTTGATGTGCTGCTGGATCCGGTTTGCCAGTATTTTACGGAGGATTTTTGCCTCGATGTTCATCAGGGATATTGGTCTAAAATTCTCTTTTTTTGTTGTGTCTCTGTCAGGCTTTGGTATCAGGATGATGTTGGCCTCATCAAATGAGTTAAGGATTCCCTCTTTTTCTATTGATTGGAATAGTTTCAGAAGGAATGGTACCAGCTCCTCCTTGTACCTCTGGTAGAATTCAGCTGTGAATCCATCTGGTCCTGGACGTTTTTTGGTTGGTAGGCTATTAATTATTGCCTCAATTTCAGAGCCTGCTATTGGTCTATTCAGGGATTCAGCTTCTTCCTGGTTTAGTCTTGGGAGAGTGTAAGTGTCCAGGAAATTATCCATTTCTTCTAGATTTTCTAGTTTATTTGCATAGAGGTGTTTATAGTATTCTCTGATGGTAGTTTGTATTTCTATAGGGTCTGTGGTGCTATCCCCTTTATCATTTTTTATTGCATCTATTTGATTCTTTTCTCTTTTCTTCTTTATGAGTCTTGATAGAAGTCTATCAATTTTGTTGATCTTTTCAA
The DNA here is from genome assembly GCF_007565055.1 of Rhinopithecus roxellana. NCBI lineage: Eukaryota > Metazoa > Chordata > Mammalia > Primates > Cercopithecidae > Rhinopithecus > Rhinopithecus roxellana. Next base: position 104,057,964 of record NC_044562.1, read on the forward strand.
AAAACCAACTCCTGGATTCATTGATTTTTTGGAGGGTTTTTTGTGTCTCTATCTCCTTCAGTTCTGCTCTGATCTTAGTTATTTCTTGCCTTCTGCTAGCTTTTGAATGTGTTGGCTCTTGCTTCTCTAGTTCTTTTAATTGTGACGTTAGAGTGTCAATTTTAGATCTTTCCAGCTTTCTCTTGTGGGCATTTAGTGCTATAAATTTCCCTCTACACACTGCTTTAAATGTGTCCCAGAGATTCTGGTATGTTGTATCTTTGTTCTCATTGGTTTCAAAGAACATCTTTATTTCTGCCTTCATTTTGTTATGTACCCAGTAGTCATTCAGGAGCAGGTTATTCAGTTTCCATGTAGTTGAGCAGTTTTGATTGAGTTTCTTAGTCCTGTGTTCTAGTTTGATTGCACTGTGGTCTGAGAGACAGTTTGTTATAATTTCTGTTCTTGTACATTTGCTGAGGAGTGCTTTACTTCCAATTATGTGGTCAATTTTGGAATAAGTGTGATGTGGTGCTGAGAAGAATGTATATTCTGTTGATTTGGGGTGGAGAGTTCTGTAGATGTCTATTAGGTCTGCTTGCTGCAGAGATGAGTTCAATTCCTGGATATCCTTGTTAACTTTCTGTCTCGTTGATCTGTCTAATGTTGACAGTAGGGTGTTGAAGTCTCCCATTATTATTGTATGGGAGTCTAAGTCTCTTTGTAAAAGTCTCTAAGGACTTGCTTTATGAATCTGGGTGCTCCTGTATTGGGTGCATATATATTTAAGATAGTTAGCTCTTCCTGTTGAATTGATCCCTTTACCATTATGTAATGGCCTTCTTTGTCTCTTTTGATCTTTGATGGTTTAAAGTCTGTTTTATCAGAGACTAGGAATGCAACCCCTGCTTTTTTTTGTTCTCCGTTTGCTTGGTAGATCTTCCTCCATCCCTTTATTTTGAGCCTATGTATGTCTCTGCATGTGAGATGGGTCTCCTGAATACAGCAGACTGATGGGTCTTGACTCTTTATCCAGTTTGCCAGTCTGTGTCTCTTAATTGGACCATTTAGTCCATTTACATTTAAGGTTAATATTGTTATGTATGAACTTGATCCTGCCATTATGATATTAACTGGTTATTTTGCTTGTTAGTTGATGCAGTTTCTTCCTAGCCTCGATGGTCTTTATATTTTGGCATGTTTTTGCAATGGCTGGTACCAGTTGTTCCTTTCCATGTTTAGTGCTTCCTTCAGGGTCTCTTGTAAGGCAGGCCTGGTGGTGACAAAATCTCTAAGCATTTGCTTATCTGTAAAGGATTTTATTTCTCCTTCACTTATGAAACTTAGTTTGGCTGGATATGAAATTCTGGGTTGAAAATTCTTTTCTTTAAGAATGTTGAATATTGGCCCCCACTCTCTTCTGGCTTGTAGAGTTTCTGCTGAGAGATCTGCTGTTAGTCTGATGGGCTTCCCTTTGTGGGTAACCCGACCTTTCTCTCTGGCTGCCCTTAAGATTTTTGCCTTCATTTCAACTTTGGTGAATCTGGCAATTATGTGTCTTGGAGTTGCTCTTCTGGAGGAGTATCTTTGTGGCGTTCTCTGTATTTCCTGAATTTGAATGTTGGCCTGCCCTACTAGGTTGGGGAAGTTCTCCTGGATGATATCCTGAAGAGTGTTTTCCAACTTGGTTCCATCTTCCACCTCACTTTCAGGCACCCCAATCAGACGTAGATTTGGTCTTTTTACATAATCCCATACTTCTTGCAGGCTTTGTTCATTTCTTTTTCTTCTTTTTTCTTTAGGTTTCTCTTCTCACTTCATTTCATTCATTTGATCCTCAATCGTTGATACTCTTTCTTCCAGTTGATCGGGTCGGTTACTGAAGCTTGTGCATTTGTCACGTATTTCTCGTGTCATGGTTTTCATCTCTGTCATTTCGTTTATGGCCTTCTCTGCATTAATTTTTCTGGTTATCTATTCTTCCACTCTTTTTTCAAGATTTTTAGTTTCTTTGCGCTGGGTACGTAATTCCTCCTTTAGCTCTGAGAAGTTTGATGGACTGAAGCCTTCTTCTCTCATCTCGTCAAAGTCATTCTCCATCCAGCTTTGATCCGTTGCTGGCGATGAGCTGCGTTCCTGTCTTCTGTGTCGCTCGCGCTGGGAGCTGGAGACTGGAGCTGTTCCTATTCGGCCATCTTGCTCGAGAACCCCCCCCCCGAAATGCTTTTTCTGTTTCTATTGAGATAATCATATAGGTTTTGTTTTTAATTCTGTTTACGTGGTTAATTACCTTTTTTGAATTGCATATGTTAAACCATCCTTGCATACCAGGAATAAAACCCACTTGATCAAAGTGGATTATCTTTTTGATGTGCTTCTGGATTCAGTTTGCTAGTACTTTGTTGAGAATTTTTTGCATCTATGCTCATCAGAGATATTGGCCTGTAGTTTTCTTTTTTTGTTGTATCTTTGCCAGGTTGTGGTATTAGCATGATACTGGTTTCACAGAAAGAGTAAAAGAGGAATCTCTCCTCAATATTTTGGAATAGTTTCAATAGGATTGGTACCAGCTTTTCTCTGTATGTGTGGCAGAATTTGGCTTTGAATCCATTTGATCCAGGGCTTTTTGTAGTTGGTAGGGTTTTTTTCTTATTATTGATTGAATTTTGTAACTTATTGGTCTGTACAGGGTTTCAATTTCTTTGTAGTTCAATCTGGGGAAGTGGTGTTTTTCCAGGAATGTATTCATTTCCTCTAAATTTTCTAATTTGTACGTGTAGAGATGTTCATAGTCTCTGGGGATATTTTGTTTCTGTGGGATTGACTGTAATGTCACCTTTGTCATTTCTTATTGTGCTTATTTGTATCTTCTTTTTGTTAACCTAGTTAGCAGTCTATCAATCTTGCTTATCTTGTCAATGAACTGTTCACTTCATTGATTTTCTGTATGATTTTCTTGGTCTCTTTCTTGTTTATTTCTGCTCTGATTTTAATTATCCATGCTCCTAACCTCTGTATACACTGCCCCCACCCCCTGCCTTGTGTAAGGGAATAAAAATTAAAGGTTGTAAAGACAGTGCATTAGTGACTACAAAAGTCTAACATCTAATAGTCAAGTTTAGAAAGCCAATTTCTACTGGCCCCTATACCAAAAAGCTAGTAAAGCTGGGATCCTGAAGTTAACAGGCCAATTCCACAGGCAACATGGAAATCCACACTCAGAGGCCATCATCTTTCAGTATTGGATACATTCTCTTTCTTACTACAATATGAATTTTGGAGGAGAGAGGAACAGGCACTTACCTAAGTGAACCCAGGTAAAATAAGAGTTTATTCTAAGAGTGGAAATAGAAATGAGTGAAGAGAAAAAAAAAAGAAATGAGTTAAAGAATCTCCACCAACCAGGAGAGTACTTTTTGAAAACACATAGAAAAATAAACCCCCATATCACCACTGACCCCACAGAAATACAAACTACCATCAGAGAATATTATAAACACCTCTATGCAAATAAACTAGAAAATCCAGAAGAAATGTATACATTCCTGGACACATACACCCTGCCAAGACTAAACCTGGAAAAGTTGAATACCTGAATAGACTAATAACAAGTTCTGAAATTGAAGCAGTAATTAATAGCCTACCAACCAAAAAAAGCCCAGGACCAGACAGTTTCACCACCGAATTCTACCAGAGATACAAAGAGGAGCTGGTACCATTCCTTCTGAAACTATTCCAAACATTGAACAGGAAAGACTCCTCCCTAACTCATTTTGTGAGGCCAGCATCATCTTGATATCAAAACCTAGCAGAGGCACAACAACAACAAAAAAGAAAACTTCATAAAAATATCCCTAATGAATATTGATGCAAACATCCTCAATAGAATACTGGCAAGCCAAATTCAGCAGTACATCAAAGAGCTTATCCACCACAATCAAGTGGGCTTCATCTCTGGGATGCAAGGCTGGTTCAACATATGCAAATCAATAAATATAATCCATCACATAAACAGAACCAACGACAAAAACCACATGATTATCTCAATAGATACAGAAAAGGTCTTTGATAAAATTCAACAGCCTTTCATGCTAAAAACTCTCAATAAACTAGGTATTGATGGAACGTATCTCAAAATAAAAAGAGCTATTTATGACAAACCCATAGCCAGTATCATACTGAATGGGCAAAAACTGGAAGCATTCCCTTGAAAATGGGCACAAGACAAGGATATCCTCTTTTACCACTCCTATTCAACATAGTATTGGAAGTTCTGTCCAGGGCAATCAGGCAAAAGAAAAACATAAAACGTATTCAAATAGGAAGAGAGGAAGTCAAATGGTCTCTGTTTGCAGACAACATGATTCTACATTTAGAAAACCCATTTATCTCAGCCCAAAAACTCCGTAAGCTGATAAGCAACTTCAGCAAAGTCTCGGGATACAAAATCAACGTCCAAAAATCACAAGCATTCCTATATACCAACAATAGAAAAGCAGAGAGCCAAATCATGAATGAACTCCCATTCACAAATGCTACAAAGAGAATAAAATACCTAGGAATATAGCTAACAAGGGAGGTCAAGGACCTTTTCAAGGAGAGCTACAAACCAGTGTTCAAGGAAATAAGAGGAGGACACAATCAAATAGAAGAACATTTCATCCTCATGGATAGGAAGAATCAATATCATGAAAATGGCCATACTGGCCAAAGTAGTTTATAGATTCAATGCTATTCCCATTAAACTACCATTGACATTCTTTACAGAATTGGAAAAAACTACTTTAAATTTCATATGGAACCAGAAAAGTGCCTATGTATCCAAGACAATCCTAAGCAAAAAGAACAAAGCTGGAGGCATCACACTACCTGACTTCAAACTATACTACAAGGCTACAGTAACCGAAACAGCCTGGTACTGGTATCAAAACAGATATATAGACCAAAGGAACAGGACAGAGACCTCAGAGATAACACTACACATCTACAACCATATGATCTTTGACAAACTGGAGAAAAACAAGCAATGGGGAAAGGACCCCATTTAATAAATGGCGCTGGGAAAATTGGCTATCCATATGCAGAAAACTGAAACTGGACCCCTTCCTTACACCCTATACAAAAATTAACTCAAGATAGATTAAAGACTTAAAGGTAAAATTCAAAACCATAAAAACCCTAGAAGAAAATCTAGGCAATACCATTTACCATTCAGGACATAGGCATGGGCAAAGACTTCATGACAAAAACACCAAAAGCAACTGCAACAAAAGCCAAAATTGACAAATGGGATCTTATTAGACTAAAGGGCTTCTTCACAGCAAAACAAACTATCATCAGAGTGAAAAGGTAGGCTATAGAATGGGAGAAAAATTTTGCAATCTACTTATCTGACAAAGATCTAATATCCAGAATCTATGAGGAACTTAAACAAATTTACAAGAGAAAACAAACAACCCCATCAAAAGTGGGCGAAGGATATGAACAGACACTTCTCAAAAGAAGACTTTTATGTGGCTAACAAACATATGAAAAAAAACTTAACATCACTGATCACTAGACAAATGCAAATCAAAACCACAATGACATACCATCTCATGCCAGTCAGAATGGTGATTATTAAAAAGTCAAGAAGCAGGCCAGGTGCAGTGGCTCACGCCTGTAGTCCCAAGGCTTTGGGATGCCGATGTGGGTGGATCATGAGGTCAGGAGTTTGAGACCAGCCTGGCCAACATGGTGAAATCCCTTCTCTACTAAAAATACAAAAAATTAGGTGGGTATGGTAGCACACACCTGTAGTCCCAGATACTTGGGAGGCTGAGGCAGGAGAATTACTGAATCCAGCAGGCAGAGGTTGCAGTGGGCCGAGATTATGCCACTACACTCCAGCCTGGGCAACAGAGCAAGACTCTGTCTAAAAAAAAAAAAAAGTCAACAAACAACAAACAATAGATGCTGGCGAGGCTGCAGAGATATAGGAATGCTTTTTCACACTGTTGGTGGGAATGTAAATTAGTTCAATCATTGTGGAAGACAGTGTGGTGATTCCTCAAGGATCTAGAACCAGAAATACCATTTGACCTAGCAATCCCATTACTGGGTATATACGCCAAGGAATATAAATCATCCTACTATAAAGACACATGCACACGTATGTTTATTGCCGCACTGCTTACAATAGCAAAGTGGAACCAACCCAAATGCCCATCATTGATAGACTGGATAAAGAAAGTGTGGTACATATACACCGTGGAATACTATGCAGCCATAAAAAAGGAATGAGATCATGTCCTTTGCAAGGGCATGGATGAAGCTGGAAGCCATCATCCTTGGCAAACTAACACAGGAAAAAACCCAAACAAACACATGTTCTCACTCATAAGTGGGAGTTGAACAATGAGAACACATGGACACAGAGAGGGCAACATCACACACTGGGGCCTGTCAGGGGGTGGGGTCTAAGGCAGGGAGAGCATTAGGAGAAATAGCTAATTTATGTGGGGCTTAAAACCTAGATGATGGGGTGATAGGTACAGCAAACCACCATGGCACACTTATACCTATGTAATGAACCTACATGTTCTGCACTTATATCCCAGAACTTAAAGTAAAATAAAAAAAGAAATAAGAAATAAGAAAACATACACACACAACCAGTCAAAACAGATGTTACAAAATCCATGCACAGCTTATGCATTTTACCCACATAAAATTTTCTCAAATCTTCAAAAAGAAAATTAAATTAAAAAAGAAAAATAAATCCCCAAACCTCATGGAAAAAATAGGAACTATGGAGGATCAGCCTCAGAGAGATGAACAAGTTAGGGAGTTCATATCCAGGTTGGCTTTCGAACCCTCTTGGTAGCAGGAGTTAATTTGTTGACTGAGCCTCTGTCATCAGAATGACTTGACTCTCTGTCATCAGAATGACTTGACTCTTGTCTTTGTTTTTCCTGATCCTAGAGCTGCCAGCCAACCAATTCACCCACTCCTTCCATAATTCTCTCCCTGTCTTAGTCACTTTCGGATGCTATGAAAAATTACCATGAACTGGGTAGCTTATAAACAACAGAAATTTATTTCTCACAGTTCTGGAGATTGGAAGTCTGAGATAAGGGTACCAGCATGGTCAGGTTCTGGCAAGGGCCCTCTTCTAGGTTGCAGATGCTGGCTTCTTGTTGTAGTGTCATACGGTGGAAAGAGGGCAAATGAGCTCTCTTGGGTCCCTTTTATAAGGCACTAATCCCATACTACCCTCAAGGCTCAATCACCCTTCAAAGGACCTGCTTCCTAATACCATCCCACTGAGGGTTAGAATTTCAAAATGTGCATTTGTGGGGGGACACAGACATTCAGTCCAATTTACTGTCTCAGAGTTTGGGCTGGCTCATAGCTTCTGCCTCCTCATTTCAGCATATCTGTGGGCCTGACCACCTCAAACCTTGGCTTGTTAGCTTCTTTTCATTCCTTTTATAAATCTTATTTCAAATTTTTAGTGAAGCAGGTTCTGATTGGCCAAGCTGATCCCCATGTGGAGTGAGATTTTTGTGCCAATTGACTTTAAAAGTTGTAGGGCAGCCTATTAAATGTCTGACTCTTGCTTGAATTGGCTGTATATCAATAGAGGTTTGTGAGATTTGTAGGGGATGAGAGGGTATGTGAGAAGCCGGACAGGTCTATGTGGGTCAGAAGTTGGCCACTTCTGCTCAAGGAATGTAAACCATTCCTTGTACTATTCAGCCAGATAGGATCCAAACATTTGTTGATCTTTAGAATGTGCTAAGTATGTGCATTTCATTTAATCTCACATCCGTAAGAGGTAGGTATCATTGCCCCCATTTGCAGATGGTAGAAGTGGTTAAGGCACTGTCTATGACAGAACCTAGATTTAAAATGTATCTGCCTCACTCCAAAGACTTTGTTTCCTCCACAAATCAATTCTACTTCTCATCATTTTACCCCTAAACACACTGAGAACTGAGGGGACACTGAAGGCAATATAAATGACATAAGGCTCTATGAAAAAAAAATGTAGATAAAACAGATATTCCTATATATTTTGTTTCTTGGTTCCATAGAGAGTTTAAAGAAAAGGGACAAATAACACTCTTGCCTCAGCAACACCAAATACTGCTCAAATGCCAATACCTAAACTGGATGATCTTTCAAAGACACAAGAAGAGCAAAATATTTACGTAATATTTACTATGGGTAAAAATCCTTTATTTGCTATATATTAACTCAGTTAAACCTCACAACAACCCATGAAGTAGGTACTTTACCATCTCCATTTTACAGGTGGGGAAACTGAGGCAGGGAGAGGGGATGCCCACGGTCCCCCAGCTGTCAGCTGCAGAGCCAGGACTCAAATCCAGCCTGCTTAGCTCCATAGGCCACAGCGGCTGCACTTTTCAATTGCTCTGTGCTCTTCTTCAGTGTGTGCACAAATCCTCATTTCTATGAGCATGTTCCAGCTATCCACTTTAGAAATGAAAAATTTTTCATTTTTTAGACGTAATTTTTGAAATTTTGCTACGATAAAAGAGGTGTAAATCTATCATGGATAAAAAAGCCTGTCATGATTTTTAAAGCAGCTCTGTATACCAATATTTGAATTATTATTTCAGAATACCTTCCCATCTGTTTAAGACTGACATGTGAAGAGCCAGGAGTCACAAGGAAGTCTGTAAACAACATAGTATCAAACATTAATTGTATCATTTACTCTTGAAAAAAAAAGATGATTCCTGAATACTGAAGTGTACTCATTGTTGCTATAACAACTTCAGTTTGCTATTATGATTTTCTCTGTTCAATGCAAATGCTTATGTTTACCAGAAATAATGTTCATGAGGTTTAAAAATACTATGTATCTAATTTATGGCACTTAGCAAATTCATTTATCAAGAAAAATAATGAGCAACTGGCAAAAGATAATGAATGGAATTCCTCAAGAAATGAACTTAGAGAAGTTCATTGTGAAACATGCATGCTCTGCATAAAGCACTCTACTGACTGTGGCCATTTAAGTTATTCCTACCCTAGAAGGTAGGCAGCATGTGAACCAAGACTTGAGTGCTCTGTGCCTGTTGTAAACCCAGCACCCAGAACAACGCCTGCCACAGACATTTGCTGAATAAATGATAAACAAATGGTAGAATCCTCCCATTTAAGCCCACAGTCAGTCTAGTGTCTTTAGTTTGTGTCCCATTGATATCAAGTAGAACACATGGCACTTGCCTTAACCCAGAGATTCAGATTTTCTGGGTTTTTAAGTTCTTTCTTGAATCTTGATTTTCCTGCATAGAAGATGCGTACTCAGCAAGTAATTAAACACTGATGAACTGTTAACATTCAAGGAAACAGATAGATACAAGTCTTACAATGTATAACTCAGAAAATAATCAATGATTTTTCCAAATTACAGAGCTAATTTAGTCCTTATTGCTCCCTTCAAATACACATGAGTCTGGCCAGTAAGAGTGCAAGGTACAGGTCAAAGGCGCCTAAAAATAAGCATACGAGTAGTATAGAGACAGTCTTCCTGCAAAAGAGAATTTTCCAAGGCTCTGCTGAGCCACTACCTTCCCATACCCCTAATCTGACAGTTGAAATGCCATTAGCCACTGGGACAGGGGACAGACATCCCTGAATTCCCCAGAGTAGACGTTGCTCTGACTGTGATCACTTGTGGATTACTCACAAACCACACCAACAGGGAAGGAAGCAGATTCCAAGACTACAGGCAGCAAATCCTGCAAAAACCTATGGGTGTGAATGAAAAGGAAAGAGCCACTGCACCAACCACATCAATGAATGTGATTCTCTTATTGTCACTTCTCTTGCCTCACACATGTTGCACTTGAAGGCAGGTGCCCAGGATCATATTCTGGGGAAAGCAGGACACATCTGTCAGCATTTTTTGCCCTTCCTCTTCTCTTCCTACCGCTCCTTCCCCACTACCAACTACACACACACACACACACACACACACACACATACTCTTAAGCATGCAAAACCAGGCCAAAAGTTTCTTATAGGGGCTCCTAGTCAAAGTTTTAGGATATACAAAATTGGAAGAGTTCAGGATGTTTGGAGGTCGTGAGAACACTATTTGGAGTGGCACCAAAGAAATATAATAGTCAAATATCTCTGAAGGTCTTGAATGAAAAATATGGTAACTGAAAAGTTATTTTTGGAGTATCTTTAGAACTCAATTCTAAGATGCCACAAATTGTAAGATGTGCCATAGATTTCCTACAAGCTTCTCAGAAGGAAAAAAAAGTCCACAGGCTGGGCGTAGTGGCTCACGCCTATAATCCCAGCACTTTGGGAGACTGAGGTGGGTGGATCATGAGTTCAAGAGATCGAGACCATCCTTGCCGACATGGTGAAACCCTGTCTCTACTAAAAATACAAAAATTAGCTGGGCATGGTGGTGTGTGCCTGTAGTCCCAACTACTTGGAAAGCTGAGATGGGAGAATTGCTTGAACCCAGGAGGTGGAGGTTGCAGTGAGCCGAGATTGTGCCACTGTACTCCAGCCTGGCGACAGAGCGGAAGGAAAAAAAAAAACCACACACACACACACAAAGATAATTGTGCAAACATATACTTTTAATAACTGACGAAAGTATTCATATACCTCTATAATTGTAGACTAACTTTCTCTTCAGTGTAATGGGTAAAGTTTGAGTCAAAGATCTGTTCAGATATATTGTCTAAAGAACTATGGGATTCACTTTGAGCCACTGACAGATATGCATGGCATTATGGTGACAGGCTGTTTTTCATAACCAGTGTCCATCATTTTGGTTTCTTTTGCTCTTGAAGATTGACAGTATAATTCTGAGGGATACTGAAACATATCAGTGTTTCTTCTGCATTTTCCATTTTGTTAAACTAATAGTTTCATATTTTTCCTTCATTAAATTACGTATCACTGGAAATTAAACAGCTTTTCTTGAATGTCAGCCCAAAGCTTTTGACAGATATGTTACTCATAAAAGTTGAGTCTCTTCACAGCCCATCTTGGCATGGTGTCACTTTCCCAAGAAAAATCAATCTTAACGTCCAGAAGTAATCAAAAAGCAATTTAAATTTAGTGTAATCTTTAAAAAATGACCCCAAAATATTTTATTTCTATGACATACAAAAACATTTTAAATACTCTTTCTCCATCTCTCTCTCTCTTCTCCCTCTGCTCTGACCCAAACAGAAATAAAACGAACAGCTCCCTAAAAGTTTCTAACGCTCATCCCCGCAGTTGACCGTTCTCCTCTCCCTTCTACTCTGATTTAGGATTTCTTTTTCTCTTCCTAAGAAACCCTCTCTCCTTCCCAGTGTGAATCGCCAAGCTGACTTTGTCTTCTCCTCACCAGTGACCTGATATTGTCCTATCAAGGGTAGATATTTGGGGCTTGAGTGATGATTCTTCACGTACATCAATAGATGACTCCCAAACTCTCCTAGCTTTGAAATACTTCGTTTGTTCAGAATTTAGCAATTTCTTCTGTGTTAAATTTGATCACCTGGCAGGTATTGGTCAATCATAACGACATGTAGCCAAGCATAATCATTTCAAGAGCATTTTAAGCAACACTCAACAAATCTAAGTTTAACTAAGGTTCAATATTAATTGTTCAAAGGCTAATTCTGTACATTTTGTACATTTGTAGATAACTACAGCAAGACTTATTGCTCTACATGCAACTATGATTTTCTCTTATCATTGGTTGTAAGAAATATCTGAATTTCAGAATGGTTATGTTATAAATTTGAAGAAATATGGTATTTGGGTACTCTAGGGTTTCTGTGGGTCATATATACAATATTTAGAGGAAGTTGGTTATTAAGGGACTGAATCCATTCTGTTTTTCACATTACACCAAAAAATTATAAGTTAGGATATTTCTAATGAGTTTAGTAAAGTAACTAAAGTAATCCTAATCAACTTTGCATTTTTCCTTCCATTTAAAAAATTAAGATATAATTTACATACAGTACTATTCACCTAGTTAGGGTACAGTTCTGCAGTTTTTGAGAAATGCATACAGTCACGTAACCACCATCTCAATAAAAATGGAAGACAATCCTTACAGTTTTGCCTTTTCCAGAGTGTCATATAAGTGGAATCACACACTATGTAGTCTTTTAAATTTGACTCTGCCCACTTACGATATGCCATTCAAAATTCATCCACATTGTTGAGTGTATCAGTAGTTCATGCCTTTTCATCGCTGAGTATTATTCTATTGTAATGCACCACAGTTCGTTTCTCAGTTCTCCAGCTGAGGGACACTGGTTTAAGCCACTTTGTTTTATGCCTACCTCAAGGTATCAACTCCATGTCATTTCGACCATAACTTTCAGTCCCTGATTCTCAGCCCAAATGTTCTCATACAGATTTTAGCTGATCTAATATAATTGTAAATAACTATCTCTCCCAATTTCTCATTTTCTATTAGCTTTTATTGACCATTATTTTTGTGGGGTTGTGAAATAAAACAAAGTAAATAGACGAAAGTACGGAATTTGGAATTTTAAACAACCTGAATTCAAATTTAATACTCAACAGGTACTTAATCCCTTTACTGCTCAGTTTCCCAATTGTAAAGGGATCCGAATGTCTCTTCATCATCTTCTGATGAATTATGGTAATACATCTGTGGGAATCAGAGCTCCTGGAAGGTAAAAAAGACTTAATAACATTAGCTCCTACTAATACTTATGCTCTTGATCTGATGGTATAGCTCTTTTGAGATATTACTTTATGGATTTAAATTTGTTTTTGCTTATTTGGGATTTATGTTTTAGTTTTTGGTTTTGGTTTTCTTCTTTTGTTTCTCTTTCCTTCTCTCTCTTTCCATCAGGGACTTAGCCATAAAGGAAATAAGTGGCAAAAGAAGAACACTAAAGCTCCCTATACATCTTTTTTGTATTTATTTCACTAAAAGCGGCAGGCTGAGTTTCTTGGAAGAAATGCAAAGAGAGACAGATCTCCCCTCTGCTAAAAGTCCTTCCTGGGGGAGGAGGTGGTAGGAGTGGAAGGTGGTGCAGAGGAGGCTGGGATGAGCAGGAGAAGTACATCCCGAGGAGCACACCAGTATAGTGGGACGACCCCACAGAGGAGACCCCGAGAGGAAAGGGAGCAGGACACATATCTAGCAAAATGGACTTTCAGCAACCTGACCCAAAAACGCCTATACCTGAAGCGTGAGCAGGGAGCTGCGGGACACTGGGACCTGATGAGGCTGTACAGATGGAAATTAAGCACATTTCAACAGTATTTTGTGGGTCCTACTGACTGATGTAAGAACAGCAGCACCCTCTCTCCCAAATCTGGGCATTGTGTAAGGTCTCAGAAACTTGGCAAAATTCCAGGAACTGAAGGAGCAGGGGAAAGAATACCAAAAAAAGCCAAAAACAAACAAACAAAAAACCCCCAGACTTTCTCCCTTTTCTGCCAATCTGACAGAATTAATGCTTAGAGTCATAAATTAAGTTCAATTAGAGGTATGTCTTGCACACCTGAGCTTGTGAACTCACTATAGCTATAATTACAGAGGAAGAATGCAAACATAATTTCCCTTCCCAACTCATGTTGTTTCTCACATGTTAATCAAAATATATCAATGAGAGTGGCTGTGAGGTGCATAGGTGTTATCAGTCAAGGGGGTGATAATCAAAGCCATTATCTCTACAATAAAGCAGGAAATTCTTAAAATCCTAAATTGTTTCCAATAGTCATTCTTTATGAACAATGCATGAACAAATTAATTGCCCTAATCACTTGGGAAAGGAGCAGGCTGAGAACTGTTATTTTTTTTATATCAATCACCATCTTCCTCAGTGAACACACTGAAAGTAAGGTATTACCATACATATCATCAACTGCTTCCTTGAATATTTACTATTATATTTACTCATTCAGTCGTTCATCCACTCACTCACCAACTGCCTAGCAGGTTCTAGACACTATGGTCAACACATTAACGTCATCTGGATGTGTGCGAAGTCTTGAACTACTCTCATTTGACCTTTCTTTTATTCTTGACATGTATCTGACCTCCATTTTCTGAGGATGAAAATCAGGCCCAGGGAACATGCCTAAGACCCTGACAGAGTTCAAGGGTTCAGATTCCTTTCATTAGGAGAAAAGAATTCTAAGTGGTGAGAGCCCCACTGTTAACCTACAGTGAATTCCCAGAATCTTGCTAAAGGCACTTTAAAAAATAGAGTTTCTGCAACAATGGAAAGACATACTAACACTGTATTATACTTCCACTGTGGGGAGATCCTGAAACAGCACAGGCTGACAATTCTTTTGGGATAAATTAAGAACCACCCCGAAAAAAAATCAACAATCCAGACCTTTGAAAGAAAAAATTCAAACATTTGAAAGAAAAATGCTACAAATATTTGGTGATTACTTTGTCTAAAGGCCTTTTAAATTTGCTGACATTAGAATAAAAAATTTAAAATATCTGAAGAAGAGTTATTGTTTTAAACTTCAAGATAAATTTAGGAAGACATTTGAGCTTGCAAATTTCTAATCTTCCTTTTTTAAATTTTGGATATTTTTTAGCCAAATAAAATTGACTCAGAAGTTCTTAAGCCTTGTCACTAACCTTTGCTCCAAGAAGGCAAATCTGAAAAATTAGTTTTGTATTGCTAAGTAATAATAATTTATAGAAGTAAATTATCCAGGTTGGCCGATAAAACTCTCAGAAACAAAGATAATTCTAGTGTTTTTTGTAGAGCAATCTAAATAGAAAGTTCTAAATACAATTTGGGAATTTGAATCCAAAATTAAAATGGTAAGATCTGAAAGCTAATACAAATACAAGAATGTTGAGAAGTAGCTAAATAAAAGATTGGACATATGCTGCACACTTCAAGGTTAGGTCCTTGCACAGAAAGCAGTTTCTCTCTACTTCCCATGGCCACTCACAAGTATCAATATAGATAACTATTGGGGTGGATCTCACTGTTGAAATAATCATAGCAACAATATAATAATGTAACTCACTCCATTCTGCCGAAAATAGAAGGAAAATAGGACCTGATGTATGGAAGTTAGCCAAGTAGCTCTTGGTCTTAGATTTCTCATCTGTGAATTGACAGAGTTGAACTTTATCTCACCAACTCTATGTTTGTACTCAGTCCAAATAATTCTTATGTTAAATCACTCCGGATAATGAAGTAATGTTTTCTGGATTTAGGAAAAGTTTCCTGAAACTCAAAATTCTTTCGTTTAGTAGTTTCATCCTCCTGGACTCCTATGGCCCCTTAGCCACATAATCAATATGGCTGTAATATCCAATATTAAATAAGTATTCCTGAAGTAAGTAACCTTAGGAAACAAATATTGTGACTCTGAAAAAACCTAAGAAAATTGTTTATAAAGTTCTGGTATAGTCCAGTGATTATACGTATTTAGGGGAGAAAAAGACCTTGACTACATTAGGAAAACTGTCAGGAAAATAAATTAGTTGTATTAGATACAGATATAGATAACATAGTCACATATATACATTTAAAAACGTATATATGTGCTATCTATAACAAATTCACATTGAAGAGAAAAACAAGATACATTAAAAGCAAAATGATGAAGAAAGATACACCATGCAAACCACTAATCAAAAGAAAGCTGGAATAGTTATATTAATTTCAGTCTAAGTAGATTTCAGAGCAAGGAAGATTATCAGGGATAAATACCAACATAATGGTAAACAAAACAATTCTCCAAGAAGACATGAAAATCTTATTTACTTAACAACAGATCTTCATAAAACATGAAGCAAAAACCTGATATATGTAAAAGGAGAAATAGGCACACCCACAATTGCAGTTGGAGACTTCAACACCTTTCTCTTGGGAACTGATAGAACAAATCAGCAGGAAATCAGTAAGACTGTATACAACCCGAACAGTGCAATCAACCAACTTGGTGCAGTTCATATTTAGAGAGCACTTCACCCAACAAACAACAGAACACATATTCTTCTCAAGTACATATAGACATTTCTAAGACACACCATTATTCTCAGCTATAACAAAAGCTTAACACATTAAAAATAATAGAAATCATATAATGAATATCTTCTGACCACAACAAAATTAAACCAGAACACAATAACAGAAAGGTATCTGGAAATTTTCCAAATATTTGGAAATTAAATAAAACACTTCTAAATAACATGAGTTCAAGAGAAACCTCAAAGGAAATTTTTTAAATTTTTGAACCAAATAAAAATACAAGTATCAAAATTTGGGGGCGATATAGCTAAGCAGTGCCTAGAGGAAAATTTGTAGCATTAAATGCATATGTTGGAATGTAAAAATATTTAAATTGATAGCCTAGGCTTCAAACTTAAGAAACTAGAAAGAATAACAAGTTAAATCTAAACCAAACAGAAAGAAGAAAATAATAAATATTCACACAGAAATAAATGGAATTCCCCCCTAAAATCAGGAACAAGTCAAGGATGTCCATTCTTGCAATTTCTATTCAACTTTGTACCAGAGCAAGAGTCAGGGCAATTAGGTAAGGAAATGAAACAAAACATATCTAGATTGGAAGGGAGGAAATAAAACTATTTCTGTTTGCAGATGACATAATATTGTATAAAGAAAATCCTAAGAAATCCACTACAAAACTATTAGAACTAATAAATGAGCTCATCAAAGTTGTGGGATATAAGAACAAAATACAAAAAGCTACTGTATTTATGCACTAGCTATGAAAACTCAAAATATAAAACTAAGAAAAATATTACATTTATAATAGCATCAAAAAGAATAAAATGGAGACGGGGTATGGTGGCTCATGCCTGTAATCTCAGCACTTTGGAAGGCCAAGGTGGGAGGATTGCTTGAGCTCAGGAGTTTGAGATGGGCCTGGGCAACACGGTGAGACACCATCTCCACAAAAAAACACAAAAATTAGTCAGCTGTGATGCCATGTACCTGTCGTCCCAGCTACTTGGGATGCTGAGACTGAAGGATCTCTTGAACCCAGGAGGTTGAGGCTGCAGTGAGCTATGATCATACCACTGCACTCTAGCCTGGACAACAGAGTGAAACCCTGTCTCAAAATTAATTAATTAATTAACAATAAATAAATAAAATAAACTAGAAATAAATTTAACAAGGAAATATAAAGCATTGCTGAATGTTATTTGAGAAAATATAAGTGGAAGACACTCCAAGTTCATGGATAAGAAGATTTAATATTATTAAGATGGCGATATGCCCCAAACTAATCTACAGATTCCATGCAACTCATATCAAATTTTAAACTAGGCTTTTGCAAATATAGACAGGCTGATCTTGAAAATCATATGGAAACTCAAAGAACTCGGAATAGCCAAAAACAATCTGGAAAAGAATAAATAAAATTGGAGAACTCTGATTTTCCAATTTCCAAATGTTATACAAAGCCACAGTAATCAAAACTGAATGACACTGACACAAGTATAGTGAATTGATTTTCATCAAGAGTGCCAAGACAATTCAATGGTGAAAGAATAGTCTTTTCAACAAATGATACTGGGACAACTGGATAGGCATATGCAAAAGATAAAGTTGAGTCCCTTCTTCATATTATACACAAAAATTAATTCAAAATAGATCATATCTAACATCACACCTAGAGGAACTAGAAAAATAAGAATAAACTAAGCAAAAAGCTAGCAGAAAAAACAAGTAAAATTAAAAGAGAGTTGAACAAAACTGATACCACAATTCTTAGAAGAAATTATCAAAACCAAAAGTTTGTTCTTTGAAAGGATAAACAAAATTCATAGAACACTAGCTAGATTAACAAAGAAAAGAGGACAGAAGATCCAAATAAGCACAATCAGAAGCAACAAAGGTAACATTACAACCAATCCCACAGAAATACAAAAAATCCTCAGAGACTCTTATAAACACCTCTATGTACACAAATTAGACTATCTAGAGGAAATAAATTTCTGGAAACATAACCTTCCAAGGTTGAACCAGAAAGAAACTGACCAGATCAATATCAAGTTCTGAAATTGAATCAATAAAAAACTTATCAACCCAAAAAAGCCCCAGACCAGATGAATTCACATCCAAATTCTACCTGACATACAAAGAAGAGCTGGTACCAATTCTAATGCAATTATTCCAAAAAAAACGAGGAGGAGGGACTCCTCCCTAACTCATTCTATGAAGCTAGCATTATCCTGATACCAAAACACAGCAAAGACACAATGAAAAATGAAAACTGCAGGCCAATATCCCTAATGATCACAGATGTAAAAATCCTCAGTAAAATATTGGCAAGCTGAGTCTGGCAGCATATCAAAAAGTAAATTCATGGCCAGGCATGGTGGCTCACACCTGTAATCCCAGCACTTTGGGAGGCTGAGGCCGGCGGATCACGAGGTCAGGAGATCGAGACCAACCTGGCTAACACAGTGAAATCCCGTCTCTACTAAAAAAAAATACAAAACATTAGCCATGCGTGGTGGCGGGCACCTGTAGTCCCAGCTACTTGGGAGGTTGAGGCAGGAGAATGATGAACCCAGGAGGTAGAGCTTGCAGTAAGCCGAGATTGCACCACTGCACTCCAGCCTGGGTGACTGAGTGAGACTCCACCTCAAAAAAAAAAAAAGTAAATTCACCACAATCAAGTAGGCTTCATTCCTGGGATGCAAGGATGGTTCAACATATGAAAATCAATAAATGTGATTCACCACATAAACAGAATTAAAAAGAAAAATTTTATGACATAGAAAAAGCTTTCAATAAAATGCAACATACCCTCATGACAAAAACTCTCAACAACTTGGCATCAAGGGAACATGTCTCAAAATAATAAGAGCCATCTATGACAAACCCACAGCCAACATCATACTGAAAGGGCAAAAGCTGGAAGCATTTCCCTTGAGAACTGGAACAAGCCAAGTGTGTCCACTCTCACCACTCCTATTCTATGTAGTACTAAAAGTCCTAGTCAGAGCAATCAGGCAAGAGAAATAAATAAAAGGCATCCAAATAGGAAAAGAGGAAGTCAAGTTAACTCTCTACACTGATGATACGATTCCATACCTATCAGTTAATAGGCTTGCTCCTAAAAGTAAAAAACAAACAAACAAAAAATGATTCTATCCCTAGAAAACCCTAAGGACTCTGCCAAAAGGTTCCTGAAACTGATCAATGACTTTGGTAAAGTTTTAGGATACAAAATCAATGTACAAAAATCAGTAGAATTTCTATACAGCAATAATGTTCAAAGTGAGAGCTAAATAAAAAATGCAATCCTATTTACAATAGCCACAAAAAAAATACAATACCTAGGGATACCTCTTAACCAAGCAGGTGAATGATCTCTATAGGAGAACTATGAAATACTACTGAAAGAAATCACAGGTGACACAAACAAATGGAATAAACTTCAATGCTCCTGGATTGGAAGAACCAGTGTTCAGATGGCCATACTGTCCAAAGCAAACCACAGATTCAATGCTATTTCTATCAAATTACCAACATCATTTTTCACAGAATTAGGAAAAACTATTATAAAATTCATAGGAAACCAAAAAAAGAGTGTGAATAGCCAAAGCAATTCTAAGCAAAAAGAACAAAGTTAGAGACATCACGTTTCTTAACTTCAAACTATACTACAAGGCTACAGTAACCAAAACAGCATGGCATCTGTACAAAAACAGACACATAGACCAATGGAACAGAATAAAGAATCCAGAAATAAAGCTGCACAGCTGCAGCCTTACCTTTGACAAAGTGCACAAGAATTAGCAGTGAGAAAAGGACTCCCTATTCAATAAATGGTTCTGGGATAGCTGGCTAGGCATATGCAGAAAAATGAAACTCGACCCCTACTTTTTACCATATACAAAACTTAACTCCAGGTAGATTAAAGGCTTAAATGTAGGACTTCAAACTATAAAAATCCTAGAAGAAACTCTAGGAAATACCATTCTGGACATCAGCCTTGGGAAATAATTTATAACTAAGTCCTTAAAAGCAACTACAACACAAACAAAAACTGACAATTGAGAACTAATTAAAGAACTTCTGTACAGCAAAATAAACTATGAATAGAGTACACTGACAACCTACAGAATGGAAGAAAAGTATTCACAAACTATGCATCTGACAAATATTTAATATCCACGATCTATAAGGAACTTAATTCAACAAGCAAAAAACAAATAACCCCATTCAAAACTAGGCAACACACATGAACAGACACTTCTTTAAAGAAGACATATAAGTGGCCAACAAACATATAAGAAAATGCTCAACATCACTCATCATTAGAGAAATGCAAATCAAACCCACAATGAAATACTATCTCACACCTGTCAGAATGGCTATTATGAAAAAGTCAAAAAATAACAGGCAAGACAGTGAGAAAAAGAGAACACATATATACTGTTGGTAGGAATGTAAATCAGTTTAACACTTTGGAAGGCAGTTTGGAGATTTCTCAAAGAACATAAAGCAGAACTACCATTTGACCCAACAATCCCATTACTGGATGTATACCCAAAGGAAAATAAATTCAAAAAGATACATGCACTCATATGTTCTACCAAAAAGACAGTGCTATTCACAATAGCAAAGACATGGAATCAACCTAGGGTCTCATCAACAGTGGATTAGATAAAGAAAATGTGGTATATATCCACCATGGAATACTACACAGCCATCAAAAAGAATGAAATCAATTTCTCTGGGGCAACATGAATGCAGCTGGAGGCCATTATCCCAAGTGAATTTACTCAGGAACAGAAAACCATATACCATATATTGTAACTTGTAAGTGGAGCTAAGCATTGGGTACACATGGACATAAAAATGGAAACAATAGGCACTCAGGACTACTAGAATGGGAAGAGAGGCAGAAGGGCAAAGGCTGAAAAAGTACCTACTGGGTGTTGTACTCACTGCCTGGATGAAGGGATCATTTGTACTCCAAACTTCAGCACCATGCAATATACCCATGTAACAAACCTGCATGTGTACCCTCTGAATCTAAGACAGAAGTTGAAATTATTAAAAAAAAAAAAAAGACAAGAAATGAATTTTAGCTTTAAAAAATGCATCATACACCTAAATATAAGGGCTAAAACCATAAAATTATTAAAGTATGAGAATAAGGGTGGCTACAGTTAACAATATTGCATTTTATATTCCAAAATCGCTAGAAGAAGGGATGTTGAATGTCTTCACCATAAAGAAATGATTAGTGTATAAGATTATGGTCATGTTAAATACTCTGCTTTGGTTCTCACACACTGTTTAAATGTATCAAAACTGTATGCCATAAATATGTACAATTATTATGTGTCAATAAAAAACAAAGGAGAAAAGTATGGGAGTACATCTTCGTGACCATGGATGAGGTAAATCTTCTTAGATATGACACTGAAAGCATAAGAAACAAAAAATAAAATGGGTAAATTGAACTTGATTAAAATTTAAACTTTTGTACATGAAAGGATACTTTTTTTTTTTTTTTTTTTGAGACGGAGTCTGGCTCTGTCGCCCAGGCTGGAGTGCAGTGGCCGGATCTCAGCTCACTGCAAGCTCCGCCTCCCGGGTTTACGCCATTCTCCTGCCTCAGCCTCCCGAGTAGCTGGGACTACAAGCGCCCGCCACCTCGCCCGGCTAGTTTTTTATATTTTTTAGTAGAGACGGGGTTTCACCGGGTTAGCCAGGATGGTCTCGATCTCCTGACCTTGTGATCCGCCCGTCTCGGCCTCCCAAAGTGCTGGGATTACAGGCTTGAGCCACCGCGCCCGGCCGAAAGGATATTTTTAAGAAAGTGAAATGGCACCCCACAGAACAGGATAAAGTAATATGCAAATCAGATAAGGGTCTAGTATCCAGAATATATAAAAAGAACTCTTACAGTTCAATAATAAAACACAAATAGCCCAATTTAAAAATGAGCAAAGGACTTGATAAATATTTCTCCAAAGATATACTAATAGCCAACTTGAAGCTTTCTTACCAGCTGATTCTCAATAATTTGTCTTTCCTCCACTCTTGCTTCCACATTCCCCTGGCTACACCCCAAAAGGGGACATCACAAGAAATTGTACCCTTTGAAAATCTGAAGTACTTTAATCCCAATGTTTCATCACTAACTGTGCCTACTTCATTGCTTTTTCAATCTCCTGAGCCCTCTCCTCTCTTTTTTCCAGTCTATCAATGCTTCTCCCGCATACACACATAAGTACACATACAAAGGAATGATGCTGGGTATTATATCCCTAGTGATGGACAAATAAGGTGACAATGATGACAATGATTCTGATAAATGTATACCAGTAAGTAATCAAAGGCCTCCCTGGAGTAAACTCCATCTCCCCGGGTGGGAATGTACTTCACCCCCTTTCCAAAATCAACAGAACCTGATCAAAGCAAAAGGATATGTTATGCCTCAAGTAACCTCCTAGTAGCTAATGGCTTTGCCAGTGTTATTGTTCTAAGCCCAATCACTTCAAATAAAATTATCATGCCACATTCTGAGACCTAAAGCATTTCCTTTCTCTGCTAACTTTGTCTCCTTTTCTCCCTCACCCTCCCTTGAAAACCTCTTTCTTTGAGTTCCCCCTACCCCATGTGTCTTCATCTTGGCTAGGAACGCATGCTGGTCCCTCTGAGGGAAATGTCCATTTAGCAGCCCTCGTTTCTCCGTGTGTTTTTGGTCTCCATAGGCTGCTCCTATGACTTCTCTATGCCTGCTCTCTAGACAGCTGATACTTATCAGCAGTGAAAACCTGCCCCAGTGTGATAAATAAAATTTTCGTCTGTTTGGCAGCAGGTTACACCCAAGGAAGTGCACAGAAAGCTGCTAAGAGGTACATATTCCCAGGGTTACCTGGCTAACAAGCAACGATGAGGGAACAAAAGATCAAATGAATTGGGTAAATGCAGTAAAGAGAGAGAGAAGAGGCTCAATGTATGATAAATTGTAAAAGATGCAGGTTTTGAAAAAAATGGACCAACTTTAATAAAGAAGATTTTAAAAGTTGTTTAGATTTGTTAACTGGCGTCTTTAAAAAACACACACACACATAAAACATTTCTTGAATTTCCTGCTAAAAAGTTTAAATCATTACAGTTCTATTTTGTTAATTTTTGCAATACTTAAACAAAAAATGGCATAAAAAACCCCACCTTAGAAGACCCTGTTCAGAACTATTTTCTCTGTCCCTCTCGAGTTCACACTAATTGGTGTCCTCTTTCTGCAGGGACCTTATATCTGTTCTGAGCCACATCATTATGTAAATGCTCTGAAGTATGAGGTAGGAGTGGTTCCCTGGCAGTGGTCTATGTTTGCATACCCACAACGATTCTAGAAAACATCTGGGCCATATGGTGTTCAAGTCCTGGATGCCAATTTGGACGCACTGAAAGAACTGAAAGACAGAAGTAGAGATGCCAAGCAGGAACCAGGGTAAGAGCAGGTGACGTTTCTTAGGTTCTTCTCTTGCTGGGGGGACCTCAAACCCTACCAGACCACCCAGCATTGCAAAACCCTTCCTGGCAGGGCTGCAATCTGGAAGTGCAATTCCACACCTCACCCTAACCCAGGTCTGAACTACCACCCAGGGGGCAGGGGTCAAAGCTCCCCATTCATACCCACATTCTCTGATTTGCAATCTTAGCCTCAGCCTCTGTGTTGTCATTCAATTCAGAGAAAGCCTTTCAACGAGGCCACAAAGGTCATGGAGACGACTCAAGCTCTTGGGAAGGCGGAGTTTCCCATTTCCTGACTTAACATCTGCCACTCAGTTTGAGGCTCTCTTTCTTCCTCTTAGCTTTAAAGAAGAAAAATTATTGAATAGCCCAGGGCTAGGGGTAGCAACAAAATCTCATTACTTCTTCTCTGCTGTCTTCTCTCAGGATGCATTTCCTAGTCAATATTCTTGCAACAAATCATTTTTAATTTGAAAGTCACACTCATCCATAAAAATGTACACAAATATTAGGAGGGTAGGCAGGGAATTGCTGTGCTCAGCATACTGTAAATACAAGAACTGTTTCCCCAATGCAAGAGGAATAAATTATCAATTTATCTTTCCATGGCTGTTTCATCTGGTTATAAATGATAGCAGAGCTTTAACTAAATATAAATATAGAAGTTCATTAAACAACTAAGATTTCATCCAAAAACAAAAAACAAAACAGTGGAAAACTGGGACTTATGTCACATCTAAGCAAATGAAAATAGGGTAAAAATTGGTTTAAATTAAAGAAAATAATAATTAAATGTTGCTTGGAAGTTGATTTAAAAAACAAAGTAAACCTAAAGACTTGAATAAAGATGAAAATGACCTTTAAATTACTTTTACTTTATTACAAATGGAATTAAAACTAGTTATTGGCCCAGTACGGTGGCTCACGCCTGTAATCCCACCACTTTGGGAGACAGGCAGGCAGATCAACTGAGGTCAGGAGTTCGAGACTAGCCTGGTTAACATGGTAAAACCCCGTTTCTACTAAAAATACAGAAAAAATAATTAGCTGAGCCTGGTGGCACACACCTGTAATCCCAGTTACTCGGGAGGCTGAGGCAGGAGAATTGCTTAAACCTAGGAGGCAGAGGTGGCAGTGAGCTGAGATCATGCCATTGCACTCCAGCTTGGACAACAAGAGTGAAAAACTCCGTCTCAGAAAAACTAGTTATTTACTTGCAAATAATTTCTGAGATTCTCTGAAGTTTAATTCTGAAAGTAATATTTGTATGTTGCTTATCATAGACTAAACCAGGAAGAATAAAAGTTATTTTTGTGTTTTTCCATGGACTTAGGGAAGACAGCCTGAGAGATACTCCATGTGTGAGTTCAAGTAAAGGAGGATCAGTGTTTTACATTTCTGAGTATCAATGTGGGTGTGAGTGTATGTAAGTGTATGCATTTATGCGAAGGGTAGGTGTACATGAATAAAAACACTTTAAGGTTTTATTTTATTTACTTCTGTATAGTTTGAATTTTTGGTAAAATGAAAAATAATTAATATAACATCTCTGCAAATCATTTGAGAATTGAGAAAACATATGAGTCATTATCTCTTCCTCCCCTAATTTTACCCGTAAGCCAGTGAAGACCCAGAGGCAGCCAGTGGTTCTCATTCAATCTACAGTGTAGAACTCAGGCAGCCTCTTTATGATGCTATTTTCATGGTGCAGTCTTCTCAGGGCCTTCCTATTTTTTGTTTGTTACCACTTAACATTTTAATTTTTTAAATAAAAAAGTATAAGAGGAAAACCAAGTAGAATCCATATGAGAGAAAACCCATTTCTGCACACTTGTTGTAAACTGTAGATCCTTTGCCCTCAGGTGAACATGTCAGTGATCAAGCTTTCATGGAATCAACAAAGTTCACTTCAGAAAGACTCACATTTTAATTTACTTTGAACATCTTAAAGATGTTCCACATGTATACAAAGAAGCACCTTTTATTCTTTTATGCTGATGAGAAATCTTTTATTCTTATGAAAAACACTACTTTTGTGTAAAAAGTTTGTTATCTTTTGCTAATAAAGAAGTCCTTTATTAAAAACTTTTTGTCAAAAAGAAAGAAAGAAGGAAAGAAGGAAGGAAAAGAAGGAAAAGAAAAGAAAAGAAAAAAGAGAAGAAAGAAAATGCCAAGTGGGTTATTTACTCTAGGCCTTTACGGGAGGCTACAAAACCAACCAGTAAGTATCAGTTACAGTTGGTGGTGGGGGAAAACTGAAGCGTCAGAGACAGAAAAGCAGTTCTGCGTGTCAAGTATGAGGGATGAAGCAAAACTATCAATAGGCAAACAAGCCAAGAGGTTGCACAGTGAATGCAGGCCTCAGCTTTGGGAAAGAGAATGGGAGTCCTAATATTGTGTGGCTTTGGCTGTGTGGCAAAGAGTGTTCAGAATGTTTGTACATCCTCCTTGAAGCCTCTGGAAGATACAAGAAGAAAAAGCAGAAAACATTCACCCCAGAACTTCCTTTACATCATCTCCATTGATTGCACATGACACATACTGCCCTAGTCTTTGACTATTTTGTGTATTGGTTAGATAACATTTGCTCTGTAGATTGTCTTCCCCAATTAGATTATAAGCAATTTATAAATAAAGGCTAAATTTTACACAATGCAACCATCAGGATGCCTAATAAAGCTGTTTAATAATAGGCACTTATAGTATTTCTGTATAAATTACCAAATAAATTAATAGCAGGACTTTTGCAAGATACTATTTAATCGATTATCCACCCAAAATCCAATCATATATTTATTATGCACCGATTATGTGTAAACTATTGGCATAGATGCAGGGGATAAAGAAATAAGCCATGGAAAGAAAAGAATTTCACCCTATATGAGGCAGTCAAGCAAACACATCCTTATGATATCATATGGCTAGTGCCATACCGAGAAGCAGTGAAAGCTGAAAACAGAGTAACCAAGCTCTTCGTGGAAAGTCTAGATGGGTTATCAGGGAAGGCTTCATAGAAGAGGTGACTTTTTCCCCCTGAGTTTGAAGGCTAAATTAGGAGCCTTTTAGGACGAGGTGCAAAAGTGTATAAAACAACTCTTTAAGCGTATCTCCATCCCAGAGTTCTTGGGTTTAAAATGGTGAAGTATGATGCTGGAAAATAGGCATGGACCAGACTGGGAAGAGGCTTAGATGCCACAACAAGAAGTTAATCATCATCTCATGAGGCAATCATTCCTAGACTCTTGGATTTCAAAGACATTTGAAGATGGCCAAGTTTTTATGTTGCCAAATTAAATCATTTTTTCAAACATACATTTGCAAACATCATTTCATTTTAGAACACGATTTTTAAAAAATACCAGAAAGTAGGAAGGACATAAGTGCCAGGAAAAAACAGTCCCTTGAAAGGAGTCAATTTATTTCTATGAAGAGAAAAACCCAACAATTTTTTTAAGTTTTGATACATTGAAACTTTTATCACAGAATGGTTGTCATTCCATGAACCTGAATCTGAGAACTTCGGATGTAGCCAATGAGGAACCAATAAAAAATATCAAGTAAGAGAATTACAGAAACTTTTTTTTCCAAATAAAAATAACTCACATTCCATTTGGAACATTAGCTATGTGTTCCACAAATATTTCTATTTTATATAATTGTCTATTTCATTGTCTTAACGATATGGAGACCAGGATGTCAAAGGACCATTAAGCATTGGTGACAGCTATATTGAGGGCAGCAAACCCAAGGGAGATCAGATGTGGGCTTCACATTCCACATACACTGCTAAATTTCCTCATGGAGGCAGAGTAAAGTAATCCAGAAAGTCACATCACACTCCTCAGAAAATGCTGTACTTAAACCACCCGGAAAATATTTGAAAATATAAAATTCTAAATACTTTTGAGACATAAATCTGGATCATTTTGCTCAGAGATCAATTTGATGTGTTTATTGGTTTGTTCATTTTTCCCCTTTTAACTCCAGAGGAGCCCAAGTAGCCACACTTCAAGGGATCTTGCATTTTTATGATGAATGGTGACATACAACCCAAAATCAGAGAAATGCGAAGTGATAGATGAAATTCTAAAGCTCTACAAGTTCAGTCCACTTGGAATTCACATCAAAATGTACAGAGGCATATCCCAGGCTCATGCTGAAACTGCTAAGTTGGGCAGTAAATCTAATGAGAGTTCAGCACATGAATTCTCTGGTATTTCCTGTCTTTAATTTGTCTGGAAATACTTCAAGGATAGCTTTTCTCATATTTCAGAACATGCTCTTGTAAAATGCGGACACACAGAAGATATTTGGTTTGTATTAATAAAGTTGGTTGAAATTTGGCTCAAGATTAGTTGTTATATTATTGACACCAATTAGTACATCCCCTAACCAAAGAAAACTCTTCACAAATAGCAAAAAACTATTTTGCAAGGCAACGTAAGTTATTCTTTAATTTAAAAAAATACGACTTACAAACCCAAAGTTAAATCATATGGCAGAAATTCATAAAGGCAGAAATAACATTATTTTTTTTCTTTCTTTTTTCTTTTTTTTATTATACTTTAAGTTCTAGGGTACATGTGCATAACGTGCAGGTTTGTTACATATGTATACTTGTGCCATGTTGGTGTGCTGCACCCATCAACTCGTCAGCACCCATCAATTCATCATTTATATCATCTATAACTCCCAATGCAATCCCTCCCCCCTCCCCCCTCCCCATGATAGGCCCCAGTGTGTGATGTTCCCCTTCCGGAGTCCAAGTGATCTCATTGTTCAGTTCCCACCTATGAGTGAGAACATGCGGTGTTTGGTTTTCTGTTCTTGTGATAGTTTGCTAAGAATGATGGTTTCCAGCTGCATCCATGTCCCTACAAAGGATGCAAACTCATCCTTTTTTATGGCTGCATAGTATTCCATGGTGGATATGTGCCACATTTTCTTAATCTAGTCCGTTACAGATGGACATTTGGGTTGATTCCAAGTCTTTGCTCCACATCCACGTCTCCACAAAGGACGCAAACTCATCCCTTTTTATGGCTGCATAGTATTCCATGGTGTATATGTGCCACATTTTCTTAATCCAGTCTGTCACAGATGGACATTTGGGTTGATTCCAAGTCTTTGCTATTGTGAATAGTGCCGCAATAAACATATGTGTGCATGTGTCTTTGTAGTAAAATAATTTATAAGCCTTTGGGTATATACCCAGTAGTGGGATGGCTGGGTCATATGGTACATCTAGTTCTAGATCCTTGAGGAATTGCCATACTGTTTTCCATAATGGTTGAACTAGTTTACAATCCCACCAACAGTGTAAAAGTGTTCCTATTTCTCCACATCCTCTCTAACACCTGTTGTTTCCTGACTTTGTAATGATTGCCATTCTAACTGGTGTGAGATGGTATCTCATTGTGGTTTTGATTTGCATTTCTCTGATGGCCAGTGATGATGAGCATTTTTTCATGTGTCTGTTGGCTGTATGAATGTCTTCTTTTGAGAAATGTCTGTTCATATCCTTTGCCCACATTTTGATGGGGTTGTTTTTTTCTTGTATATTTGTTTGAGTTCTTTGTAGATTCTGGATATTAGCCCTTTGTCAGGTGAGTAGATTGCAAAAATTTTCTCCCATTCTGTAGGTTGCCTGTTCACTCTGGTGGTAGTTTCTTTTGCTGTGCAGAAGCTCTTTAGTTTAATTAGATCCCATTTGTCAATTTTGGCTTTTATTGCCATTGCTTTTGCTGCCATTGCTTTTGGTGTTTTAGACATGAAGTCCTTGCCCATGCCTATGTCCTGAATGGTACTACCTAGGTTTTCTTCTAGGGTTTTTATGGTATTAGGTCTAACATGTAAGTCTCTAATCCATCTTGAATTAATCTTTGTATAAGGAGTAAGGAAAGGATCCAGTTTCAGCTTTCTACTTATGGCTAGCCAATTTCCCCAGCACCATTTATTAAATAGGGAATCCTTTCCCCATTTCTTGTTTCTCTCAGGTTTGTCAAAGAGCAGATGGCCGTAGATGTGTGGTATTATTTCTGAGGACTCTGTTCTGTTCCATTGGTCTATAGCTCTGTTTCGGTACCAGTACCATGCTGTTTTGGTTACTGTAGCCTTGTAGTATAGTTTGAAGTCAGGTAGCGTGACGCCTCCAGCTTTGTCCTTTTGACTTAGGATTGTCTTGGCAATGCGGGCTCTTTTTTGGTTCCATATGAACTTTAAAGCAGTTTTTTTCCAGTTCTGTGAAGAAACTCATTGGTAGCTTGATGGGGATAGCATTTAATCTGTAAATTACCTTGGGCAGTATGGCCATTTTCATGATATTGATTCTTCCTATCCATGAGCATGGTAGGTTCTTCCATTTGTTTGTGTCCTCTTTGATTTCACTGAGCAGTGATTTGTAGTTCTCCTCGAAGAGGTCCTTTACATCCCTTGTAAGTTGGATTCCTAGGTATTTTATTCTCTTTGAAGCAATTGTGAATGGAAGTTCATTCATGATTTGGCTGTTTTTCTGTTACTGGTGTATAAGAATGCTTGTGATTTTTGCACATTAATTTTGTATCCTGAGACTTTGCTGAAGTTGCTTATCAGCTTAAGGAGATTTTGGGCTGAGACAATGGGGTTTTCTAAATATACAATCATGTCATCCGCAAACAGGGACAATTTGACTTCTTCTTTTCCTAACTGGATACCCTTGATTTCTTTCTCTTGCCTGATTGCCCTAGCCAGAACTTCCAACACTATGTTGAATAGGAGTGGTGAGAGAGGGCATCCCTGTCTTGTGCCAGTTTTCAAAGGGAATTTTTCCAGTTTTTGCCCATTCAGTATGATATTAGCTGTGGGTTTGTCATAAATAGCTCTTATTATTTTGAGGTACGTTCCATCAATACCGAATTTATTGAGCGTTTTTAGCATGAAGGGCTGTTGAATTTTGTCAAAAGCCTTTTCTGCATCTATTGAGATAATCATGTGGTTCTTGTCTTTGGTTCTGTTTATATGCTGGATTACATTTATTGATTTCCGAATGATGAACCAGCATTGCATCCCAGGGATGAAGCCCACTTGATCATGGTGGATAAGCTTTTTGATGTGTTGCTGAATCTGGTTTGCCAGTATTTTATTGAGGATTTTTGCATCGATGTTCATCAGGGATATTGGTCTAAAATTCTTTTTGTTGTGTCTCTGCCAGGCTTTGGTATCAGGATGATGTTGGCCTCATAAAATGAGTTACGGAGGATTCCCTCTTTTTCTATTGATTGGAATAGTTTCAGAAGGAATGGTACCAGCTCCTCCTTGTACCTCTGGTAGAATTCAGCTGTGAATCCATCTGGTCCTGGACTTTTTCGGTGGGTAGGCTATTAATTATTGCCTCAATTTCAGAGCCTGCTATTGGTCTATTCAGGGATTCAACTTCTTCCTGGTTTAGTCTTGGGAGAGTGTAAGTGTCCAGGAAATTATCCATTTCTTCTAGATTTTCTAGTTGATTTGCAGTAGAGGTGTTTATAGTATTCTCTGATGGTAGTTTATATATCTGTGGGGTCGGTGGTGATATCCCCTTTATCATTTTTTATTGCATCTATTTGATTCCCTCTCTTTTCTTCTTATTTATCTTCCTAGCGGTCTGTCAATTTTGTCGATCTTTCCAAAAAACCAACTCCAGGATTCATTGATTTTTTGGAGGGTGTTTTGCGTCTCTATCTCCTTCAGTTCTGCTCTGATCTTAGTTATTTCTTGCCTTCTGCTAGCTTTTGAATGTGTTTGTTCTTGCCTCTCTAGTTCGTTTAATTGTGATGTTAGAGTGTCAATTTTAGATCTTTCCAGCTTTCTCTTGTGGGCATTTAGTGCTATAAATTTCCCTCTACACACTACTTTAAATGTGTCCCAGAGATTCTGGTATGTTGTATCTTTGTTCTCATTGGTTTCAAAGAACATCTTTATTTCTGCCTTCATTTCGTTATGTGCCCAGTAGTCATTCAGGAGCAGGTTATTCAGTTTCCATGTAGTTGAGCGGTTTTGATTGAGTTTCTTAGTCCTGAGTTCTAGTTTGATTGCACTGTGGTCTGAGAGACAGTTTGTTATAATTTCTGTTCTTTTACATTTGCTGAGGAGTGCT
The DNA here is from genome assembly GCF_007565055.1 of Rhinopithecus roxellana. Taxonomy (NCBI): domain Eukaryota; kingdom Metazoa; phylum Chordata; class Mammalia; order Primates; family Cercopithecidae; genus Rhinopithecus; species Rhinopithecus roxellana. The sequence continues at coordinate 104,089,548 of NC_044562.1, forward strand.
TTACTTCCAATTATGTGGTCAATTTTGGAATAAGTGCGATGTGGTGCTGAGAAGAATGTATATTCTGTTGATTTGGGGTGGAGAGTTCTATAGATGTCTATTAGGTCCACTTGGTGCAGAGATGAGTTCAATTCCTGGATATCCTTGTTAACTTTCTGTCTCATTGATCTGTCTAATGCTGACAGTGGAATGTTGAAGTATCCCATTATTATTGTATGGGAGTCTAAGTCTCTTTGTAAGTCTCTAAGGACTTGCTTTATGAATCTGGGTGCTCCTGTATTGGGTGCATATATATTTAGGATAGTTAGCTCTTCCTGTTGAATTGATCCCTTTACCATTATGTAATGGCCTTCTTTGTCTCTTTTGATCTTTGATGGTTTAAAGTCTGTTTTATCAGAGACTAGGAATGCAACCCCTGCTTTTTTTTGTTCTCCATTTGCTTGGTAGATCTTCCTCCATCCCTTTATTTTGAGCCTATGTATGTCTCTGCATGTGAGATGGGTCTCTTGAATACAGCAGACTGATGGGTCTTGACTCTTTATCCAGTTTGCCAGTCTGTGTCTTTTAATTGGAGCATTTAGTCTATTTACATTTAAGGCTAATATTGTTATGTGTGAATTTGATCCTGCCATTATGATATTAACTGGTTATTTTGCTTGTTAATTGATGCAGTTTCTTCCTAGCCTCGATGGTCTTTACATTTTGGCATGTTTTTGCAATGGCTGGTACTGGTTGTTCCTTTCCATGTTTAGGGCTTCCTTCAGGGTCTCTTGTAAGGCAGGCCTGGTGGTGACAAAATCTCTAAGCATGTGCTTATCTGTAAAGGATTTTATTTCTCCTTCACTTATGAAACTTAGTTTGGCTGGATATGAAATTCTGGGTTTAAAATTCTTTTCTTTAAGAATGTTGAATATTGGCCCCACTCTCTTCTGGCTTGGAGAGTTTCTGCCAAGAGATCTGCTGTTAGTCTGATGGGCTTCCCTTTGTGGGTAACCCTGACCTTTCTCTCTGGCTGCCCTTAAGATTTTTTCCTTCATTTCAACTTTGGTGAATCTGGCAATTATGTGTCTTGGAGTTGCTCTTCTGGAGGAGTATCTTTGTGGTGTTCTCTGTATTTCCTGAATTTGAATGTTGGCCTGCCCTACTAGGTTGGGGAAGTTCTCCTGGATGATATCCTGAAGACTGTTTTCCAACTTGGTTCCATTTTCCCCCTCACTTTCAGGCAACCCAATCAGACGTAGATTTGGTCTTTTTACATAATCCCATACTTCTTGCAGGCTTTGTTCATTTCTTTTTCTTCTTTTTTCTTTTGGTTTCTCTTCTCGCTTCATTTCATTCATTTGATCCTCAATCGCTGATACTCTCTCTTCCAGTTGATCGAGTCGGTTACTGAAGCTTGTGCATTTGTCACATATTTCTCGTGTCATGGTTTTCATCTCTGTCATTTCGTTTATGACCTTCTCTGCATTAATTAGTCTAGCTGTCAATTCTTCCACTCTTTTTTCAAGATTTTTAGTTTCTTTGCACTGGGTATGTAATTCCTCCTTTAGCTCTGAGAAGTTTGATGGACTGAAGCCTTCTTCTCTCATCTCGTCAAAGTCATTCTCTGACCAGCTTTGATCCATTGCTGGCGATGGGCTGCGCTCCTTTGCAGGGGAGATGCACTCTTATTTTTTGAATTTCCAGCTTTTCTGCCCTGCTTCTTCCCCATCTTTGTGGTTTTATCTGCCTCTGGTCTTTGATGATGGTGACGTACTGATGGGGTTTTGGTATAGGTGTCCTTCCTGTTTGATAGTTTTCCTTCTAATAGTCAGGACCCTCAGCTGTAGGTCTGTTGGAGATTGCTTGAGGTCTACTCCAGACCCTGTTTGCCTGGGTATCAGCAGCAGAGGTTGCAGAAGATATAATATTGCTGAACAGCGAGTGTACCTGTCTGATTCTTACTTTGGAAGCTTCCTCTCAGGGGTGTACTCCACCCTGTGAGGTGTGGGGTGTCAGACTGCCCCTAGTGGGGGATGTCTCCCAGTTAGGCTACTCAGGGGTCAGGGACCCACTTGAGCAGGCAGTCTGTCCGTTCTCAGATCTCAACCTCCGTGTTGGGAGATCCACTGCTCTCTTCAAAGCTGTCAGACAGAGTCATTTGCGTCTGCAGAGGTTCTGCTGCCTTTTTGTTGTTTTTTTTTTTAGCTGTGCCCTGTCACCAGAGGTGGAGTCTACAGAGACAGGCAGGTTTCCTTGAGCTGCTGTGAGCTCCACCCGGTTCGAGCTTCCCAGCGGCTTTGTTTACCTACTTAAGCCTCAGCAATGGTGGACGCCCCTCCCCCAGCCTCGTTGCTGCCTTGCAGTTAGATCTCAGACTGCTGTGTTAGCAATGAGGGAGGCTCTGTGGGCGTGGGACCCTCCCAGCCAGGTATGGGATATATTCTCCTGGTGTGCCCATTTGCTTAAAGCGCAATATTGGGGTGGGAGTTACCCAATTTTCCAGGTGTTGTGTGTCTCAGTTCCCCTGGCTAGGAAAAGGGATTCCCTTCCCCCTTGCGCTTCCCAGGTGAGGCGATGCCTCGCCCTGCTTCAGCTCTCGCTGGTCGGGCTGCAGCAGCTGACCAGCATCAATTGTCCGGCACTCCCTAGTGAGATGACCCCAGTACATCAGTTGAAAATGTAGAAATCACCAGTCTTCTGTGTCGCTCGGGCTGGGAGTTGGAGACTGGAGCTGTTCCTATTCGGCCATCGTAACATCATTTTTAGCTGGATGAACAAAACTTTTTTCCCAAAGCCATCAAACTCTTCACATTTAGTGTACAATGCTTTTTTTTTTTTTTTTTTTTTTTTTTTTTTTTTTTTTTTTTATCATTCCCCTGCTCCCATTTTCCCTCTTTTTAGATAGCTCAAATGTCAAAATTCATTGACTCTGCAATCTATACCTGGTGCCCTCAAAATGATACATGCACATTTTTCTTAATCCAATGGTTTATTCCTTTGAGGGGAAGTATCTGTAATCTACAAGCATATGAGGAGAGGCATGACATAAGAAAAGAACAGCAAAGAACTTACTTAAGCATTCGCATTGATAAGGTACTTGACTAAGTGATAAGCCTTCACCCCCATCTTTTTTTTCAAACTCTGTTGGGTTACAACCTGGGATTTGGTAAATGGTTCTAGTTAGTTTAGTGGCTGTCCTGTATAAACCTTATGCCAGCCTCTTGGCAAATAGTAAATTTGAGCTTCTCAGAGAAATAAGCATCTAGTGGACTTCATACATGGGTAGTTTCATGTTTTGTGGAATCTAAAGCTTATACAACAATTTGGAGATCCACCTTTAGGAAAAAGAATATAAAAATTACAAACACAAAACCAGGCACAAATTAGGTACATTTTAGAATGAGAAAGGGAATCACAAGAAATTTTCAGTCTTGGAGATTTCTTCTGAGATCTCCCATCAGAAATGCTTAATAAAATGCTTTCCAGATTGCAACCTGACTTTCCCTGCCCACTTAGAATGCAACCAGCAGCTCCCACATCACTAGGGCTGCTGCAAGTGAGCAGCAGTTTATCTTACAAAAAGGTCTTCAAGAATAAACTAAGACTTTTGCCAATTCTTACTGACTTTTACAAGCCTTTGAATGGGGCTGAGTCAAACTACTTGAATTTAGAAGACTGATGTTAGATTGGGTGTGGTGGCTCATGCCTATAATCCCAGGACTTTGGGAGCTGATTTGGGAGGACTGGTTGAGGCCAGGAGTTCAAGACCAGCCTGGCCAACATAGGGAAATCCACATCTCCACACACACAAAACATAATAATTTTTTTTTTTAAATTGGCATTGATGTCTCTTTAGAATTTTATGAGAGTACTACCTAGCATAAGAGAAAAGGATGGTGGTAGGAAAGATCTCTTGACTGGGCAGTTTACAATTGTCAAACAATTAAAACAAAGACAGATTTTGCCTTTTCTCCCAATCTGATAGCCATTTTTCATTACTTATCCAGCTGTCAAGGGCCAACCTTCCTTAAACCAACCAAGCTTAAAAAGATTAGAAAATCAACAATTCCGTTACACATAATTAATGTAGTTTTAATATGAGAGTCTAGGGATGAGTTTAATTTAAAAAAAGAAAAGCAGTCCTACTATGTAAATATTACCACAAAGAAGGACCTTGATGATTTGAATACCTAAAGTCAACCATTCTGCGACCAAATTAATAAATTTTTATGATTCGCTCCAACTTGTAACTTGTTTATGGCTAATTATTTTCACACGACAAATCTCTCCATTTGGTAACTTTGAACTGTATTTTGCAAATAATTACTTCAGAAGATATACCAAGAAGTGACAGGGATATAAAAACACAGTCTAGATGACTAGTACGTACAAATCATTGTAGCTTTGGAAAAAAGCATCAGATTTTGGAATTGTGTTTGTTCATTTGTTTGCACTTTGGTGTTGGTTTAAAATTGATTTTGATGAAGTGAGAGTCCAGTCCTGCCAGTGTGAGTCCCTTGTAGGTATCCATGCATTCAAGCACATATCCTTTTGAAATCCTTAATTTTCACAGCAAGAGGCCTACCTACCTCCACAATGCACACACACACATCCCCACACACCAAAGGTTGGCAAATGGTTCAAGTGTATGATTTGCTACTTATTCTGCATCCCAAAAAACTGTTCCCACTCAAGCAAACTGGGACAGTGGCTCACCACACTTACATGAAAACAAACATCTTGTAAAGTAAGTCCTCACTCCTGCTAAACCTCGAGAATACAGATTGGGACTGGGTTCTCAACCTGGAACTTTCAAACCCTTAACTCTGTAACTCCTTTAAATGGTTGGTAAAATGTGGTGTGTATATGCAATTTTCTGCTCAGAGGTCTGCAGTTTCCGTAAGATTTTTTATGTAGTTCGCCTGGAAAACAGTAGAGGAAGCCTAGCTATGAAGGATTGCCTGAAAGATGTGTGGTCCATTTATTTGTCTGAATACCCTAATTGTTTTCTTCACTACACTTTGGAGGAGACCATCAGTTACTAGAACTACCCAGAGACATTTGCTGCTATAGGGATACTGACAAGAACATTGTTTTTCATGCTGTAAAAAACAATGGAAACAAATATCTGTCTTGTCTTGCCATCAAAATTCATTTTCTTTCTCTGGGTAAGTATGCTTTTTTCTTATGGACAAATAACTGACCACATCTGTCTCCTCTTATTATCCTCTAGACATCTTATAAAGGAGTATCTGACCTGCCTATAGAGAGCGTATAGCACTTCACAGTACATACTTTTAGTACACACTGTAGATAGACTCCTGGGTTTGCTTTATGTTCCTGCTTATGTTTTCCTTTTTGTTTCATATTTCTCACTGACTGTTATTCTATCCGTTAGGCATTAGGTTTGGTTGTAAGCATGACAAACTCCTCAGATAGGGGCTTAAAAAGTAGAGTCTTATTTTGTTCACATAACCGGAGAGAAGACTTTCTCCTCCACAATTGTCTTATGCTCTCAAGATGGTGGTTCTACTCCAGCACTGAATCCTCAATTCCAGGGATGAAGAGAAGAAGCACAGACATCAAAAGACATGTGCCATTTCTGCTTATTTTCATTAGCCAGAACTTTATCATATGACGAGCCCCAGCTGGAAGGGACCCTGGGAAATGTAATTTTTTTGCTGGTCCTATTACTACCTGGACAAAATCAGGGGTTGATTGACAGAAAGAGGAGGAAAATTACAACCTACAGTGACCACCAAAATTATCTTCTGGAACTTTGTTATCTTTATAAGCTACTTTGAGTCCTTTTAGGAGGGTGTCATAATAACAAATACATCAGATTACAATGGGCTACTGCAAAAAGCTCGCAAGTGGTTTCTGATATGATGTCATTACAACTCCAATATATGAAGTATAATTCCTGACTAACCTGGGCTCTAATTGAAAATCTCAAAGTTGTTCCATGGTGAGAATTTGGGATACTCAAGCAAAATTGAAGTAGACTGACAAAGAGATCCACTCCTCGTTTCCACTGAATATCTGCCTTATGCCAGGCACTATGCTGGGTTCAGGGACTTTGAAAATTAACCAGGTTCAGTTAATTCCTAGCCTGAAGAAGCTGAGTTAAGTATAAGCAACATAGAACAGACCCACAATTGTGATAGTGTGATAAGTACATATCCATGGCACCAATGGGAGCCTGGAGAAGAGGCTGTAACCTGCCTGGGGTGGAAAGGGCAGAGGAGACCTTCTGGAGGAGAGAACACTTGACCTTGAGGATGAGTTAGGATTATCACATGGATGTGATGAAAAGGGGATTTATAGCCTGATGTATGTAAGTGGAGAGGTTGCAAATGGCCCTGAAATATGCCTGAAATGGCAAGCAAGAGATAATATTAAAGAGTTCCAGACTGCAAAAGGCATGTACACTGAGCTAAGGAGTATGGATTTTATATTCCAGACAATGGAAAAAGTAGCAAAAGTTTTTTCTCGTATGGAAAAGAATCATGTCTATACACATGAGTATTAAAAAGGCTACCTTGGCAGCTGTGTACTGCATGTATTGGAGACAGGAAGAAATGTCTGGAGGCTACTGTAATGGTCCAGGCAAGAGAAGCTGAAAGACTGAGCCAGGGCAGTGTCTCTGGAGGTAGAGGAAAGGGGAGAGCTGTTTTGAAAGCTGTTAGGATTAGAAACTTGTCAGGGCATGATGACTGATCACATGGAGCAGGTGACTGTTACTAGAAGTTTAGTAACCCTATCCTCAGAATTGCTATGTTCTAAATGAGGCTTTTGAGTCATAGGTTGATATAATTTACCAGGAGAGAGGATACGGGGTAAACAGCTGGGGGCGAGGAGGCTGGGGAGGAAATTTCAGGAGAGGGGTACTGAAAAGTGGAGAGAAGATTTCCATTTTTGACATATTGGAAACAACTCTGCAACACCCATGTGAAGTTGCCTAGAGGTAGTCAGAATTCCATTTCCTTCTAACTTCTCCAGGAACCTCCTGTAGCAATTATCCCCTCTCCCATCTTTATTTTCAACTTCACCTCCTCTGGGATCTCCTTCCCTATAGCCTGCCATGTTCCTCATGTGACTCCCATCCCCATCTCCACCTCAACCACTTCCCACCTTCGTTCTCTGAGCTCCAGCCACACTGTACTTCCTATTGGTTCCAGGTATGTGCCATGCTCTTTCCTACCCCATGGTCTTTGCATTGCTTTCACACTCTGCCTAAATGCTCTCTTTATTCTACTTCCTTCCTTTCACCTAGCTAACTCCTATCCACCCCTACCCAAACCCATAGGCCACCTTTGTTTTACATTCCCAGAGCACCTGATATTTCATGTCATTTTTGTCTGATTATAATGTTTTACTTAATTATTTATAATTACTTGTTTAATGCCTGTCATTCATGATGGACTTCTGCTCCATAAGGGTAAGGGCCTTCCCTTGCACAGAGCTTAGCTAAAGCACTCAGAAGACATTTGCCGACTGATGATACACAAGATTTTATCATCTTAAAAATGAAAATAGGAGGGCAGAGCAAGATGGCCAAATAGAAGCCTACACCATTCATTTCCCTTACAGGAATACCAAATTTTAGCAACTACACACACAAAAAACACCATCATGGAACAAAAAATCAGGTAAGCTATCACAGTACCTAGTTTTAGTTTCGTATTGCTGAAAGAGGCATTGAAGTGGGTAGGAAACAGTCTTGAATCACCAAAGCCACCCCTCCTCAATCAACTGGCAGCAACCAGTGGCACAGAGAGAGAGCCTGTGCATTTGGGGGTGGGAGAGTGCAGTGACTGGTGGACTTCACATTGAACTCACTGCTGCCCTGTCACAGTAGAGAGTAAAGCCGTGCTGGGCTCAGATGAAGCCTACACATGGAGGGAGCATTTTGACCAGACTTAGCCAGAGGAGAATCACCCATCCCAGTGGACAGAACTTGAGCTTCTCAGAAGGCCTTGACAGCATGGGTGAAAGTGCTCTGGGGTCCTAGGTCAAGTTGAAAAAGGACTGTAATTACTATCAACTCCTAGTGCTGGGCTGGGCTTAGAGCCAGTGGACTAGGGTGGCACGTGACCTAGAAAGACAACAGATAGAACAGGTAAAGGAGTGTTTGAACCACCCCTCCCCCAATCCCAGGCAGTGCTGCTGGGAGCAACAGAAGTCACTTCTTCCTTCTGCTTGAAGAGAAGAAAGTGAAGAGTAAAGAGGACTTTGTCCTGCACTTGAATACCAGCTCAGCCATGGTAGCACAGCTATAAGTGCCTACGTCAAAAAAGAAGAAAAACTTCAAATAAATGACCTAACAATGCATCTTAAAGAATTAGAAAAGCAAGAGCAAATCAAACCCAAAATTAGAAGAAGGAATAAGAATCAGAGCAGAAATAAATGAAATGAAGAAAACTATACTAAATACCAACAAAACAAAACAAAAATGGTTTTTTGAAAACATAAATAAAACTGACAAATTTTTAGCCAAGCTAACCAAGAAAAAAAGAGAGAAGACCCAAATAAATAAAATCAAAGATGAAAAGAAGCAATACAACTGATACTGTAGAAATTCAAAGGATTGTTAGTGGCTACTATGAGCAACTATATACCAATAAATTGGAAATCTAGAGGATATGGATAAATTCCTAGACACATCCAACCTACCAAGATTGAACCACTAAGAAATCCAAAACCTTAACAGACCAGTAACAATAAGATAGAAGCTGTAATAAAAACTCTCCCAGTAAAGGAAAGCCTAGAACCCAATGACTTCACTGCTGAACTCTACCAAACATAAAAGAAAAATTAATACCAATCCTACTCAAACTATTTCAAAAACTAGAGGAGGAAATACTTTCAAATTCATTCTTTAAGGCCAGTATTACCCTGATACCAAAACCAGACAAAGACACATGAAAGAAAAACTATAGGCTGTTATCTCTGATGAATATTGATGCAAAACTCCTCAACAAAATAGTAGCAAACTGAAGTCCACATTAAAAAGATCACTTATCACGACTAAGTGGGATTTTTCCCAGGGATACAAAGATGGTTCAACATATGCAAATCAATTTTTGTGATACATCACATCAACAGAATGAAGGACAAAAACCATATGATCATTTCAATTGATGCTGAAAAAGTATTTGAGGCCAGGGGCGATGGCTCACGCCTGTAACCCCAGCACTTTGGGAGGCCAAGGGGGGCAGATCACAAGGTCAGAGATCAAGACCATCCTGGTTAACACGGTGAAACCCTGTCTCTACTAAAAACACAAAAAATGAGCCGGGCAAGGTGGCGGGTGCCTGTAGTCCCAGCTACTCGGGAGGCTGAGGCAGGAGAAAGGCGTGAACCCAGGAGGCAGAGCTTGCAGTGAGCCGGGATCACGCCACTGCACTCCAGCCTGGGAGACAGTGAAACTCCATCTCAAAAAAACAAAAAGTATTTGATAAAATTGCATATTCCTTCAGGATAAAAATCCTCAAAAAACTGGGTATAGAAGGAATATACCTCAACATAATAAAAGCCATATATGACCCACCGCTAGTATCATACTGAATGGGGAAAATCTGAAAGCCTTTTCTCTAGTATCTGGAACACAACAAGGCTGTTCATTTTCACCACTGTTATTCAACATAGTGCTAGAAGTCCTAGCTAGAGCAATCAGACAAGAGAAAGAAAGGGCATCCAAATTGGAAAAGGAAAAGTCAAATTATCTTTATTTGCAGATGATATAATCTTATGTTTGGAAAAACCTAAATACTCCACCAAAAACCTATTAGAACTGATAAACAAATTCAGTTAAGTTGCAGGATATAAAATCAACATACAAAAATCAGTAGCATTTCCATATGCCAACAGTGAACAACCTGAAAAAGAAATTTAAAAAGTAATCCCATTCAGAAGAGCCACAAATAAAATTAAATATCTAGGAATTAGCTTAACCAAAGAAATAAGAGATCTCTGCAATAAAAACTATAATACTCTGATGGAGGAAATTGCAAATGCCAAAAAAAAAAAAGATATTCCAAGTTCATGAATTGGAAGAATCAATACTGTTAAAATGTCCATACTACCCAAAGCAATATACAGATTCAATGCAATCCCTGTCAAAATACCAATGATGTTTTTTGCAAAAATAGAAACAAAATTCTAAAATTTATATGGAATTATAAAAGACCCAGAATAGCCAAAGCTATCCTGAGCAAAAACAAACAAACAAACAAACAAAAAACTGGAGCAATCACATGCTCTGACTTCAAATTATACTACAGAGCTATAGTAACCAAAACACCATGGTGCTAGCATAAAAACACACATATAGAAAAATGGAACAGAATAGAAAGTCCAGAAACAAATCCATATAGCTATAGTGAACTCATTTTCAACAAAACTGCCAAGAACATATTGGCAAAGGACAGTCTCTTCAATAAATGGTGCTGGAAAAAGTGGATATCCAAATGCAGAAGAATGAAACTTGACTCCTATCTTTCTCCACATTCAAAAATCAAATCAAAATGGATTGGACTTAAAGCTAAGACCTCAAACTATGAAACTACTACAAGAAAACATTGAGGAAACTCTCCAGTGCACTGGTCTGCACAAAAATTTCTTGAGTAATACCCCACAAGCACAGGCAGTCCAAAGCAAAGGTGGACAAATGGCATCAGATCAAGTTAAAAAGCTTCTGCACAGTGAAGCAAACAATCAGCAAAGTGAAGAGACAACCCACAAAATGGGAGAAAATATTTGCAAACTATCATTTGACAGGGATTAATAACCAGAATATATAAGAAGCTTAAACAACTCCACAGGAAAAAATATATATATATATCTAATAATCCGATTAAAGAATGGGCAAGAGATTTGAATAGACATTTCTCAAATGAAGACGTGCAAATAGACATATTAAAAGGTGTTCAACATCATTGATAATCAGAGAAATGCAAATCGAAATTACAATGAGATATTGTATCACCTCAGTTACAATGACTTTTTTTTTTTTGAGACAGAGTCTCACTCCATCATCCAGAAAGGAGTGCAATGGCATGATCTAGTGTGCTCACGGCAACCTCTGCCTCCTGGGTTCAAGTGATTCTCATGCCTTAGCCTCCCAAATAGCTGGAGTTACAGGCACACACCACCACACCCCACTAATTTTTGTATTTTTAGTAGAGATGGGGGTTTTCCTATGTTGGCCAGGTTGGTTTCAAACTCCTGACCTCAAGTGATCCACCCACCTCGGCCTCCCAAACTGCTGGGATTACAGGTGTAAGCCACTACACCAGGCTAAAATGACTTTTATCCAAAAGATAGGCAATAACAAGTGCCGGCGAGCATGTAGAGAAAAGGGAACCCTTGTACACTGTCAGTGGGAATGTAAATTAGTACACCCACTATGAAGAACAGTTTGGAGGTCCCTCAAAAAAAACTAAAAATATAGCTACCATATAATCCAGCGATCCCAGTGTTGAGTATATACGCAAAAGAAAGGAAATCAGTATACTAAAGAAATATCTGCACTCTCATGTTTGTTGCAGCCCTGTTGACAATAGCCAAGATTTGGAAGCAATCTAAGTGTCCATCAATGGATAAATGGATAAAGAAAATGTGGTACATATACACATGGAGCACTATTCAGCAATAAAAAACAATGAGATCTTGTCATTTGCAACACAAATGGAACTGAAAGTCATTATGTTAAGTGAAATAAGTTAGGCACAGAAAGACAAACTTCTCATATTCTCACTTATTTGTGGGAGCTAAAAAATCGAAATACCTGAACTCATGGAGACAGAGAGTAGAAGGATGGTTACCAGAGGCTGAGAAGGGTAGTAGGAGTGGGGGTTGGCAGGAAGTGGAGATAGTAAATGGGTACAAAAAAAAGTAGAAAGTATGAATAAGACCTAGTATTTGATAGCACAACAGGGTGACTATAGTCAATAATTATTTAACTGTACATTTAAAAATAACTGAAAGAGTAGAATTGGATTGTTTGTAACACAAAGGATAAATGTTTGAGGGGTTGGATACCTCATTTTCCATGATGTGATTATTATGCATTGTAGGCCTATATCAAAGTATCTCATGAATCCCATAAATATACACCTACTGTATACTCACAAAAATTAAATACTAAAAAGTTTTTTAAAAATTTTATGAAAATAACCACCCAACCCAACATTCACCTTTCAGTCTCTGCCATGTATTTCTCCTCTGTCTACCATCACACATCTTAAAGATGTTCCCATGCAGATTGGGAGATGGGCAGAGAAGGCAAGCATAGACCAAGCAAAGATGGCATGAAAGAGGCCTGAATACTCCCCTAAACACAAAGGGTTCTACATTCACTACTTTCATAGTATCTTCTACCACTTATCCTTTTCCCGGACCCTGTCCCTCCGCCTCCCACCCCCACTGATAATTGCTTCTCCATTCGTTCCGCTGTCTTTGTTTTTGACTATCTAACAAATGCCAGGTTCTGTCCTTAGTCCCCTTAGCTTTTCCTTGTAACACTGAACTAATCTTACTAGTAATCAAGTCACAATTTGGGGTGCCACCAAAATCCCCCATGATGTCCCCGTATGGACATGTATTTCACAGGAAGAGGAAATTCCACTTCTTTCTGTGAAATACAGGTCCATACAGTGGGATTGTGGGGGATGAGATTGAAAAGGTCCAACTTAGATGTAGATAAGTTTGGAGGGTAGAGGCTTAGGAGTTTGCCTGGTGGCCTCTACTTCTTGGTGAGGAAGATAGGAGGTTTTCTGGGACTGAGGGTGGCATATGTGAAATAATGAGGAGAGAGGTAAACATGTAGAGTAGAGACCGGGAATTGGAGAAGCACCCAGCCAAGATTGTGTACTATATTGTCAAAGTACTACAATGTCAAGCACTGAGGAGTGGGGGCCATCGCAGAACTGGGAGAGTCTCTCTAGAAGTTTCCAGGAGCCACTTTGGCTTAGTTCAGAAAGTCATATTGGCTGAATCTGCCCAGAGCTGGAGATTTATGTGGCGGGTTTCATGGGAAAACAAGGGCGAAAGGGAAATGACAGTGCTGGGGAGAAGATAGGTGAAGACACAGAATGTAGAACCTGAGCTACAGAGGGAGAAAGAAGAGCCAGGAAGGCGCTAGTAGGCTGGGAAAAAAATTAGTGATCAAAGAGTTTCTAATTCCTAGCAACTAAAGGGCTGCTCTTGAAGGATTTATCTCCATAAGGAAAGAAAAAGGAAGAGGTAGCCAATTCTCTTCCTTTTCTGACTTCAGCTTGCTTTCTCTTTGTTTTTGCATGTCCTCCTCTTACACCAGAATCATATGAACAATTGCACCATGAGCGCTAGCTTTGGAGTTATACAAATCTGGCTCCTCTATTTACCATATGATCTTCAGCAACTAGAAAAAGGTGATAAAAATAGTCCTTCATTCATAAGGTTGGTGTTAGAATTAAGTGAGTCTACACATACAAAGGTCAGCAAGGTACCTGGTACATAGTAAATGCTCAATAAAAGTTAGTTCTTATTATCACTAACATCTGGGGAAATTAATATTTGCTGAGGATTATTAATTTCTGAACAGGAAAAGTTTCAGGTAATATTTCCATTATAAGTTGTAAATTCTAATAAGGATTTTCCACCCTGGGAGCATACACTTTGCTGAATTGGCAGAATACTTGAATTGGTGTGACTCATTTCAGTAGTCTAGGTCTGATTGTAAAATGCCCACCTGGGCTTTTATTTCAACCTTGGAATACAGAAAGCTTGAGATTCACAAACTTTTGGAGAAACGGGCAACTTTATTCTGAAAGCATACTTCCTTGCCTGGGAGGGACAATGTACACTCCTCATTTGTCAAATTAATGTCCTCAGATTTATGGCATCACTTCAGTGTGCCTTAAGTTGGAATTTAGGGTGGATAATAACTTTCTTGAGCTGTTTTTGCCAATCACTGGAACCAAGCAACTTCTGAATTTGCTCTATCAGAATGACACTCTATTCAGTTGTCATTCTTCATAATCCTGTGAGAAGGAAGGCAATTATCAGGATGCTTACCAGGTTGTGTTTGGGAGTCAGACAGAGGTAATGTCTAATTCTGGCTATGCTTCTTACTGGCTTGTGATTTAAAACAATCTCTGTAGGCCTCAGGGTACTTATCTCTAAAATGGGATGGTAAGAGTGCCTACCTCATAGATTTGTGATGACTATCAAGAACTATATTATACAAGAAAAAAATGTATAGTACAGCACAATCAGCACTCAGAAAATGTTAGCTAATTGCAAATGTTTATTATTTTTTCATCAGTCTAACTCATGTTGTTTTATCCACCTAAGTAAAAGAGCAGCTGAAAGAAACAAAACTGAGTTACGGGGTCAGTCTTACCAAAAAGAAGTATGGCTATCTTAGCCCTCAAACTAAAGACTTCAGTAGCCTCAAATGATTTAATCACTTTAAATATGTAAGAGTAAATCAACAAAATGGAAAATTTATTTTTCAAAATAGTGTATGAACAAAATGTAAGATTGTCAATCTATCTGACATTTCATGGATCAGGTGGTGCCATTTCCATGAGTGGGTTCAGCAGTCTTTGCTGTGATTGTGGTGGCTGCCACTGTGGTTGGTAGTGTTTTATGCTTGCACTACCATCTTTAGAGAGACAGTACAAGGATCAGGGGGCTGGGTACAAATCCAGAGAACAAGTCAACCCTGTCTCTGCATCTGTGGCCAAAATGCTTTTATGGGTCGTTTCTGTTCAGCTAAGATTTCTCAGTCTCTGCTGACCAGGACTAAAGAGGATAACACTGATAGAGAAGCCATTCAATAGTTCTTCCCAAGCAGAGCAAGAGATTTACAACCCATCTTTCCAGCTTGGATCTTGGAAATGATCCAACTTTAAAATATGAAAAGGATATCCCAAGCATCAAGAGTTGTTGCTTACGAGCTCTCAAGGATGGGTTCTTCTGCCTTAACTTGACTCTCTCAAAGATTAAACTACTTTCCCGTATTCTTTCCTCAAGTAGAGACAGATGGCAGAAATATATAGGCAGGCATCATGGAGAGTGAGGGGTACACAGCACATCATGACAGTCCATCCTTTTATATTTTATACTCTTAGAAACCTCAAATCATAGTGCATTTTCATCATATGCTTCAACATATGCTTCTCTTGATTTTGTAAAATTTATTTTAATTTTTAATTATCTTAATATTAGAAATCAATAACATTATATTCATCAACTCTAAAAGTATGCTTTTTGAAAATGACATGCAAATTATACTTACTGTCACTGGCAAAATGGTCATTTTCAAAAAAAATAGCACTATAGATCCCACCTAACTAGATTCCATGTACTGTTCAGTAAACAGGCAATATTAATTTTTCAGTTAGTCTAAATAGCTGCTCAACTTCACTGGAGGCAAATTTACAAGTGGGACTTAATGGATCAAATAATATTTGATGCAACAGTAAAAAAAAAAAAAAAAAAAAAAAAAAAAAAAAAGGTTATTCTAAGAATCTGTCACTATCTCCACTAAATAAAATATTTATGTAGCCTGGTTTCTGCAGAGCACAGTTTTTTTCATTGATGGCTGCTGCATGTTACTCCAAGGTCAGTAATACTCTGAGACTACTCAACACAGACAAAAGTTCTATTCATCACGCACATTTCATTCTATGGATTTAATTTCACATTTACATTAGTTTGCCATAACTTAACAACAGAAATCCACACAAAAATTACCAACTAAGACTTCGAAAATGCTTCAGTTTATAAGCTGATATTTTCCAAACACAAGCAAAGGGAATCCTTTTGCTGACACCACAAAATCTAACCATGCCTATTACAAGATTCAGGAAAATTCCAAACTCAAAGCACAGAGAGAAACAATCTACATGAATTCAGAACACTTCCCATGCACCTCCCACCTCTGAAAAATTAGGCCTCCCGAGGTCAAGGAGGAACACCTGCCTGACTACTAATAGGCTATCACTTGTCCTGTGTAAATTACACTTTTGCAAACCTCCAAGTGAGGTTGATAGCTGACAGAGAGGGGGTTTCACAGTCTTCCTCCAGAAAACTCACTGGAGTTTTTAACAAGCTTTACTAGAGAGATTCTTCTTTGAATCTAAACTAAATCTTTGAGACACAGACCCCTCCTTTATCTTTTTCCTCTTAGGTTTGCTTTAGCTTAGAAAATAATACCTACTATTTCTACTGCTATCAGGAGGGTGTGGTAAGCAGACCAGAAAGTGGAGCCAACGTCTCTGCTCAGAATGCAGCTGTTCATACCTACAAGGGTCATGCTTATCATTTACACATGTTTTTGCAAGAGAAATTTTTGAAAGATACACACATATAAAAATACGTACCTGCATGCACACACATGCAGACTCTAATTCTTACAAATAAATGGTTTACACTTTTTTTGTGTGTTCTAATTCAATCACTGGCCACATATGTGGCAGATGGTTCCATCTGAAGGTGGTTGTAAAATATCTCCCATTCCGCATGCTCTTCTGCGAGAGTCTTTGCCACTCCCTCATCAAAAAGTGAAATCTCATTACTCTCTCTTGAATCTGGCTGGCCCTGGTGAGCTGATAGCCCACAGGATGAGGCAGAAGTCATGCCAAATGACTTCCACAGGTTGACCAGAAAAGGTCATGCAATGTCCATCTGGCTCTCGTGAAATGCTGACCCTCCAGACAGGGTCAGCATATTGGTGACTAATGAAAGCCTCTTTTGGGGTGTCCCTCTGAGAACACAGCCACCATGCTGGGAAAAACGAAAGCCACATGGTGAGGGCACACATAGTTTGCAATCAGTAGTCCTAGGCTTAGCCCACCGTTTGAGTTCTCCCAACCCAGAAGCCAGGATATGGAGAGAAGCCTCCAGATGATTCTAGACCCAGCTGATCCAGTCACCTCCAACCATTCAAGTTTTCCCAGCTGAGATCCCAGACATTGTGACACCCAGACAAGAAATTCCCACCTAGTTCCTGACCAGAAAAAAAATCTATGGACATGTTAATATGATTATTGTTTCATATCGCTAAAATGTTTGCTACTTAGCAATAAGTAACTAGAATAGAATACATATGTGCTTTTTCTTAGCTATAATCATAGAATGTGTGATTTTATAACCTTTGCTTTTTTCCACTCGGGCTTTTATTAATCGCCAATATGCTTATTGTCATCTAAAGGACAGTTTAAATAACATGGAAAGAGTACAGGCTTTAGAGTCACAAAGTCCTGGTATCTGGATATCTCAGGCAGCTGAGAGATAACTACTTATTTGTTTCAAGTTTCCGTTTCTTCATCTATCATTGGTAATACTAACATTTACCTATTGGGATTGTTGGGAGGATCAAATGAGATAAATCATATGATGCTTGACACATAGCAGATTTCTGGAAATGGCTTCCTTTTCCTGTGTAGGCTTCATACCTATCACGTTATTGGTGTTATAATTACTTTAAAAATACAAAAATTTTGCCAACTTCTAGTTAATTAGCAGAATGGCATAAAAATAAAAACTTAATATTTTTTAAAAATGAAATCTCAGGTCTTTCCCCCCATGTAAGCCAAGAACTTAACATCCTACATTACATACATGCTTTTAATTTTCCCCCAGTGTTAACATATGAAAGTCTAGAAACCTGACTGGTATCTGGTGAATGCCATACAAGTGTTTAGCTTTTGTTATCACTTGCTACTTATTTCTATTGAGCTGTATTCTATTGGCTTCTGACTAGTGTTCAACTTTACTAAAGCAATTTTGAAGTTGGAGTTTCTAGGCAAAAATGTTTCCATAAGTGATCTCACTCTATTCAAACTTTTAATGTCCTGGCACTCTTTTAGTCCTGTTAAATATAAAACAAGGTAACTCATCACATAGCCCCAAGCTCTGACTGCGGAACCACTTGCCTCTTACAACCTCCATGATGGTACAAAAGTCTG
Source organism: Rhinopithecus roxellana (assembly GCF_007565055.1). Lineage (NCBI taxonomy): Eukaryota > Metazoa > Chordata > Mammalia > Primates > Cercopithecidae > Rhinopithecus > Rhinopithecus roxellana. The sequence continues at coordinate 104,107,493 of NC_044562.1, forward strand.
AGAATACAATCTGTGTTTTCAAATCTATTTTGTAAGCTAGATTATTAATGAAAGTGAATTGCCAAGTCTAGAACTTAACCATCAGTAGTACTGTATTTCAGATAATTCATTCCTATGTAGGTAAATTATTCAGGAAGGAGAATGCCCCATAGCCTGACAATGTCCCAAAGAATAAGCCTCCACGATCTCTGATGGTTACATATCCCAACGTTTCATACCTAGAAACTCCTAGGAAAAAATATTTTCCTAATTTTTAACCTAAATTCCTCCTGCTGCAGATAAAGTTTATTCTCTCCTTAAGTCATTCATACAGACAAGTTTCGCAAAAGTGGCATCCTCCAAATATCACTGCAACTTCTTGGGGCCCTGAACTGCCCCCATAGCATTTTATCTATGAGACATGTAGGAAGCTGGCTTTCAAACTTTAAATCATTTATATGTTCCTCCAAGTGGACAATGAACTAACAGTAATAGTTCTTTAATGTATTCCATATATCACTTAGATGAGTATCTATTAAAAGAAATCTGTCAGATTAACCCATCCTAAAGTTCGTCATGCCAAAATTTTGATGGTGATTCATCAATATATTTTTTCTGGGGACTTAAAAATGAAATTTTAAGATAACACTTCTCAATATATTTTGTAGATGTGAAAATTAAACATTCCTTTATGCTCTTCAGAGTTATCCCTTAGAATAATACAGTTATACCTTCCCAACACTCTTACTCCTCTCAAATTCTAAAAAGTGATAGCAGCTGCATATGTAATGATTTCAATGAATTCCTGTGGATATTTATCATATCCAATTTATTTTGAAATTCATCATCAGTTAATTCCTCATCCCTATTCATTCTCCAGATTCTCTGTTCCTTGTCAATGCTGATCTCCTGGGTTAAGTAAAAAATGAATGCATAATGCCCAAGCTTCTAGTTGTTTTGTGTGACCTTACTTTTTACCCAAGTTTATCTTTTATATTCATCCTTATCTTGAATGTGTGCATGTACATGTGCAGTTACACATGTGTGCGTGTATGTGTGAAGGTGTGAATGTATGTGTATTTTTTCTACTCCTCTCTTTTCATCAGTTATAGAAACAACATTATTTCTCAACTTTTTTTTTGTCCCCGGTTAATTTTTTTAAAAAGGTCTGTATTTCTTTCAGGTCTCTTTAACTTACTCCTTAATTTAGCAGCTCGGTTTTTTACTATTAAAACCTATTTTTTTTCCGTTCAGCTGTCTGTTTCTATTTTATTCACTTAGTCACAAATATCCAGTAAATGACCACTGAGTAAAAATGCACAGTGGTGGGCTTAAGACATATCCCCAAAGACTGCAGGTCAAGGATCACGTCTGGGTAAATGTTGGGTTCAATGCCTGGTCTGCTCCCAGCCCCACAAGGTTTCTACTGGTGAAATAAGATAAAGATGAATATGAAAGAGAGGCTTGGGTAAAAAATAAGGTCACACATGAACAACTAGAAGCTTGGGCATTGTGCAGAGAGAAGCAGAATCAAGATCATAGACTGAGCACATGGACTCCTTCCCTTCATGCAAGTTCTGGGCATTGCTCTCGACATCAGCCAGCACTCATTTTCTCTCCCTTCCTGTAAGTCCCAGACTCCCTTTCCTGCAGGGGTCTTGATAAGTGTAATTTCTCCTAATGAGTTACATCTTATGCTTCAGAAGGGAAGAGCCCTGAGCTCAGTGGAGGTGACATTTGCAGCAGTCTCAGGCTTTTTCCAGAGAATCACCAGCCTTGGTGCTCTGACTGTGCCAGAGCCTGTGAGCTCAGTGACAGTTTTCTGTAGCTCTGATCCATGTTCAGTAGAACCTCAGATTCCTCCAAAGCTGGTGAAGAACCTTGGGGCAAGCTGAATCCCTTCCCTCAACTTCCTGGGCCTTTGGTTCTCTGGCCCTTCCAATGACTTTTCAAGCACCCAATTTCCTGTCCTTTCTTCCTTGGAATTCCTAAAAGGTTCTCTGCTTTAGAGACTAGACATTGACTGGTACACTGCCCCAAATCCCTTGAAATGACAGGTAACATATTTTAAAACCATATTACACATACAATGTGCCATCAATAGACCAGAAAATTTAAGTTATGCTTGAAATACGGCAAGCAGATGGAATCAGATCTAGAGAAAAACAAAACTGAAGAAAACCATCATTTAAAAAACGTGCCTGAGAAAACTGTTGTGAAGGTGGGACTGGCACGCGGCAGGTAGTCCAAATTTAGAACCACTGCAAACAGGGAGTGAGACAGTATATGGCACATTTAACAGGGCAATTAATGGACTGGACTTGGTACTGCCTATCAGTCTCTCCTTGGTCTCCTGCCTGTGCTAAAGCAGTGAAGAGTAATAGACGATTTCAGGTCAAAGCAGCCAAGAAGACCGTGGAACTAAAGGGGCACAGTATTATTACCCAAAATAGCTGTTTAGCACCAGGAGGATGTAGAAAGGTGCCTGAAAGGAAGACAAGCTACCAGAACACCCTGATGTCAGCCTGTCCTGTCCCTTGCCTACAATTGTCAGTGGAAATATGTAATAAGCACAGATAATATTCACAGAGCAGTAAACAGGGATTTACAACTTCAAAAATGAGTGGACAAACAAGAATTATTTAAATATTTGTAGGAAGCCAGTAAATGCCATGAAAGAGAGGCCTGAAACTCCATTTACAAAAGAAGAATTTATCCCCAAGGAAAAGAAATTAATACAGCAAGAGAGGACTTTGAAATAAGTAAAATTAATGTCTGCAAGGAGATGTGAAAGGATAATGCCCCTGTGAAAAAAGTCTGAAAAATTTCCCATTAACATTTTGTCGATAACTATTAAAAATACAACGTTAATTTGAACAAGAGAACATTTACAGGTAAAAAATAACTTACCAAGCTAGAAGGTCATTCCAAAGAGTCTGTCACAGTGCAGCTAAAAGGACAAAACTGTGGAAAGCATGAAAGCTAAATAGGAGACATAAATGATAGACTCAGGAGTCCAACCTCTATGCAGCAAGAAATCCAGGAAAAGAACAGACAAGATGGAGAGTGGAGTACAGCAAGTGATCAATAAAATAATCAAATAAAATTTTAGCTGAAGAAAAACTTGGTTTCTCAGATTTAAGAGCTCAACAGAATTACAGAAATATAATACTTAGAAATGTCACAGTGAACTCTCAAAGCTACAGAGAAAATCCTCAAAGTTTCCAAGAAGAAAAAACTCATATAATCATATTAAAAAGACAATCAGATTGGCAGCAGTTTTCTTATTGGCAATACCAAGTGTAAGAAAATAGTAGAGAGATTTATCAAAGTTAAAGAGAAAAAAAAATTTTAATCTAAAATCTTATGTTTTAAAGCAACTGTGGTATTTTAAAATACCAGGCAACACCAGACAAAATAGAATTTTAGGAAAAACACATTTTTAGAATGGGAAAATAAAGTTGCATTTTCTATTGATTAGAGGTATAATCAAACAAGAAACTTCACACAGCAAACAAAATTTTAACTATGTAACACAAAATAGGATAGGATTATAAGGAGAAACCGGTAAATACTCGATCATAATAATAGACTCTAACATATCTCTCTCACAAATCAGAATAGCAATTAGATTGTGCATCAAAGGACACAATCAACTTTTTACAATTCCCTAGGTTGTAAAAAGACAACCTAGGGAATGGGAGAGAATATTTGCAAATCATATATCTGATAAGGGGTTAATACCCAGAATAAAGAACTTATTCAACTCAACAACAACAACAACAACAATCACCTAATTTAAAAAAGGACAAAGAGTATTTCTCCCAAGATGGCCAATGAACATGCAAAAAAAAATTCTCAGCATTACCAATCATTAGGGAAATACAAATAAAAACCACAGTAAGCTATCACCTCAACCCTTTAGAAAGACTGCTATTAAAACACACACACACACACACACACACACACACACACACACAGAGAGAGAGAGAGAGAGAGAGAGAGAGAGAGAGAGAGAGAGAGAGAGAGAGAATGAGTGAGAGAATAACCAGTGTTGGTAAAGATGTGAATAAATTGGAACCCTGTACATTGCCAGTGGGAAGGTGAATGGAGCCGCTACTGTGGAAAATAGTTTGGCAATTTCTCAAAAAATCAAAAACATAATTCATGTATGATCCAGCAACTCCACTTTTGGGTATATATTCAAAAGAATTAAAAGCAAGGTCTTGAACAAACATGTGCTCACCTGTACTCATTGCAATATTATTCACAATAGTCAAGAGGTGGAAGCAACCCACACGTCCACTGACAGATGACTAGGTAAACAAAGTGTGGTGTATCCATACAATGGAATATTACTCAGTTTTTAAAAAGAAGGAAATTCTGCCACATACTACAATGTGAATGAACCTTGAGGACATTATGCTAAGAAAAATAAGCCACAGAAGGGCAAATACTGCATGATTTCACTTATATGAGGTACTAGAATATTAAAATTCATAGAAAGTAGAATTGTGGCTATCAGGGGCTGCAAGAAGGGAATAATGGTGAGTTATTGTTTAATAAGCAGAGTTTCCATTTGGGATAATGAAAAAGTTCTGGAGACAGATGGTGGTGCTACTGCCACCGAACTATACATTTTTAAATGGCTAAAATGGTAGATTTTATGTTGGGTGTATTTGACCACAATAAAAAAGTAAATTTAAAAAGAGAAAGAAACCACACATAAGGTTGGTGGCATCTTGGAAAAAGATGTGAGCTTTACTTGTCAGAATGTGGTTCCACTCCCCACTGGGTGAAGATACCTTACAGAGGTTCTTCCCTAACACGGATTTCCACAGTAGAGTGGATGTAAGGAAAATCAAGGCAAAAAGAAGCCTACAGTTTCAGAGCGCCTCATTGGGTGCTGTATTTGAATTCTCTCCACAACAGTCATAGCTGTCTGTTCCCTCTCTAGTTTATCTATTTGTGGGTTTGTTATCTGGCCCTTCCCACAAGACTATAATCTTCCTGTAATCTTCCTTCACTGATCTATGTTTAAAAGAGTGCTGGCTTCATGAATATTTGTTGGATGAATAACTATCTTGAAAATGAATCTCAGTGCTTATAGGCAAGTCTTTCTGTAAGATGAATTCTTGGAGATAGAAAATCTGCATCAAAGGGCATATGCAGTGTAGGTATTAGGACAGTTGGTATTTCCAGGTGGTTTGAGGCACTTGAAATAGTCAGTATGCATTAAGTGGGCACCACATCTGGAGAGCTCAGTGTGCTTGGGTTCACCTATGCATCCCTAGATGGTTCTAATGTGCAATCAAGATGAAGAACCACTCTTCTAAGCCATCTTCTATGTTGTTCTCATTATAAAATACACGAAGGTTCAACTAGATGTGGTTTTCATATAATTGCTCCAGCCAATTCATCTACAATTATTTATAGTGATTCATAAAGCCCAGTTTTTTTATTTATAGATGTTGACACTGGCATATAAGAAATAGAGAACGATTGTTTACAGGAGTCATGTGGTTATCTAACATTTAATTGGTCAGTCTTCCTGAAGTAAAGTTCGTGACCGGTGCAGCGTATGATGTTAAACACATGTCACCCATTTTGGCATTTGATTTCTTACATAGGTATGTTGATATAAGAAATGTGCATGCAACTGAGATGGTCACAGAGATGGGCTTTGGCAAATTCTGCTTATATGGTCCACAAATTCCATGTGGTTATGGACAATGGAATTATCTTGCAAGAGCCCTATCTTTGTACTTACTAAGTATGTGACTCAGAAGAGTAAAATTTTTAAATGCCTTGGAAGTGAAATATGTGAATAAAGAATCAAAATGTGTTGGTGTTTTATTGATGTTTAAAAATGTGTAAGAATGATGTGTGTTATCCCAGGAGAGTTAGTGAAGAAAAAAATGGGCCAGAAATAAAATGACAAATAGACAAAGGAAATAAGAAGCCAAGAAAAAAATTCTTAAAAATTGGGGTTTCCACACATACTGGGGCCTGTTGGGGTATGGGGGACAAGGGGAGGGAGAGCATTAGGACAAATAGCTAACGCATGCAGGGGCCTAAAACCCAGATGATGGGTTGATAGGTGTAGCAAACCACCATGGCACACGTATACCTATGTAACAAACCTGCATGTTCTGTACACGTATCCCAGAACTTAAAATTAAAAAAAATAAAAAACTAAAAATAAAAGCTACTCAGGAGGTTGAGGCAGGGAAATTGCTTGAACCAGGGAGGTGGAGGTTGCAGTGAGCCAAGATCGCACCACTGCACTCCAGCCTGGGTGACAGATTGAGAAATTTGTCTCAAAAAAAAAAAAATAAATAAATAAAATTTAATTTTTAAAAATTGGGGCTTCCTGAAAAAGAAACTATAACTAATGACTAATGACAATTGTAAAACTATAAGAAAATGTTTCTGAGGGAAACTGATATGTTCTCATACGCACACACACACACCCAAAAATCAAAACTAAACTTATAGCTAAATAAATCCTGGAAAAATATCTACATGACCAAAAGAAGAAACATCCCATAATTTTCAAGAATGCAAAACAATAGCAAATTATCAGACTAGCTGCATAACTGTTCAACAACCAGGATATGATTGTAGTGTGAACCTAGAACTCTCAGATGTGTCATTCGTGTGGGTAAGCAACAGATAGTTGCACATGAGGGCTCAGAAAATATTTCATGCAAGAATTCTTTCCTCTTCTCTCTCTTTTTCTTTCTTTCCTTTTTCTTTCTTTCTCTTTCTCTCCTTTTGTGTGTTTGAGACAGGGTCTCACTCTGTCACCCAGGCTGGCGTGTAGTGGGCAATCACAGCTCACTACAACCTCCACCTCCCAGGCTCAAGAGATCCTCCCACCTCAGCTTCCTGAGTAGCTAGGACTACAGGTATGCACCACCATGTCTGGCTAAGTTTTGCATTTTTTGTAGAGTTGAGGGTTTTGCCATGTTGCCCAGGCTGATCTCAAACTCCTGGGCTCAAGTGATGCATCCACCCTGGCCTTTCAAAGTGCTGGGATTACAGGTGTGAGTCGTCACACCCGGGTGCCTCTTCTTTTTCAAGAAAAAAATAATTACTTGAAGATGTACTCCAGCTGACAAAGAAATTAATGAGATTAACAATTCCAGCTTTTAACCTATAAAATGAGCAATGATCAAAAAGCTTGATGGCACACAGTGTTGGCAAGCATGTGATGGGACATAGGTACTCATTTCTTATTCAGAGTATAACTTGGTGCCATCTCTTTTAAAAGTAATTGTAAATATTTAACAACATTTGAAATGAGTATATCCTCTAGTGTCTAGCAAACTACAAACTGCATGGAGGAGATATTGGAGGAGGCATAGGATTGTCATGGCAACATTCCAGAGACAGCTGAGGACACCAAGATTTGTACAAAGGGTAGAAGGGTAGTATTCATGGAGTAAAATATTTGGTAGGGTGTAGAGAAAAATGAGAATTTCTTAACAACCACTTGGATGCTGAAAATCCAACTAAGGAGAGGCAAAACCTAAAGCTTATTGGGACAGATCAGAGAATCGTCACGGGCTTGGAGAATAATGAGAAACCAAGATGAATTGCCACCTCTCCTTAGCAAATGCCTAGAATCAGAGAGAGAACATGCAGAAAATTGTGTTTAATTGGTGAGATTCTTTCACATGGGCATCGGAGATGGAGAAGAAGACCCCTGACTGTGAAGAAGAGCACACCCTGGACATTAAAGCTGTCTAACTTCCTTCTCACCCAGTTTTATTTAATCATGGTGATCTCATCTCTCTTAACTGGTTCAGGATCCGTTGAGAACTAGGATTGGTTAAAGAATGGACATGTTACCAGTGAGAAGTGAGGGAAGGTTTGCTGAGGACCTCTGGGAAAAATGTCCTCTTAAGAGAAACCCCTGGAAGACATCCTTTCTCCCTACTCTGGGTGCTGTTTGTGTATGCATGGGAAGACAGGAAAAATTCTGTAGACATTTTCTGGCCACTTGAAGAGTAATGGCAATAAAAGAGGGAGACAGGATTAAGCCAAACTTAAAGCCTACCCTACTCCAGGACTTTAAGTCAGTGAATCATTTCCCTCTCTTATTTATAAGGTAGTGTGAGTTTGGCTTTCTTTCACAACAGTAAGTCCTCTTAAGTGATACAGAGGATACTGTGAGAGAGGCAAGCTAGCCCTTCAAGACAACTTGGCCATGCCTAGCCCCTTACACAGTGGAATGGGGGTAAGTTCAGCAATCCATTGTCACTCCCCAAAGGCCTTCTGGAAAGTCTTTTGATTAAAAAGAATGAGACTTCGCCTGACACTGTGTAGTATAGGTAAAAAGAGACTGAGATGTAGTGGAAGAGACTTGATATAAAGAATTATCACTTCAAGTTTCATGTAAAATGGGTTCCAAAATGAGTTCGGTGGCTCACGCCTGTAATTCTAGCACTTTGGGAGGCTGAAGCAGGAGGATCACTTGAACCCATTAATTTAAGACCAGCCTGGGCAACACAGTGAGAATATGTCTCAAAAAATAAAAGAAAACACTATATGTATATGGGTAGGCAGGTGGGCCTTGTTTATATTCTGCTAGTACCTCCTGGGTTCAAGTATGTATTACTGCTGCATTTATCATCCCCAATGTCTTTTTTCTGCATCTTCTTTTTGTTTCTGAGCACTGCCCAATCCCTTTTCTCCCCAAAAATTGTGTATAGCAGACTCTACTGCAGATGTCAGGCTACAGAGGATGTTAACAGGGGAACAGAGCACAGCCAACAACTTAACATCCATCATAGACACCCATTTCCTCACAAAGTCCCCTTTATTTCTGGCTTTCTCTTCTACCTGGGCTTCAATTTATTGCTATATTGCTGATTCTCCTTGATCTTTTAACCTTCTTTTCATAAACTCATTTAGTCCCTTGAAAAAAAAAATATGATTTCTTATGAGGAACATTTTACCTGTTTCATCAACTCATCCAGCCTATTCCAGCTATGCCCATAAAGACTTAACTATCTTTAAAATAACATATTTGGCCGTGCTTACTGGCTCATGTCTATAATCCCAACACTTCGGGAGGCCAAAGAGGGAGGATCGCTTGAGGTCAGGAGTTCAAGATCAGTCTGGGAAATATAGGGAGACCCCATCTCTACAAAAAAAAAATTAAAAATTATCTAGGTATGGTGGCACACATCGTAGTCCCAGCTACGTGGGAAGATGGCTTAAGCCCAGGAGTTTGAGGTTACGATGAGCTATGATGGTGCCACTTCACTTGAGCCTGGGTGACAGAGTGAGACCCTGTCTCAAAAAAAAGAAAAACATATATTGTATTTTTACACATTTACAGGAATAATAACTAAACAATGAAAACAATCTAACTCATCATTTAAGCAAGTTGTAGTCCATTTATATAGTGGAATACCAAGCAACTATCATGTTGTAATCTTCCATTTCAATGTGACCAACTGAAAACATCTCAAAGTAAGAACAGTAAAGAAGTACAAAAAAGGTAAGTGTAATGGTCCCCTGCACCTGTCCTCCTAACCCCTGTTGGATTAAGAAAGACGAAAGACCAACCCTTTTTCTGGAGAATTACCTTCCTCCTTCCTGTGTTGGCCAGGGCTGTTGGAACAATGTGAGCTTTCTCAGCGATTTTTTGCAGTGTTGTTCCCTCCCTCGAGGTTGAGAGGAGATAACCACTAACCTAGGAATTTGCAACAAATTTTTATTACTTTAAGCTGAAAAAAAATTAAGTGCATAACAGTATTGTGAAGGAGAGGAGAAAGTATCAGGGAACCACGGCTTTTGATATATCTCTGGAAGAGAGAATGTAGAATGGATACTGAAAAGGCTGCAAGAGGAGTAGGAGCCATTTTCTCAGCAACAAAGTAAAAGAGAGGCTCTGAGCTTGGAGGTAGCTGGACTAAGAAGAGGGACAGAAATCAAGATGATTTAGGGAGGGATTATTTACACAGCAATTGTACTACTTGGCCCCTTCCCAACCCCATCCCACCCTCTCTAAGATGGTCACAATGTTTGCCTCCACAATAAAACCAAAGAACTAATATCTAAAGAAACTGACTAATATGCCAGAAACACTTCAGAGCAAAGCCGTCCTTATTGGTATAAAGCAGGATGGAGTTGGTCTGTTTGTCTGCCTGCTTTCAGATCTTACTCCCTTAAGTAAAACTTTTTAGTGACCATATTCACACTCAGCTTTCAATGAATGGGAGAAATGTGTTGGTTCAACGAGACTGTACACTTGTGAGGAAACTCAGACATGCTCCCTCTGTTAAACAGCTTGTTGTTTTGTCCGTTGTTCATAAATATAATGAGGAAATAAAACAATGACCTCAAAAGAAACAGTGATAATTGAGGGAACACAAAATAACTTCCAACTTTAAAAATATTAGAGAACAAGTTGCCTATAGAAAACAAGAACACCCTGCTAAGAAGAATATGCAAAGAATACCAAAGAGTTCATGGAAATTTTAAAATGTCATTGAAAATACAAGAAATTCAATAGACTTTGAGGAAAAAAATTAAAGAAATCCTCTAAAGGATACAAAATAGAGCTTGGAAGAAAAGTTAAGACATAGAAGATCATGTCCCTGTTAGTTAGATCTCATCTAACAGGAGTTCCTAAATGACAAAGAATGTAACAGAGAGGGAGAAAAGGTAATAAAAGGAAATTTTCTAAAACTAAGAATAATGTTTATGAATTGAAAATTCTTACTAAATGTATCTGGTAGAATGTTTCTAAAGATGGTTACAGTATCTCTTATCCCCCTTGACTGTTGCACTGAGACTTTGTCACTCTTTTCATCAAACTGTACTGCCCCTACCCTTAAACTTGCACTTCTCCTGAGACTTGCTTTTACTAACAGAATGTGGCAGCAGTGGCACTGGGTAGCTCCTGAGACTAGGCAGGATGAGGCATTGTACCTTCTGCTTAGCCTTCTTCGGGGAAGCCAGCTGTCATGCTGCAAGAAAGCTCAGGTTAGAGAGTCAAATAAAGAACACCATCTGGAGAAAGCGACCATGTGGAAGAGCACCAAGGCAACAAAGATATGAATGAAGCTTTCTTGGTCCTTCCAGCCCACCCCAGCAGTCAGCTGAACATAGCTAAGTGAGTGATCCCAGTTAACCCCAATGTAGCAAAGCAATTGCTCAGCTAAGTTCAGCACCATTTCCTGGCTAATAGAATAATAAGAAATAGTAACTTGCTATTGTTTTAAAGCATTAACTTTTTGGGTGGCATGTTATAATGCTGTTAATATTTTTTAAGGCCCTTACTTGAACATATCCAGCATTTTTTCAGAACTCTGATGATAAAGGTAAGATTCTACAAGATTACAGAAAGAAAGAATAGTTACGTATAAAAGATTGAGAATCAGAATGGTATCAGACTTTTTATAAGGGGCATTAGATATTATAACTCAGTTGAGCAATGCCTTTATACTACTAAGAAAAAAGCTATTTTGAATGTATACTTCTATAGCTGGGCAAAACATCAATCAGATATGAGTGCAGAAAAGATATAGTTTTGTGCATGAAAATAATCAGAAAGTTTATCACAACCCACAGACTATCTCTGAAAATACTACTTCAGGATACAATACAGCAAATTGAAAAGGTAATTTCAAAAAGATATGAAATCCAAGAAACAATAATACAAACCCAAAGATGCAATAAAATCTCAAGTTGACAGCAGTCAGTAAGTCTATACAACAACAGCTAAAACTTATAATAGTCACAGCCTCCAACAAGAATATCTTCAAGGGGAAAAATATTCATAATATATGATTAAATATCTAAATTATCTATGTAAAAAATATATAATCATGCTCTAATGAGAGAGATGATGAGAATGAAAATTAAACTATCCCTTTGCCTCTTTCTCTTCCTAATTTTGGTAAGATTTTCTTTGGATGACACAGACTTAGTGACATAAAAATACCTGTCATATTTTCCAGAGACAAATATTATTTTATATTTTGAACTCTCATATGGTTTGAAATTTTGTTCGTTGTATATGTTACTTTTAAAAAATATTTTTATATATTGTTATCAAATATTTCTAAATATTGCTGTAGAAAAAGTTTTTTGTTATATGGGAAATACTTTCTTAATTTTAAAAAAGGATATATATAGAAATAAAAGATATCTTTTGTTTAGGAAATTATTAATGATATTTTTCTTTTGTGGTCTTTCAGATTTTCTATATTGAAAACTGGAAACTGAGAATTATTTAAAAAGAAAACTTACAGCTCTCAAAAATAACCAGAAAGTAAAAATTCATCAGGCAGGTCATGTCAGAAAAATTGAAATGTTTTGTAATGGCCCATGCCTTCCATGCTTAACTTCTCAAAGCTCATATTATACCTTTGAGTATTAGAAGTTGACAGATCTATTTTTACATCAATTTTAGTTCTTTTAGTGTCTTAAACCCTGTATATGAAATGTATACTTAGAGCTCTTGACATACAATGTCCAGAAGCTTCTACCCTGTTTAAAGTATAAATATTTTAAAAAGCTGAAACTAACACACTTTTTATTCTCTATGTAATTAATACTTTTAATTATATAAAGGAGAGATTTTGTCATGATGTAATTTTCTTATTTGTTATTTTTGTAAAGAAAGATATATGTTAGTATTTAAGCCTTAAAATTCTGCCAGTGACAAGAGCCAGCAGAGATAATGATATAAAGGTAAATGATTGGAGAATAGTTTAGTTACCACTTAACATCACCCATCTGGACATGGAGGTTGTATAAATCCCGTAGGAACTAAAATGATCTTTAGTTGAAGTACAGGAAATAAACCAATGCAAAAATTTTTAAGTCAAAGTGGTTTGAAGGAGAACATTAAACAGGATAGAAGACAAAGGAGGTGCATGGTGGGCCATTCAATTCTGTCATATTGGTTTTGGAGACCAATTGGGACTGGACCCAAAGCATCTGGTAAGGTACTTGGATTAAAAATGAACCAAAATCCAGTGGAAAAATGTTTTTCACAAGATAAAAACAGTTTTGATTCACTCTTTCCAAATATCCTTTCCAAGTAACACCAATTCTAATAAAAGTTGTTTGTTCCTGCCTGGTTGGAGGTCAACAGGGCAAATCATTTGCTGGCTACCTTGAAATAAAAACAGCTCCTCTATTATAAAGCTTGGTTTTTAAAGCCTGGAACTATAAATCTGGGTATAAGCAGCACCAAAATGCAGGCTCAGACTCCAACTCTGATTCTGGAAAGCTGACTCTGGAGGGCAGATAGAGAAAGTCTGTGAAATCACTGCAGGGTCCAAAGCCGTCATTCCTGGTGGATAGTGCCACTGCAAAAGAAAGACCTTTACTCAAGCCCCGGCGCCTTTTGCTCTTACCAAGATGGGGCTTACTGAGATGAACAAAGAGGGCCCAGAAAGATCTGGAAAATAAATCAAAAAAGAAAAGGGGAAAATGAAAGAAGGGAAAGAGAAAAGACAGAAAGGAAAAGGGAAGAGGAATGAAAGGGCAAGAAAATAAATCCACCTGGCATGTAAAGTAGGCTCAGGGCGAACTCAGGATGGGAGCAGCACTATGCCCTCTCTCCCACCTTCCCTCAATTACTGAGTTCTCACCCGGGCAAGAGGCTCCCTGTTCTGGATTCTGAATATTCCAGAGCCCTGTACTGCTCCTCCCCGAGCTGTGCTCCAGACTACAGGAGACAGGGCCAAGTGGATGTGGTCGTTGTCCTCACTTCTAGATCTCATTCTATGTACTTTAGACCCTGTAACTGCCTACACAAATGGCTCCTGGAAGCTATGCAGATCCCCATGGTCTACATGGGCCTCTTCCCTGCACCATCTCCCAGAAGGTGGTCTGCACCTCTTATGTTTGTATTTCTAGGCCTGAGGGGTAGCCCAAGAACAGTCACTTATAGTACGGCATTGTCTTATAGCTGGTATTTGGATAAGGAGTGGGTTGTTCACATGTGTGTACATAAAGCCCTTCAGTGTTGGATGGATCTGGGGAGACGAAGAGAAAGGGAGACAGGAGGCAGCAGTCAGGAGCAGCCTCTCCCATCACATTTGGCATAGAACTTCTACAATTCCAAAATTCTAAAGTGAAATCGACCTCCCAGGTTGTAATAAAGGAATATTTGTCAAGGTAAAAGGAATAGAAATGACTTCACTTATGTTGCTAATTTGATTTGAAACTATTAAATATTTAAATATACGATATGTGGTTCTGCAGCTGCACTCTTGCTCCAGGCCTGCAAAGCTCATAAAATAAGGGCAGGACAGACAGACTTTATGTGTATCTATATGAAAGAGAATTTTTGAAAAAAGAAAACATCATTAGTACTTCTGTGTAACATAGTAAAGTAGATCTACAATATACCCTGAAACATAAAATAAATGTGACTATTTTAAGTGTTGGAGAAAGATGCTTTTACATACAGTTACCTGATTTAGTAAGTTACTAAGTGTGGCAGATTGTGGTTTCCAAAAATGGCCACAACAATTCTTTGCATCCCATATGTTCTTCCAGAGCCTTCTATGTCTCCTTTCTTGAACCTGAGTGAGCTTTTGTGGTTTCCTCAATTAGGGGTTTATGGCAAAAGCATCACCATGTGATTTTTGAATGTAAGTTATAAAAGACAATACAACTTCCTCCTAGGTCCCTTTCAGGTCACTTGCTTTTCAAACCCAGTCACCACGCTATGAGGAAGTCAAGAACTTACATGGAGAGACAAGGCGTAGGCATTCCTGCCCACATTTTTAGCTGAAGTCTTAGGCAACAGCACCTACCATACATGTGAGTAAACAAGCCTTCCCAATATCCCGGCCTCCACACATCCACCCTGGTTTATATCACATGGAACAGAGATGTACAATCCCCTCCAACCCTGCACAAATCAATGGATCATGAGTTAAATAACTGATGGTTGTTTTAAGCCACTAAGTTTGGGATGCCATTTATCTACTATTCAACAATAGATAAACTGAATCTTAAGTGTAAAATAATTTTATTAAAAAATGTGTTGTTATGTAACACATGCCTAATGTTTTTAAAATGAACTTCAAAAAGGATAGGCGACTTAAGCAAAAATTGAATTATGACTTTTTCTACATGTACAAGAGGCATAATTCTATTTAATAATTTTAGTGTTTGAATGTAGTTAAAATTAATTAAGTCTGGGCACAGTGGCTCATGCCTATAATCCCAACACTTTGGGAGGCTGAGGTGGGCAAATCACTTGAGGTCAGGAGTTCAAACCAGCCTGGCCAACATGGTGAAACTCCATCTCTACTAAAAATATAACAGATTTGCCGAGCATGGTGGTGTGTGCCTGTAATCCCACCTACTCAGAAGGTTGGGGCAGGATTGCTGAACCCAGGAGGCAGAGGTTGCGGTGAGAGCCAGGATCACGCCACTGCACTCCAGCCTGGGCAACAGTGCAAGACTCCATCTCAAAAAAAAAAAAAAAAAATTAAGTACTAAATCACAACCATTAAGATAACTACTATTTAAAAAAAAAAAAAAAAAAAAAAAAAAAAAAAAAACAGGGAATAATAAGTGTATAAGTATCAACCAGAAAGTGGAGAAATTGATACTCTTGTGCATTGTTGGTAGACAAAGTTTAGATGCTGTGGAAAACAGTGGGTGGTTGCTCAAAAATTCAAAGATAGAATTAGCATATGATCTAGCAATCTCACTTCTGGATATATACCGAAAAGAATTGAAAGCCAAGTCTCAAACAGATACCCATGTTCATAGCAGCATTATTCACAACAGCCAAAAGTTGGAAGCATCCCAAGTGTCCATCGACAGATAGATAAGCAAAATGTGTAATATACACACGATGGAATATTATTCAGTCTTAAAAAGGAAGGAAATGCTGTCACATGCTATAGCACAGGTAAACCCTGAGGACATTATGCTAAATGAAATAAACTGGTCATAAAAAGACAAATACTGTATGATTTCATTTATATCAAGTGTCTAGAGTACTCAACTCATCATGACAGAAAGTAGAATAGTGGTTGCTGGGAGCTGAGGGCAGGCGGAATAAGGAGTAGTTGTTTAATGGATATAGAGTTTCAGTTTTACAAGATAAAAAGAGTTCTGGAGATTGGTGGCATAGCACTTTGTGTACTAACACTACTAAACTGTATGCTTAAAATGGTAAACTTTATGTCGTGTATATTTTACCATGACTAAATGTTTTTTAATTAATCAGTATTTTTTTATCTCAATGATTCCAGAGTTCACCCTACTCTTAGTCATTCTCTCATCATATAGGCATAGCTAATATTTATTATCCAATAAAATTACCAGATTTCCTTCTAAATTTGCAGAAGCAAAATGGCTCATGAAATTTAATATTTAGGCCAACAGTTTGGGAATCAGACACTTATCTTGTTGGTTCGTTAATAATGCATTCTGTAACCAATATATGGTGGCATGTAACATCTTTTTTAAGGCTGATGATCAAGGTCTTGGTCAGTGTTTACTTCTATCAAAGTTCAAATCTTGTGATCTATTATAATGCATTCACATTTTATATTTCAAATTTGAAATATATACAAACTATCTGATTCTCATACAGTTATATTTCTAGATGTGATTTTATTGATGTTTATGGTAGAGGATTATAATTTTCAAAACTGTAAAACCTGCTTTATTTGCTCTGTGTGGCAAATAGTTCAGCTTTCTCATTTTACATTGCAGAAAAAGTTGAAAATATTTTGCAATTACTTTGGTTATTAATTTCAAAAAAGAAAATATTCTATCATTATTTCTATGAGGGAGTTGTAATTATAATTTCAGAAGCCACATGCCCAACAGATGGACTGGTTTTTTTTTAAGGATACCCAAAAGCAGGGTTGAAGTTTGAAGACAAAGAGAAAAATTATAGGTAAAAAAATAGTTTATTAAAATGAAAAAAAAAAATAATGTAAGAAATTATGAGGCCAGGCGCGGTGGCTCACACCTGTAATCCCAGCACTTTGGGAGACAGGCGGATCATGAGGTCAATAGATCAAGACCATCCTGGCCAACATGGTGAAACCCCATCTCTACTAAAAATACAAAAATTAGCTGGACGTGGTGATACACGCCTGTAGACCCAGCTACTTGGGAGGCTAAGGCAGGAGAATTGCTTGAACCAGGGAGGTGGAGGTTGCAGTGAGCCAAGATCGCACCAATGCATCCAGCCTGGCAATAGAGTGAGACTCCATCTCAAAAAAAAAAAGAAAAGAAAAGAAATTATAATGAAAACTAATTTTAGAATTTAAATTGTTCCCTAATGCCTTTTATTTATTTATGTTGAAAGGGAAGGCTACTCATATCAGAGATACCTTCATGATGACAGTGCTGAGTAAACGTTTTGACCTAAGTGATTTGTAGTTACTTTTGCTTTCTATCTTAATATTTGGGTATGGTATCACACACAGAAAAATAAAGAAGAAAAAAAAAGAAAGGAATTTCCACTCTACATTCCCCAATTTGAGATTATTTTTCTATTAGGAATAATTTCAGAATTTTGTCAAGCAATTTTCAAATAATAATACTTTTTGTGGTTTATAATACCATAATCCACATGGTTCAGTCTCAGAGCAGTATTATGGCTAAAAGTATACAGTCCCTGCAAACAAATTTAATTTCGAAATAAATGAAGCCCTTTTCTTGTAGGTACAGAACACTACGATGAAGACATGAGTTTCAGCAATTCTTAAAATCCTTTTTTCTCCCCTCCACCCATCACTATCACAAATAATGTCTGTTCCTGAACCTTTTCTCAAATCTCCAAAAAGTCTCCTCTACCTTCAACCCACATGACTTTTTCTATTATTTCTCCACTTACTTTCCCTCTTCTAGCCCCTCATTATACAAATTGACATTATATATAAATGGGAAATAAAATATATATTGACACTAAATCATTCTCCCTCATCCTCCTACTGTTCTAGTGAATCTCTCCGCCTGTTATTCTATTCTTTTTCTTCAAAGTCAAGAGAAATGGAAAGGCACTTTTTGAAAGAGAAGAAACAATGCCTGAACAAACCTGAAATTCTCTTTTGCAGACAGGTGGTAAGTATGAGAGAGAAACTAAAATTCTTCATACACCCATAATTTTTAGTTGGTTGCATTCTAATGGCTACAAAATTTACTGCCCTTTCAATGAAAGTATAAAGCTATTCACAGAGAGTATCTATACTTAAAATCCTGAAACCATCATTCCATGCAGAACTTACTTTTTAAATATTAGCAGCAAGAGCTTAATAAATTGAAGGTTCTCCTCACTTCCTTTTAAGTACCTCAGAGAATTTAAAACCTAGAAGAGAGAGTTAGTTCAACTGTTTTTGCTCTACACATTCTTGCTTTGGAGAGTTGTAGTAGTTTGGGTTAAAATTTCGACCCTAAGCACTGTGAAATTCCCTCCCACGATGTGAGTCCCAAGAAACATCTGGAGTCTTCTGCAATGAGTCTCTGAATTTTCATTTCCCTATGCGGTACACATACAGGTTGCACATTATGATTTAATCAGCTGTCTAGAAAAATAGGCTCTTAGAATTCTAACACACTGGAACCAGTTGTGGTGTTTTTAAAGTAACAGCAGGACCACACTTACATCCTAAGACGGCACTCAGTCAAGAGTTCTTTATATCTCTTTTACAGTTCCTCTCTTCATACAAAGTAAACTTTTCTTCCTTTGGTCAAAAGGACATAGGACGAGCTATCTAAATGAAAGCACAGTTCTCTTGTGTCCCATGAATCACTAAGTGACTTGGTTCAACATTAGGTCACCGTGGAACACAGACTGTAACAGAAACACATAAAAGCTCTGAAAGGGGAGGGGAGAGATGCTATTCTGGAATATCGTTGCCAGAGTAACATAAACCTTGTGTGTTTTCACAAGGAAATGAGTCAGTTGTTTCTGTTGGCTAAAACTCTGTTTTCTTTAATTTCATATTTTAGCTGTCTAATATATGCTGAAAGAGCCCAGGGTTTCCAGTCTTCAGACGGAGATAACTTGCTAATTAAAAGCTCAACAGAGGGTTTTGCATGGTAATTAAACAGAACTGGATAAAAGAAACACTCAAGCAAACAGGAGCACATAGCAAATGCAAGGGTGAGAGCACTCAAACCACAATCAGTCCTCCAAGAGAGGGCCTGGGGAGGGGAGTAATACCCATTGAGATAATTCAGAAGACAACAACACTACAAATAACATTCACTGTACCCAATTTGCTAAGAAAAAAGTATAATATACCCAGACAAACTCAGGATATTTTGCCTGCAATTATTGAGTAATTTTCACATTTTCCTTTTTTTTATGATTTACCATTAGAAAGACTTACAGCAGGGGCTACACATGCAGAAGCCCTCTGAGCTTGGCTGGTGACAAACTAGTGACGTAGGCTGGCTATGGGACAACAGGGAGTGATGGGGACTATGGCATTTAGTCAAAAAGTTTTAAATGCTGTGCTTTACATAATGTATTTAATATTTTATCTGTGAGCCAGATTCATCCTATAGGGTACTAGACCGGGACCTCTATTCTTGAGTGGCAAAAAATACACGCTTCTTCATTTTTATTTGAAGACTGGTTTTCTTTTAAATATATCCACTGATAAAAATGTCAATATTCATTCAAACTTTTAAAATTATTGATATAGATGTCTATATTAAGAATCCTGATACTTAATATATACATATATATATATATATGTATGTAGTCCTCTTCCAGTTTCTTTGCTTTTACGTCCTGAAACATATGGCCATTTGGTACTACTCTGGCTATATTTTTTCTCCCTGTTTTTCTTGATACCTCTTTAAGCAAATAGTCATTACGATCTACCTACCTCTAATGGGTTAGAGCCTCTTCTCCCACACCCCAGAAACCTATCCTCAACGGCCCACTTTACTGGAACTGTTGACCTATTAATCGCCCGCCCTCGTGGACCTTCCAGCCCTGATTCCCTTAGGCCTCCCTAACTCTGTTAGTCCTTACTGGGGCCGCTCCTTGTTTGTAATACTCTCCTTCATTAGTTTCCCCCTGAACCAAACTATGTTAATTCTCCTCTTTATCCTTCAGTCCTCTGTTGACTTCCATATTTAAATTACCCAAGTCTGACCTCTCTCCTTAATTATCTTCTGAACATTATTACTGATATCCAATGTTCCACTCCAACATAATATTTTAAAAATCACACTCCCCGTTTTCCTCCTCTAAACCAGCAACTCTTCCTGACTTCTTTATCTCTGTCAATGGTACTATCATTCTCTCCACAAGACAGTCTCAAACCAAGAAGCTGTCTTTGATTCTTCCCTTTCCTTTCTTTCTCCTACACACAGGATTAGTCGCCAAGCCTGTTGGCTCTTGTGAAGTAATCTATTCCATATCCAAGCCTTCTTTTCGGATCTCATAGCCACACCCTTGACCAGAACCTTAGTTATTATCACTTCACGCCTAATGTATTCCAACACTTCCCTAATCAGTCTCTGCCTGCAATCTCTCAGTGCTGCAACCCATCCTGCTCACTGCAGCCAGATATGCTATATTTTAAACTCCACTGTCATGGCTGACCCCTGCTCAAAAATTCCAGTGGCATCCTGTGCCTGTAAGAAGTTCAGACACGGCAGTGTAGTATTCAGGTTCTCCAGAAGGGTACGTCCTCTTACACTCTTATTTTCCTAATCTCCCACCTGAAGTCCTTTTCTTTCTGTACTGTTTCACTCCTTGTCCTTGAGCCTTTCCACCACCCAAATGATGCTCCCCCTCCTAGAAAAAATGACCCTTCCCATTTTACTCCTACCCACTTTCTTGGCTCACCTCACTGACCACCTCCTCCCTGAAGCTTTTCCTGATCATATAGGCACTTTCTGCCATATTTCAGCTTGTATTTATCAAGGTCTTCATGAGTTTGGGTCTTGTGTTCTTCAAGAATTCTTAGCCCTCTAAACACAAGAAGTCTTGTTCATGTATACTGTGGTCACAATGATATAGTTGCAATAGCTTTTCTATAATTATTTAAGACGGTAATTATCTTAATACTGTCATCTATAGCTACTAAGTTGTACACTGAATTGAATATACATTTCAATGAGTGTGTTATCAAGATTTTCATGACTTCTTTTACAGACATTTGTTGATTTTGCATGCATGTCTGAAAGATTTAAGAACATTAATTAAATGTCTAATCAATTTGTATCATAATTAACTTCACCCAAATCCTTTTTTAGCATCCATGTTCTTTCTTTTCTCCTTAGAAACGTTTTCTTCTCAGAGATTTTTTTTCCTGCATTTGTATTGATATCATATACACTTTATCAATTCTCATTTTCATCATTTTTTAAAACCTGTTATTCAGTTTTTAGAATTCTAACTCATAATGTAGAATGTATATAGTCTCCCATTTTTCAATTGACTAGGATAGTCTCCAATAATAGAATTGCTGGGTCTAAGTGTATATGAATTTGTAATTTTGACAGATACTATCAAATAGCTATTTATAATAGAATGAACTATTTTTCTCCCACAAAGATGATGTCCAAGACTGCCCATTTCTCCAAAGTAGGACTAACACAGTGCATTATCAAACTTTTGGGGTTTTGTCAGTTTAATAGGTGAAAAATTAAGGGTAGTTTTTAACAGTCACGTTTGTTGCGGTATAATTTATGTAATAAAATTTGTTTTATGTATGTTTTGAGTTTTGACAAACATATATGGCAGTATTAATGTAATCACAACCACAAACATATATAGAACATGTATAGAACATCACACCCCAAATCCTTCATGCCCCTTTACAGCAAATTCCCTAACCCCATCCCACACCTCTGACAACCACTAATTTGCTTTTAGCCACCATGGTTTTGCCTTTTATAGTACTTCATGAGGAACCAAACAGTAGGCACTCTTTTCTGTATGGCTCCTCCTATTAATAAAATGGTTTGAGCATCATCTGTGCTGATGTGTGTACCAATCTTTCATTCTTTCCTGTTGTAGCATAGTACTCCATTGTAAGGAAAAATTAAATTTTGTTTATCCATTTACCAGTTAATAGACATATTGGTTATTTTCAGTTTGGGCCTATTATGAATAAAACCACCAGGAATAATTGAGTATAAGCGTTCCACACGGACAGGTCTATGCAAACCGCCCCCCAAAGCCTGAGGACACTGAGAGGCCAAATAAAGAGGCTAACAAATCCAGTTTCTTGAAAATAAATATTTAATAGGGACTTATAAGCAGAAGTGATGTCTCAGGTGGCTGTGAAACAGTGGATACCCACACCTGCCCTTTGGAAAATATCTTTTCTATAGCAAGCTTTTAGGGCAAAATGTGCAGCTGGTCACATCTCAGATTTTCTTGCCAAAACTCATGACTACTGGAGAGGTTGGCTAAGCATCTTTATGAGAGGTTATTTATCCTACAGGTATTGTTTTAAGACCTTGCTGCCAAACACCTTGGTATGCAGAAGTCATCATTGCTTCAAGGTGGTGTCACTCTGGCCATACAACAAATTGTTTTTCTACAAGAAGTGTTTATGTGAAAATATGTTTTCAAAAACAAATTTTTTAATTAAAAAAAAGAAAAAAAGAAAACAGGCCAGTTGCAGTGGCTCACACCTGTAATTCTAACACTTTGGGAGGCTGAGATGGGCAGATTGCTTAAATCCAAGAGTTCAAGACCAGCCTGGGCAACAGGCTAAACCCTGTCTCCACAAAAAATACAAAAATTAGCTGGTCATTGTAGCGCACACCTGTAATCCCAGCTACTTGGGAGGCTGAGGTGGGGGACTCCTTGAGCCCAGGAGGTCAAGGCTGCCATGTGGCATGAGAGTGCCACTGCACTCCAGCCTGGGAGACAGAGCAAGACCGCGTCTTAAAAAAAAAAAAAAAAAAAAAAAAAAAATTCAAAAAAAGAAAATACATTTTATTTCTCTTGGATGAATCACTATAAATGGTATTGCTGAGTTGTATGATGTGTATTTTTAACATTATGAGAAACTTCCAAATTGTTTTCCAAAATTGCTATGACATTTTCTTTTATTCCCATCAGCAATATATGCGAGTTGCATTTGCATCATACCTTTGCCAATACAAAGTATTGTCGGTTTTCAGCTATAGTCACTTTAGTGGGTATGTAATGGTAATTGAGGTTTTAATTTGCTTTTTCTTCAGACTAATGATGTTGAGCATCCTTTCATGTGCTTATTTGCCATTTATATATCTTCTTTGGTGAAGTGTCTATTCAAATATTAGTTTTTTTAATTATTGAGTTTAAGTGTTCTTATATCTTCCATTTAAGGTCTATTTTAGAACTATATTTTACAAATATTTTCTTCCAGACTATGGCTTGCCTTCAATTTTCATAAAAGAGTTTTTTGAAAAGCAAAAGAATCTAATTTTGTATTTTAATGAAATCCAGCATAACAACTTATTAGTTTATAGTTTGTGTTTTTGGTTTTCTATCTAGCAAATCTTTGCTAACCAAGGTCACAAAGATTTCTTCACATACTTTCTTCTAAAAGTTTAACAGTTTCACTTTTATAATTCTATAATCCATTTTGAGTTAATTTTTAAGTATGATGTGAGGTAAAGACTTATGGATGCCTATTTGTTGACAAGACCATAGTTATCCAATTGAATTACTTTGAAACCTTTGTCAAAAATCACATAATCATATATGTCTATGTCTATTTCTGAGCTTTCTATTGTGTTACATTAATTTATATATCTACCTTGATGTCAATATTGCACTGCACTAGTGACTTTATAATTAGTCTTAACTCAGATTGTGGAAGTCTCACAATTTTGTTATTTTTCAAAATCATGTTGGTTATTCTGGGTCCTTTTTATTTCTGCGTATATTTTAGAATCAACTTGCCAATTTCATAGTGTTGAAATATTGATTGGTATCATGATGAAATTATAGATTAGAGAAAAACTGACATTTTAATATTAAGTCTTCTAATCTGTAAACATGACCTTTCTCTTCATTTATTTAGGCCTGCTTTCATTTTTCTTGGCAACGTTTTAGACATTTCACTGTACAAATCTTGAGTATTTTTAAAAATCTAATTAATAGAAATAACGTTTTAAGTTTTTAAAACGTTATTTCAGATGTTCTTATAAATTTTATTTCTATCTCCATTTCCAAATATTTGTTGACAGCATAGAAATACATTGGATTTTTGTATATGACCTTATATCCTGAATCTTTGATAAATTTATTTTTCTGCATACATAATCATGTTATCTGAAAACAGAATTTTAATTCTTTCTATCCCTCTTTGTCTTTGTTCTATCATATTGCCCTAGCTAATAGCTTCAGTACAATATTGAAAAAAAATGATGAGTTCCTTTGCCCTCTTCCGACCTGAAAGGGAAAGCTTTGGTATTTCCTCATTAATTGTGATTTAAAATGTAGGGTTTTTGTGGAAACCTTTTATTATATTGAGAAAGTTCCCTCCTTCGTTTGCTGAGAGTTTTTTTCATGAATGAACACTGAATATTTCCTGTTTTTTGTGGATCTACTGAGATGATTATGCATTTTTTCTTTTATAGTCTATTGATATGGTGAATTGCATTGATTTTCAAATGTTAAACCTTTATGTTCCTGTGATGAACTCTACCTGGTCATGATGTATTATTCTTTTTATTGCTAGAGGTGATTCACCAAAATTTTGTGAAACATTATTGCTTCTGTGTTTGAAGATTACTGATCAGTGGTTTAATTTCCTTGTCTTTTGTGGGTTTGGCTTTTATTGATTGGTATTGGTATAACTCTGACCTCAGTTTTGGGGAAGTATTCCTTCCTAACTTGTTTTCCGTAAGAAATTGTATAGAAATGATATTATTTTTATTAACTATTTGGTTAATTTACTAGGGAAGCTTTTGGGACCTAGCATGTTCTTTCTGGAAAAGCTTTTAACCATGAATTCAATATCTTCAGTAGATTTGGTACTATGTTACCTATTTCTCCTTATGTGCACTTAGCTTGCATCTTTTAGGGGATTTGTTCCTTTTATCTTTACATAAAATTTGATGCCATTAAACATGTTTCTTTGTTGTCCTTTTAATGCCTGTAGAATCTGTTGTAATTTCACTCCTTCCATTCCTAAAACTGTTTGTGTTTTACTTTTTTTCTGAACAATCTGACTATAAGTTTACCAATATTATTGCTTTTTTGAAAAATATAACTTTTGGTTTCACTGTGTTTTTGGTTGTTTGTTTTCCATTACACTGATTGTGGGTTTGTCTATATCATTTTATTCCTTCTGCTTATGTTAGGTTTAATTTACTGTTCTTTCTCTAGTTTCTTTTTTTTTTTTTTTTTTTTGAGATGGAGTCTCGCTCTGTCACCCAGGCTGGAGTGCAGTGGCGCAATCTTGGCTCACTGCAAACTCTGCCTCCCGAGTTCACGCCATTCTCCTGCCTCAGCCTCCTGAGTAGCTGGAACTACAGGCACCCGCCACCACACCCGGCTAATTTTTTTGTATTTTTAGTAGAGACGGGGTTTCACTGTGTTAGCCACGATGGTCTCGATCTCCTGACCTCGTGATCTGCCTGCCTCGGCCTCCCAAAGTTCTGGGATTACAGACGTGAGCCACCGCGACCGGCCTCTAGTTTCTTAAGATATACACTAGGATCATTGATTTAAGACTTTTGTCCTTTTTTTAAATAAGCACTTACTGATATAAATTTTCTTCTTATAAACTGCATCTTACAGATTTTGTTTCGTGTTTCCACTTTCACTCAACTTAAAATATTTTCTAATTTCATCGTGATTTCTTATTTGAACTATGAATTATTTAGAAGTGTGTTGACTAATTTTTAAATATTTAGACTTTCCAGATATCTTTCTGTTACCAGTTTCTAACTTAATCTTACATACAGAAAATAGATTTTAGGATTTTAATCCTTTTATATTTATCGAGACTTGCTTTTCAATCCAGAGTATGGGGTCTATCTTGATAAGTATTCTATCTGTGTTTATTTGAAAAGCATTTGTATTTTGCTGTTGTTGGATGCAGTGTTCTATAAATGTTAATTAGGTCAAGTTGGCTGATATTGTTTGAGTAGTCTATATCATTTCTGATTTTCTGTCTACTCATTCTATCAATTACTGAAAACTGAAAGAGCAATGTAGAATCTCTGTCTATAATTGCAGGTTTATCTTTATTTCTCCTTTAAGTTCTATCCGTTTTTGTTTTCCATGTTTTGAAGCTCTGTTATAAGGTGCATGTACATTTAGAATTGTGTCCTTCTGATGAAATGACCTTTATAAAGAAATGTTCCTCTTTGTTATTTCTTGTTCTAAAATCTATTCTGTTTGATATTAATAGAGCCACTGTAGGTTTTTTATTTAATGTGTTTGCATGGTATAAGTTTTTCCTTTTTTTACTTAAAGCTATATCTTTACATTTTGTATTGGTTTCTTGTAGACAGTATCACTGGATTCTGCATTTTTATACATTTTGACAATCTGCATTTTAATTGAGGCATTTAGACTATTTAATGTAATTAACAACTTAGTTGAGTTTAAATCTACCATATTTCTACTTATAACTTTTTTCCCATTTACTCTTTGTTCCTTTTTTCCCTTTTCTTAACGTCTTTTATGTTAATTGAGGGTTTTTTTTTTTTATTATCCCGGTTTATATTAACTATTGACATTAGCCATATCTCCATTTCATTCTTTCAGTGATTGCCTCAGGGCTTGCAATTTGCATCTTTAGCTTATCACAGTCTACTTTTAAATATATTCCTATTTCCTCTCTCCTGTCCTTTGTGCTACTTTTGTTGTGCTTTGATTTTACTACCATATGTGCTATACCTTCCACAATACATTGTTACTTTTGCTTTAAATAGATAATTAGCATTTAAAGAAATTTTAAAAGTAACACTATGCCTGTTATATTATCTATATACTTTCAATTCCTGGGGTTCTTCATTCATTTGCATAGACCCAAATTTCCCTCTTCCCTGATGAACTTTTTAAAATATTTCTTGAAGTCAAGATCTGTTAATGATGAATTCTTTCAGCTTTTGTATTTCTGTCTTTGTCTACTTTTCATTTTGACTGGTTAAAAAAGTATAGGTTGAAAGATTTATTTTCTTTTAGTACTTTAAAGATATCTCTCTTCTGTCTTCTGGCTGTAGAATATCTGATAAAAATTATCCTATCATTTTTAATCTCATTTCTCTGTATATAATGTATCTATATTCCCTATCTGCTTTTAAGATTTTTTTCTTTTTCAGTGGTTTTCAACAATTTGATTATGATGTGCTTTGTTCTGGTTTTAGGTTTAATCTGCTCAATTCATTGAGCTTCTTAGATTTATGGTTTTCATCAAGTTTGGAAAATTTTTGATCAGTGTTTCTTCAATAATGTTTCTATCCCTACCCCCTTTTTTTGGACTCCAATTAAATGCATATTAGATCACTTGATAGTTTCCTATAGGTCACTGCTGCTCTGGATATTTTTAGTATTTTTTTTCTCTGTGTGCTTCACAGATTCTGTTGCTATCTCTTCAAGTTTACTAATGATTTATTCTACAGATGTTAGTTTGCTATTAACCCCATCCAGCACATTTTTCATTTCAGACACTGAATTTCTATTTATTTGAAAACTTACCCCAGTACTATTTATTTTTTTAATGTCTTCCATTTCTCTCCTTGTAATTGCCATGTTTTCTTAAATATGTGAAGCATATTTGTAATAGTCCTTTTAATATCATTTGTGTGTTTGTACAAATTGATTTTTTTTTCCTAGTTATGGATCATAAGTTTTGCATTTTTGCATGTCTGAGAGTTTTGGGGAGGATTATGATATGTTGCTTGTTGCTGGATTTCCAGTATTCCTTAAAATAATGTTGAATTTTGTTTTTATGTACAATTCAGTAATTTGAAATCATTTGGATCATTTCAAGGCTTGCTTTTAAACTGGGTTAAGATAGATCTAGGTGGACTGGCGTCTAGGATCAACTTTGCCCTACTACTTAGCATTCTACTTAATGCTCATGTATTAGGTCTTTCCACTTGGGCTCATGTGAACACAAACTATTACCAGCCCTGTGTGAGATCCTGGAATCTGTCTGTCCACTGATTTCCAGTGGTTTTTAACACAGCCTGAAGTCGTTTTCTCTCATTCATCTGTAGATTAGCAATCAGTGAAAGACTCAGAGGATTCTTCTGCATCCCCTAGAGAATTTTCCCAGAGCCAATCCCTCCACTCCAGTGCACTCCACAATAACTAGCCCTTGTCCTCCCTGAACTCCAGTCTGCCTCCTCCTCACCATAAGCTAACTGTGTTGGGTTTCCTCTGTCTTCACTGAAGCCTGGAAATTCTCCAGGCACGAGAAGCTAGTGCAATTATTCAGGTCTTTATTTTTCTTTCTGTTACTCTTTATTTCATTATTGTTGTTTGCTTTTTTCATTTTTCTCAGGGTTCCCAGACCTGGGCTGCTTGTTGTCCAAAGATGGAAAACTATTGTCTCAGATTGTGTCTAGTTTCCTACTTTGTTAAGGCAAAAGATTAAAGCTAGTCTCTCTTACTCAGTCTTGGCCAGAATCAGAAATTCCTATCAGTTTTAATATTTAATTTCTCTTACGATAAAAGAGATTGAGTATCTCTTCATGTGTTTAAGAGGTTTTAATATTTCTGCCTTTCTCTGTGAATGTGTTCACATCCTTCATCCATTTTTATTGTGTTTTGGTTCTTTCATCAGTTTCAATGGCATCATTTAGCTTCACTGATTCTTTATAGTTCCAAAAACAGTTTTTATTGTCCACTGATATTTCAATAGCTTTTCCTAAAATAATTTTCAATGCTGTTCTACTGGTGTCTTAAAGAATCTTTATCCCATTTGTACATCTGCATATTTTTATACTTCATTGTAAACATCAGTTAAACAAGCATTTCTTAAGTATCTAAGGCTTGCATATAACTGTTCTAAAGCAAAGAAGGATCAAATTAAGCAAAAGATACATATTATGATCTTAAAGAGTTTATGATATAGATGTGGAGAGATAAAAATATATGTATGTTTATCTTTTAAGTTGGGGGTCTGGGGAGGGAGACAAAGCCAAATTATAAAATGAGCTAAGAAAGTCATAAAATTATTCTTGGAATAGATGAATCTTGAGAAGAACTTTGAGCAAAGTGATAAAATCTAAATATTCTCAATGAGGTAGGCTTTCCAGGGTCAATTGAAAAATGAGAAAAGGAAAGAGAAGCAGAATGAGGAGGGAAATAAGTCAGGGAGGCTCTGTGGGGTGGCAGTCTCCTCTCAGACCCCACTTATATCCTGTCCATTAGAAGAAAGTAAGAGTTCTGAGAAACGGAAGTCCAAGTTCACAGAAGCCTGGAAAAGCTGGTCTCAGAGATTTAAGAAAACACAGCACTGCCTCCTAAATAGTTAAGAACTAGATTCCCTCATTTAACAATGTATTAATATTTTTATGGATATTGATACATTATAGGGTTCTATTGGTGAGTTCATTGCAGTCACGTTTAACTTAGGGAGCATGAAGATACAGTAACAGGTTTAACTGCAATTCTACATTTGTATAAAATTCTGGTCCTTCTTACTAGTGATCTCTAGGCTCCCCACCCACAGAGGGGTTGACCAATCTCCATTTCCCACCCCATACTTATCAGCATTCCTCTGACCTCCTGGCCACATGGAATCAGATACTGTCTCCTAAGGCAGACCCCAGAAGACCTCCTGGAGAGGGGGTTCATGTCAACCCTGACTAAATGCTTGCATACTGATCCTTCACTGCATTGGTAGCAGAAGCTTCTTAACCCCATTTTCTGACCTCTATGGCTTGCCTTGTAAGCCCTCTGTGACTACCCAGCAATGGGCATTATCTCTCTTTTGTGTTTTCTTGATCCTGACTTCTTTATGAATCTACTTTCTTCCATTAGTGGCTCAAGCCCCTAAAATCTTATTAGTAGGAATGAAAATAATATCACTTCCTGAGGCTCATCAGTCACCCATGAATTGACTAAAGCCCAGAGCTTTTCAATAGTTCAAAATAGAGGGTTGATGCAATAGATAGATAAATGTGTGTTTAATCAAAAGGGTAAAGAATGGGAAATACCAATGGTAGAATAGAAATATATAAGAAAACTTGTAAATTGACAAAGGCAATTAAAGAATGAAAAGTTGATCGAACTTACAAGAAGAAGAAGAAATAAGAGCACAACAAATTACACTGTAAGCACTAATTAAAATGGATGGAATAAAATCAAGTACACCAATTACAACATGGAATGTGACCAGGATTTCCTATTTAAAGACAGATATTTTTACTTTGGTATTTAAAAATAGAAGTCTGAGCTATATGTTGTTTATCAGAAACACATTTTCAGTAATAAAAGTTTTTTAAAGAACTGAAAACAAAACGGAGGGCAAAATTATATTAGTCAATCACAAACAAAAATAAACAGCATAGGCAAGGCATGGTGGCTCATGCCTGTAATTCTAGCACTTTGGGAGGCCAAGGCAGGTGGATCACTTGAGGTCAGGAGTTCAAGACCAACCTGGCCAACATGGTGAAACCCCGTCTCTACCAAAAACACAAAAATTAGCCAGTTATGATGGTGCAGGCCTTTAATCCCAGCTACTCAGAAGGCTGAGGCAGGAGAATTGCTTGATCCCTGGCAGCAGAGGTCCCAGTGAGCCGAGATAGTGCCACTGCACTCCAGTCTGAGTGACAAAGTCAGACTCTGTCTCAATAAAATAAGATAACATAAATAGAAGAAATACTAATTTCATAAAAGTTAAATTTAAGATTCAAAGCACTAAGCAGGATAAAGACAGAATATGATGACAAAAGTCACAAAAGTTATGTAAGTCATATGTGGGAGCCTGCCTGGGAATACTGGGTGCTATAGGCTTAATAAATAATTAATTCTTTAAAAAGTCATATCTTCCAAAGAAGATAACATCTTCCAAAGAAGATCTATATGCACAAAACAGCTTATGAACAAGAAAAATCTTTAGAAATGCAAACAGAAAAATATTTAAAAGCATAATTATAGTAGGAGACTTTAAAATCCCTCTTTCCGAGTGGTTTGATTAGTAAGAATAAGAATAGGCCGGACATGGTGGCTCACATCTGTAATCCCAGCACTTTGGGAGGCCGAGGCGGGAAGATCATCTGAAGTCGGGAGTTCAAGACCAGCCTGACCAACATGGATAAATCTTATCTCTACTAAAAATACAAAATTAGCTGGACGTGATGGCACATGCCTGTAATCCCAGCTACTCAGGAGGCTGAGGCAGGAGAATTGCATGAACCCGGGAGGCAGAGGTTGTGGTGAACCGAGATCGTGCCATTGCACTCCAGCCTGAGCAACAAGAGTGAAACTCCATCTCAAAAAAAAAATAATAAAAATAAAAAATAAAGAAAAAGGAATTAAACGTACACTGAATGAGCTCATAATAATATAAGTAGAGATTCTTCAACTAGACAATATCCTTTTTTCTTCCTACATGTACATAAGACATTTACAACATCAATTTTGTACTGGCCAGAAAACAATTGCCCGTAGCAAAAGTTTTAAAACAGATTTTACAGGCCACATTCTGTAATCATAATCCAATAGTATTAGAATAGATCATAAAAATACCCAAAACAATTGCACGTACTTGAAAATTAAGGCCCATACTCCTAAATAATCCTTGAAAACAAAAGTGGCTGCTAAAAATGGTATGCAGAAGAAGAGACCCACACGTTGCATGTACACAGCCCTCCCTGAGGGATAAGAAGTCATCCTTCATTCCCATTGGTCATTTTTATCTTTAGCAAAGCCACTACACCTATTCATCTTATCTCCTGGTGTCTGTCTGGGATTGATATTTACTTGTTTATTTATTTATATCACTGATTTGTTCTGTTAAAAATAAGCCAGTAATTCAAGAACAAATTAATTTGCCAACTTCTTAAAATCATACAAAGCATGTGGTTAGTTTTGGTATTTTCAAATATGTAGTTTAATATAGTTTTATGCATTGAAGTTAATAATGTGAAACACTTAGGGCAGGACACAGCCGTGTGTCCCACATGCAACATTAGCTGTTGTATTCATATGTCAGTCCCTATCTCCTCAGCTGAGTAGAAAGTGCTTCCTCCCCAACCCTAACCAACCTGTAGGTTCTTCCCCTAATGTGCTCCAAAGTCTCCCAAGGTGCCTTTTTCTCCCCATAGGGCCAGTTCCCATTACTCCCAATTCCTGGAGCTGGAATTTGGACATGTCTCCCTGAAGCTGGAAATACACCAGAGAACTTCTTAAAGCAGCTAGAGCTTCCCACGTAGCACTTGGCCCAGCTCCTCCTTTCTAACTGTGCTTGTTGCCTTCCCGAGAGAAACACAGGAGGGCCTTCTTTCCAGCTCTCTGGGGAATGGTCAGGAAATGGAAATGCACAGCCCTCTAATTTCAGGTTCCAATGTCTGCCCAGAGTTCCCAAGCATGTAGGCCTCATGGAAATTACATTCTAATGGAGGAGACAGAAAATAAACAAGTAAACCAATAATAATATAATAACAGGTGGTGACAAGTGCTATGAAAAACATACAGCAGGATAGACAAATCAGGATCCAACCAGGAAAACAGTCCAATACAGTATTCCAGGATTTAACATGGGAAATTAGAACAGCGTTAGAAATGCTTAAAGAGCAAACATGACAATAAGGCAACCTGGGAATTTGCAATTGCCTATTGGGCTGGAGAATAAAGGAAAGAAGTGGTATTATTGAAACCCAGAGGCCAAGACCACTTCGCAGACGCTGGAATCATGGGGGAGATGCAGCTGTATCTGGAGATGCCACCCAAAGGAGAGAAAAGGTGAGAAATCTCCTGGGTCTTTCCACTTCCTTCTTTCTCCTTTCCCCCTTCCCCCAAAAGAGTCATGACCAAACTTAACTTGAAGCCAACTGGCAAAGGAGGCTAGGAGATGTGGTTTGCAGAGATGAGCCTCCATAGTAGAAAGTGGAGGAAGGTGGGGCATGGGTCTGAGATGAAACAGACAGAATCCCAGTTTGCTGATGGAGGGATTGCCAGTGGTGACAGGTGATGGGAGGGGACTATTTTAGAGAGGATGGTTAGGAAAGATCTGTGAGGAGTTGACATGTGAGCAGACACCTGAATGAAGTAAGAGAGTAAGTCGTCTAAAGATGTGAGGAAACCACACACTGGACAGAGGGAGGAGCCAATGCAGACTCTGAGAAAGGAACTAGCTTGGCCCATTCAAGGAACAGCCAGGAGGCAGATGTGGGTGGGGCAGAATGAGCAAAGGATGAAACAGCAGGAAAAGAGATCAGAGAGATGGAAGAGGCCAGAGCATGCAGGGCCTTCTAGGCCACCATGGCCAGGAACTTGGAGTTAGTGACAAATGTGATGAGAAACCGTGAGAATATTTTGCATAATATAGTGGTGTGAACTGATCAACATTTTAAAAAGATTCTGTTCATATTGGAAATACAAGTAACCTCAGCTGCTGAGCACACACTTGTTCCTGTGAATTTCTGTGTCGTTCTGCCTCCCATCCTGCCCCTCTGGTGCCATCACAGCAGCCCTGCAGAGCCAGGGTTCAAGGCCTATTCTCAGAGTCCAAGGAAAATGTTCCTGAGTGTGCCCTTATCTTTGGAAATGACTGGTTGTAGTGAGAGAAAGATAACCTCTGACAGCTTCTCTGTGTAGCAAGACCACATCTCTGAGAGACACTAGTTAGGAAGGTGGAACTAAGTTCACTACATCAGCCAGGGGTCCAGACTGCCCCATCAAGAAGAAGAAAAAAAGTCTTTTAAAAAGATTCTGTGTAGGTTGTAAGAAACTTGTAATTCAATGTCCAAAGCCCTCCTTCCTTAGCCACTTCCCTGGAAACTCTTACAATTATGGCCCTAAACTCATACAGGATCATTTGTCTGGTTCTGCCGAAATATCCAGCCCCAAAGAGCACATCCTCTATTAGTCACATACTAAACTGTTAAGCAGAACATCCCACGACTCCCATCTGGAACTTGCAAAGCTTGATATGGCACAATTACAGTGTGGGCATGGTGTTACTTTTTCCAGAGCAGCTCTATCACCACCATTGTCTGTCAAGCATTCAGATGGAAGCAGGCTTGAGGGGGATGATGACTGAATTTTCCGGATTCTATCAATAGCAAAGCTGTCTACTAGTTAGGATCAGAACTATGAAAAGGTCAGAAACATTTTAATGAGGAATACAGGTTATTGGGGGTGAGGAATGCCAGATAGTTCTCTTCCCACTGGAATTCCAGCTACTAGGATTCATTCACCCTGTTCTTTACAGAAAGTTAACTGGAATAAAAATACAAAGAAGTTTCATGTGTCAGAAAATATTATTCTCATTATTTTCTTCAACATTTAACAATATAGGAACCACACTTAGAGCCATATAAAAATGAGCAGTGGGTCATTTTTGACCCACTGGTTTGGCCTATGGGCCTCAGTTTACCAACTCCAGCCCCAGGATGGAGTCTAGCAGTTGACAAAACCCTTCCTCCATATAGAAAGCTTCTCATAGCTTGTTTAAATGTGAATGGAAAGCCAGAAATCACTAGATAGGTGAGGAAAGTCTCTAACAGAATAGTTGGAAACCAAAATTTAAAAACAGCAAAAAAGAGGAACTCACACGGAACAAAACCAATGCAGAGAATAGGAAGAAATTCACCCCGAGTCACATGGGTCCTCAAAGGGACTCATGAGATGAAAAAGGAGAAGTGTCACAGACAACACAGACAAAAGCTCCAGAATCAGAACGCCATTGGATTATTCAACTCCAGCAGTAGAAGCTAGAAAACAATGGGGCAATGACCAAAATGTTGAGCAAAAATGATTTCCAACCTACAAGTTGGCCTTGAGAATTATCAGACTGCATTGGAACATGAACATAGAGAGTTAGGAATGAATTAGTCAGTGTGTATAGATAACCAAGCTAACAAAAAAAAAAAAAAAAAAAAAAAAACATTAACAGGAAAAACAAGAAGGTCAACAGGAAATGAAATATAATACTATATACCACATGACTCAGCTGTGACTAAAAATCATATTCAGAACAAAACAAACACTGAATTGTGATCTACCTTGAACTTATATAGTTCTATAGAAAGTTAGGGTGGAACTGAGAAGAGGAGGGCAGGTATTTAAGAAAGCTAAATTCTCATCTTCCATAGTAAATAGAAAGTCAAAAGATAATATCTAAAACAGGAAAATCAAGTAAAAGCAGTTTAAATATGCTTTTTGAAATATAGAGGAAATACCTAAAGAATAACTCTCAAAAGAGTTGAAAGTGGTGATTCCTAGAGACTGAGAATGGAGGTTGGAAACGAGGTAACTCTTTGTTATTTATGTGAAACATCCATTTTGGAGTATAAAGTTGAGAGTCAAGTGAAACATTCAGCTCTAGCGCAAGAAAATAACTTCCCAGAACTATAGTTTAATGGTGACCAGATGCTCTGATTTTCGTAGGATATTTTTTCCCCATCTTTGAATCTAATTTTGAAAAACCATTCCTGTAAGATTAAGTGTCTTGAGTAGCAATGTTACAGGACCCTTGCGGTGTTGCTTCACCAGCCGGAAACCTCTGTGGCCAGTAGCGCCTCTGCCCAAGTTTTGATGTGGCCCACTGGGCTCATTTCGCCCATTTGGCCTGACAGGTTGCGCTGGGCTCCCACTACCGGCCTGGATCCCATGCCTGCCAAGGGCAAGCCAGGTGTGGAGAGGTGAGGGGTGTGTGAGTGAGCATGGGATCCAGCCACTGTGCACAGCCAGGCATACCAGCTGCAGCAAGACAGGCACCTCTAGGCACCGGCATGGGCGCTAGCTCCCTGGGACTCTGGCTTGACGGGGCATACCATAAGCAGCTTCCATGGCTGACACTGGGGAACACAGTGTGGCACCCAGAACCTTGGAGATGCCCAGAACCACAGAGCCCTAAAGAGGGTATCACAGCCCTGGCTCAGGGATCTCCTAGGTCTGGGGTCCTCAAAGGACCGCAGCTCTTTTCTCCTTCTCTCCTTCTTGTTGCCCGCAACGTGGTGGGCAAAGGTCCTGTTTCAGCCCTGTTTGTGCTACTGCTCTTTCAGTCCTGCCATTCAGTGGGTCCTGAGTTCTTATCCTGCCTCCAGGAAGAATTAGGTATGCAGACAAGTGGAGGGTGAGCAAGACGAAAAGGAGCTTTTTTGAGCAATAGAACAGTTCAGAGGAGACCTGCAATGGGCAGCTCCTCTCCGTAGCCAGAGTGTCCCGACGAGTGTTCAGCTCTCAGCAGAGGGTAGCTCTTCTCTACAGCTGGTCGTCCTATCATTGTTTTAGCTCTCGGCAGAGAGGGTAGCTCCTCTCTGCTATGCAGGTCATCCCAACGAACGTCCAGTTCTCCGCAGAGAGGGTAGTTCCTCTCCAGAGCTGGTCGTCCTATTGTCTCATCAGCTCTCAGCAAAGAGGAGACTCTGGCGTGGGCAGCTACTCTCTGCAACTGGTCTTCCCATTGCATTCTAGTCTGGCTGAGTCCAGGTTTTCACGAGCCTCAAATGGGAGGAAGTGCACGCTGATTGGTCCATGGGCAGCTATGAGAAGGCCTGGAAAACGACATCACCAGTTCCCACTCTTGTCCGCAGGACTGGCAGCCTGGCCCCCAGGCTTCAGGCCCTCCCTGGCTTCACGGGGGACCTGCCCCCTTCCACTCAGTCTGTCTGCCTCCTGCCACTGTTCATGGCGCCCATGCTGTTTGTGCCAAGGGGCACCTGCAGACCAGTGCCAAGCTGCCTTCAGTGCCCCCTCAGCCTCCCTCCCATGCTTGTTGGCATCCAAAGTCCAGAGGGGGCTCAGGTAGCTGGCGTGTTAGCACTGTCCTGAGCGTGAGCGCACCCAGCCAGGTTGTAACAGCACCTGGGCTTGGCTTCAACTTCGCTCTGCGATCAGAACATGCGCTAACAGAGGGGAGAAGCCAGACAGTGGGAGCAGACACCTCTGAGCCTATAGGGGAAAGGGAGAGCTTTCCCAGGCTCGGGAGAGTGCAGATGTGCCTGGGTCCCCAGCTGCAACTTGGGCAGCTGCAGCCACGCCTGGGAGGGCAGGGCTCCTGCCTGCTCCTGCCAGCTCTGTGGAATGTGGCACTGCCTCAGACCCAGCTCCACCTTAAGGCCCCTCTCTGCCCGCCCCTCTGTGCCTGACGACGCTGCCCACCCCCACCGGTGGGAGACTGGCTCAGCTCCCAGGACAGTGGGTGAGGTAGAGGTGGCGCAGCACTCGGACCAACCTGGCGCAAATGAACCTGATGCTCCTAGGGCCGACCCTGCGAGTTCCAGCTGCGCTGTCGGCCAGGTACTTGCAGCCCCTGGCATGCAGTAGGAAGTGAGGTGGAGGCCGCAGTGGAGGCCGGGCCCGGGAGCAGGTGCTGCCGGGCCATGCGAGAGTGGAGGTGATGCAGTCGGCTGCCTTGGGGACACGGGGCACAGGGGACCCACCGCCACCACTGCTGCTCTCACAATTGCTCCTACTGCCACCTCTTGCGCCTCCCCACTGCAGCCCGCATGATAGCAGCGGCCCCTCCAGATGGCCTGCCGCTGCCATCAGCAAGGTGAGTGAGTCATTTTGTCAGTACTCAAAGAAGTCTGTCTAAACGACATACCCCAGGATTGTTCAGTGCACAACCTATGCAATGCTATCAACCTGCCTCATACTTTTTACCTGCTCCATGTTTACAAATTATAAGATAAAATCCAGAATTAGTGGCACTGATTTGCTGAAATTAGATCATCTCTTTATGGAACAAGTTGTTACTGTTTTCATTTAGCCAATTATTTTAGAATAAGCTTACTACCAAAAACCTAATATTAACTGAATGGAGACATTTATGGATATGCCAAACCAAGCTAGAATGGAGAAAAGCAGTATCTGTGGCAAAGAGCAAGCTTCTCAGAATTGCTTTCTAGAGGCATTTTCCAGTAGAGGCACTGTCTCTCCAACCCTCTGTGTTTGCACCTGAATCACATCAGAGTAGCCAGATGCCAAGTCTCTGAGAACCACTGAAGAACACTGGACACAGATTGATGTCAAAATGGGGAAACAAACCAAAGCAAAAAGGTTACTTAACCAGAAAACTTGGGTAGAAAACAGCTGTATAAAAAACGACAAAGCCATTCAAAGCACTCTGCCAACGTCTTCCCAAAGTTAGCATACGCCCCCAAACACAGTGCAACACCCCTGAGCAGAGACTGAGAGTAAAGAGGGTGGTGCTGGGGCTAAAGCTGATTTTTTTTTTCTCAAACTTTACTTTGCTCCCTGCCTTCCTGACTCTAGCCCCAGGGCTAGCTACTCCAGCCCCCACACGGAGGAGCCCAGAGCCGACTTTCAGGTTGCGTGAACCACCATCTATGTTGGCATCTTAACAGGTACCAGCCTGCCAGGTTTTATTACCTCTTACACAACAGGTCTAAAGACCGCAACTTCTGGGGAAGTGATAAGCTTCAGCTGGTTAGCTTGGTTAACATTCCTTTCCTTTCTTTCCTGAAATCCTTTTCCATCCGCTCTTGGGCTTTCTTGGCTGGGCTCTGCATTAAGTCCCTTAACAAAGACTCTCTTGTTACACAATTAACTAGACAGTGTCTTTTTGTTACGTGCTTCTTAATATGTATATTATTGTCTTAACTGAAATATCCAGAGAATTTTAGCACCTGGAAAGACTGTTCTATGCCTCCTGAATCCACCAGATCAAGTGTCTGTTCTAAATGTACCAGACACATGCGGTTGAGCAATTCACCTGGTCGTGTCTGAGTTTTGTTATTGTACTGATGCATTATTTGCCTGATTGGCATGGTATCTTGGCCAAGAATGCAAGAAGGCAGTGTGATAGGTATAACTTACTACAGCACACACACACTCATAGGCACACCCACAATACTTGCTGAAGCAGATGAGATTCTTGCACTGAAGCCGGTATTTTAAAAACAGCTCTCCATGGAAAATGAGTCCTTTCTATTAGCAAACAGCATAATTAATTTAGAATGCTTTGGTGATTAGTTTCAGAAATGCTAATTGTGTTAAATTAAGAGGACTAGATAGTGCCAATTGAGGACTAAATAGACACTCAAAGACCTGAGGTAATATGAAAGGGTACATCTAAGTTTATTCTGCTAAAAAATATCTGGAAAAAAAAAGTATCTGGGAATGTCCTCATAATTGACTAACTTTTGGTGTCTCTTAGAAACAGAGTTTTTCCTTCTATCAAATGGTAAGAAATCTTCCTACCAGACTGATGGGATAGTAGTAAAGGTCTATATACAGGAGGCTAATAAATTTCTTTTAAATACAATTATGTATTTTAAAATCAAAGGTACAGAAGTATAACCTACTGAACTAATTCTGCTAGAGCAGCAGTTATGCAGATGATAGGAGACACTATCCAAACAGCACTAAATATTCATATTCACCTGAACCATACATATATTAGCAATCATGGCTCAGATTATTAAATAAATTTCATCTTTTAGATTAGTGCCTCTCCAAATTGGCCAAAGTCACCCAGAGGAACTTTTAAAACACACAGATTGCCTGGGCTTCCTCCAGATGGCAATGTCCAGGAGTGAGTCTGGGTTTTTATTTTTCAAAAGAGCCTTAACAATTCTGAGCTAGGTTTGGATCACTGACTTAGAAGGCCAAGATAATTGGCTCTTCATTTGTTGAGTCTGGTTACATTCTTGTCTTAGAAATCAACAGATGCATCATCTGGTCATCAGTAATATATATGGTTGAGTCAGTCAATATTCATGCAAAAATTTTTCCTAAAATAGAATCCTAGAGAGATCCGTCAATGTTTCCCCATCCCTGAAACTTTGCATTAAAGACCACTCTCTTGATCATCCCCAATCTCATAAATTTAATTTATTGTCAGGATGTAAGAAACCTGGGTCAATAGTCTAAAAAGTCATTGGAAAATTTAATGTAGTCTTGTTAATAATTTTGTGGCTGAGGCTGGGTGTGGGGGCTCACGCCTGTAATCCCAGCACTTCAGGCTGAGGTGGGCGATTGCTTGAGCTCAGGAGTTCAAGACCAGCCTGGGCAACATGGTGATACCCTGTCTCTAAAAAATAATAGTAACAATAATTTTATGGCTGGATATTAGTTTGATAATTACTCCACAGGCTTTTCCTCCTTATGTTTCTACTTCCTCCTCCTCCAGTCTGTCTGTATCAGGCTTTCCTCCCTTGTTTGTAGCTTGATTATCTCAGAGATGGAAAACAGAGAAAGGCTTCCTCCTGCTGTTTTTCAAAAGCCTAATTTCTCAGGAGAATGTATAAGACTAGAGAGCCAAAGCTAAGAAGGGACATAAATTTTAAAAGGGGGGAAAAATAGGTAATCTACGAAAGCAGGCAGGAGAAAGGGGCTACCCCTATCCCTCAAATATTAAAAATCCTCCCTGGGCTAGGAAAGGTAGCAAGGAAGGCATAAGCCAGTATCCCAGGATGTGTCAGTGCCTGAAGGTGGCCACTTGATATTCCAGGCAAAGAGATCAGAGGTTCTGGACGTTCCTGCTTCTAAAAACTACCTAAATCCTAAGCATGTGAACAGGGACAATGGCCTATTTAGCATTATCTATGTGGCCAGAAGATGACAGCCCAGACACACTGTCACCCCCACCCTTGATTTCTTACATGGTATAAGGCTCTGAATTAGTTTGCTATGGCTGCCATTACAAAGTACCGCAAACTGGCTGACTTAGGACAGACGTCTATTGTATCACAGTTCTGGAAGTCAGCAGTCTGAGATCAGCAGATTGGCAGGGCCATGTTCCCTCTGAAACCTATGAGGAGAATCCTTCCTTGCCTCTTCCTAGCTTCTGGTGTTGCTAGCAATTCTTGGTATTCCTTGGTTTGTACATGCATCACTGCAATCTCTGTCCCCATTGTCACAAGGCTGTCTTCTCTCTTTATGTCCCATTCCTCCTCTTATAAGGACACCAGTCATATGGATTAAAGGCCCACACAACTCCATTATAATCTTATCTTAAATAATCATGTCTGTAATGAGCCTATTTTCAAGTAAGGTCACATTGGAAGGTGCTACAGGTGAGAACTTCAAAGTATTTTTATGGGGGAAACAGTTCAACCCATAACAAGCCCTTCAATCTCAAGCTGACCCCAGAATGAGAAGGATCCCTAAGAATTCCTGAGGTGAAACTTCCCACAAACTGGTAAGATCAAGAGTTGGATATCATATTAACTGAGAGAAAGTAAAAAGGGGAGTTAAAAAATATATCTTGCATACTTGAGTTTGTAGACTGAAAATTACACACACTATAATTTTCATTTGAATGTTTAATAGTCTATGAGGTGCTTAATTTTTTTTTCTTTTTCTTTTTTTTTCTGAGATGGAGTCTCACTCTGTCACCCAGGCTGGAGTGCAGTGGCATGATCTCGGCTCACTGCAACCTCTGCCTTTTAGGTTCAAGCAATTCTCTTGCCTCAGCCTCCCGAGTAGCTAGGATTACAGGAACATCCTACCACACCCGGCTAATTTTTGTATTTTTAGTACAGATGGGGTTTCACCATGTTAGCCAGGCTGGTCTCAAACACCTGACCTTAAGTGATCAACCCTCCTTGGCCTCCCAAAGTGTTGGGATTACAGGCGTGAGCCACCACGCCCGGCTGGAGGTACTTAATATTTTAATAATCTATTGTGTGCAATAGATCTGATACTTCCTGCAACAGCTCCCTATCCCCACCCTCCATGTTTACGTTTAGCACAGTGGAAGTACCTCTCAAATAGCAAATAAATCAATAAATGTTTCATGAGATATTGCAACAGAAAACGTACAATTGACAAGATATTAATACAACCTGCTATTTTTCTTTGAAGGCATCAAACTATTTAAAATAAAGGTAGTTTCTTTGATTTCTGAACCTGGTGCTACTATAAAAACCATTTCAGTTAAAGCAACCTAGTTTCATTTATGATGCTCTTTACAACTTTCATAGTTATTTTTACCATAAATTTGTTTTTTTCTTCTTCTTCAAAAAGTAGATAGATCACTGGGGAGTTGCAATCTCTCCAAAAATTCTAAATGCAGGTACAACATTTAAAACTCATTTGATTAAAATCATTCCTTAGAACAGTGGCTTTTTGAAAAGTTAATTTTCTTCTAATGTAGTCAGATTTCTGAATCAGAATGCTAGTGCTCTGGTAGCTGTATTTCAGAAATGTCAACCAAAAATTCAGGCCCTTATCACCAACTAGGGAAATAAGTTACAGAACTCATGTCACTCTTAAGTTCTAGCAAAAGGACATTACAGATTAGGTAGAAACATTTTTAAAGATGGGGCTTTGATTTGACTGACATATTTAGTGACCTTGTTTCATGGATTAAAATAGGCAAACTTTCCCCTGTGTTCTCATCTTTTTGAGGAAGAAACATAAGGATAAAATCAGACGTTTGCATTGTTGGGTTTGAGCTTCCCTACAGGGGGCATTTACAGCTTTTTTATAGCTCTTGAATTCAGAAAAAAAGATTTAGCTTTTAAAAAAATACTGTGTGCACCAGTTAGAATGGCAATCATTAAAAAGTCAGGAAACAACAGATACTGTAGAGGATGTGGAGAAATAGGAACACTTTTACACTGTTGGTAGGAGTGTAAACTAGTTCAACCATCATGGAAGACAGAGTGGCGATTCCTCAATGATCTAGAACTAGAAAGATCATTTGACCCAGCCATCCCATTACTGGGTATATACCCAAAGGATTATAAATCATGCTACTATAAAGACACATGCACACGTATGTTTATTGCGGCACTAGTCAAAATAGCAAAGACTTGGAACCAACCCAAATGTCCATCAATGATAGACTGGATTAAGAAAATGTGGCACATATTCACCATGGAATACTACGCAGCCATAGAAAAGGATGAGTTCTTGTCCTTTGCAGAGACATAGATGCAGCTGGGAACCATCATTCTGAGCAAACTGTCGCAAGGACAGAAAACCAAACACCGCAGGTTCTCACTCATAGGTAGGAATTGAACAATGAGAACACTTGGACACAGGGCGGGCTATATCACACCCTGGGGCCTTTATTGGAGTGGGGGTCAGGAGGAGTAATAGCATTAGGAGAAATACCTAATGTAAATGATGAGTTGATGGGTGCAGCAAACCAGCATGGCACAAGTATACCTATATAACAAACCTGCATGTTGTGCACCTGTACCCTAGAACTTAAAGTATAATAAAAATAAAAATATTATGTGCATGCATGCATGTGTGTGCATGTATGTGTGTATGTGTTCAGAAAAAAACGTTTGAGTTTACATCAATCTGAGAGACACAAATCCCCAATCTCTGGCAGTGAAGGAGAAACATCTTTATTGCTACTATAAAAGATGTCAAGCTGTTCAAAAACAATTCAAGCCCATGAAACTAGTTTTAAAAATTAAATTCTTGTTTCTGAAACCATAAATATATAAGTCAAAGATGGAAGTTATAACCCATAAATAGATATAAGTTTAATTTTTAGTATCTGCTCAATTCATATCCATCCTACCACTTCTTTCCACATGTTTTAGTATCACATGTTAGGACTTGCAAGACTAAAATCACAGAAAAATAAGTTTGAGGAATTCATTTATTCTATCCCTCCTTCTTCAACCTGAACTCTTAAATCATTCTTAGATATTGAAGTTGGAGGGTTTCCCAAACCATTGTGTATGGATATTTTCTTCTGAGTGTGCAAGGCTTGGAGGGAACCAGAAAAGCACAGTTTACGAGTCTCAGCACAATTCTCTGCCTTTCAAATGTTGACTGGACAATGAGATAGAATTAGAGGAGCCCACAAACATTTGACCTTATTTTTGGCAGAATACTGGAAAAAATGCCTATGTCCCAGCCTTGACCAAATTCTGTTTGGCTTCAGAGTAACCAAAGGATTGAAAGGAGAAATACTTACTGCTCTCAGGGAAAAACATGACAGTGCTGAATCAGAGCCGAGTTCCACAAGAACTAAACTATTGTATTAGTTTAGGTGACCAAGGGCATCTCCCTTACTCTAGAACCAGGCTTAAAAAAACCAGTTATTTGCTCCAATCTTATCCTGATCAGTGATTGTGAACTTCTTTAAATGACTGATTTAGAGACTGGAAATCACTAATGAAGGTATAAGGTATAAAGAAGGTAGTTGTGGCTAGTACATTATTCACACTGTGAATTAAGGATTATCTATATTTAGAATATTTTCCTTTTCTGTCCAAATCTTAAACTTTTTTGAAATAAGAAACTTTAGGAAAATATGTGGTCATGGTCAAAGTTTTGGAAGTAGGACCACGAGGACAGATTTGAAACCAGAATTAGCCATCTATTATCTATTTAATAAACAAAGATGTAAAACAATATAGCT
Organism: Rhinopithecus roxellana; assembly: GCF_007565055.1. Classification (NCBI taxonomy): domain Eukaryota; kingdom Metazoa; phylum Chordata; class Mammalia; order Primates; family Cercopithecidae; genus Rhinopithecus; species Rhinopithecus roxellana. The sequence continues at coordinate 104,151,898 of NC_044562.1, forward strand.
CCTAGTTATTATGCTAGGTGTCAGACATTCAAACATGAAAACAAAGAGCTATCTTTAGGGAGCTTAAAATGTAGTCCAATTTAGCAATAAAAAAGAATGAAGTACTGGTAACAACACAGACAGACCTTGAAAACCAGTATATTAAGTGAAAGAAACCAGTCACATAAGACCACAGATCATATGCTTTTATTTATGTGAAATTTCCAGAATAGGCAAATCTGTAGTGACTGAAAGCAGATTAATGGATGTAGGAGCAAGAGGGAAGGGAAAATGGGAACTTTCTACTAAGAGATACATGATTTTGTTTGAGGATAATAAAATAGATTGTGGTGATGGTTGCCCACTTCTGTGGACATATTTTTAAAAATTTAACTGTACATTTAGATAAACATGGTATTTAAATTATATCTCAATAAAGATGCTTAAACATATTAGTAGATACAGATACATTCTTAAAATGGCATAAATGACATGATTAGCTTTATGCTGAAAGTGACGAAAAAGGAGACTGAGTTTGGTGGCTCATGCCAGTAATCCCAGCACTTTGGGAGGCCAAGGCCAGCAGATTACTTGAGTCCAGGAATTCAAGACCAGCCTGGGTAACAAAGCAAGACTCCGTTGCTACAAACAAATACAAAAATTAGTCAAGTGTGGTGGTGTGTGCCTGAAGTCTCAGCTACTTAGGAGGCTGAGGTGGGAGGATCTTTTGAGCTTGGGAAGCAGAGGTTGCAGTGATGAGTCATGATCATGCCACCACACTCCAAACCTGAGTGACAAAGTGAGACCCTGTATCCAAAAAAAAAAAAAAAAAAAAAAAACACCTAACGAAACAGGTATATAATGCACTGAGAAAGAGACAATTATTTTCAAATACAAGGCAGGAAGAGGAAGCATGTGACATTAATAGTCCCTAAATAATCAGTACATGGTCATCTCAGAATATTTCTCTGTGATTTACTCAAAAATGAATTCTACACAATGATATAATTCAGTGTTTCTAGACTAATATGACACTGAAGACACCTGGGTAAAAATGCAATCTTGAATGTATGCAATTATCTCCAACTATCCCCCAAACTAAAGTTAAATATGTTTTTCAATGTTAACAAAAAGCCACAAAGGTAAAGAAAAAGCAAGAAATAATAACAATGGAGAAATGCTGTCAACACATTTGTGGAATTTTTATAAATCACACTGAAAGATGAAGGACAATGGAGCAATTCTTTCAAAATTTTGTAAAACAATGATTTCTAAATTAAAGTTTTATACCCAGCCAAGCTATCACTCAAAAGTTTGAAGCTACAAAAAAAGACATCTCAAAAATGTATTCTCATGAAACCCTTCCCAGGAAGGTAATAAGGAATGCCCTCAAAGAAACAAACAAAAATAAACAAACAAAAACAATTGAGTAAATCAAGAAAGATGTAAACATGGGATCTAACTCAAGAAAAAGATAAAGGGATTTCCAAAGATGACAGCTCTTCAGGAAACTTAGAGAGCTGCCAGTCCAGACTGGAACACAAGAATCAGGAAGTACAAGAGAGAGTTCCCAAGGGTAGAGGTGTGATCAGGGACAAAACTATATAGATTATTTAATATGTTCAACAACATTAAGATTTTATAGTTTTTAAAATTAGAAGTGTAGACAATTTTCTAAATGACAAAATGAGGTAATTATTAACTATTTAAAAAACAAAAGTTGTATAAGGAATTATAATCATAATATACTATTTAGTGAAAGGCAAACAATGTTTATGTAAGTAGAGTAATATAAACTATTTTACCAAAAATTACAATATAATTATCTTAAGAAAAGGAAGATGGGAAGTAGCAGAGGTTGGAGGTAATAAGAGAGGGCTAAACTTTCATTTTTCAAGAATCAAAAAGTCAAGAAATGTTATTTTAAAATATTGACTTAAGTAGCTCAACAAACACCTACAAGACCTGAACTGGTTTCCCTTGGGTAATGAAACTCAGAGAGATATGAAGAAAGAAAATGCCATTTTATCTTATAACAATATTTGACATTTTTAACTTTATAAATGTATTTCTTTCATAAAAATTATTTGAAAAAATATATACAGCGCTGAAAATACTGCCAACTCAAGAACACATGGAGTTCAGTGACATGTCTTATTCTTCTTTGGGGTTTCCCACAGAACTAAAACAGTGCTTTTAATATATTAGGAGCTCAATAAGCATATGTTGTTTAATAATTACCACCCAAATGTTAGATCAGAAGGTTTGGCAATGAATTTTATGGTGTATAATCTGGGAATTAATTTTTCCTACTAAAGAGGACCTAGAAGTCATAGTGTGCTGTGCGGTCCTTTGTCTTGATATTGAAAAAAGTAGTTGGATGGCACCTGGAGGAAAACCGGCTAGTTGTATTCACTATATAGTATCTGGCACACTGTAAGTGGTCAGTTAATTAAACAATACCTTCCATTAGCAAGTGTAGTGAATGATAATATGAACTGGGTACTTCTTGCTTTTATACATTTTATGCCATCTTGGGCTTTGTTTTCTCTTTCCAAAACTTTCAAAAGGTTCCTTTACTTTCTTCAAAATCAATGAATTTAAGATATATTTGTAAGAAGTATCAAGGATGGCAAATACACAGGGCTTATGTCACCTCTCCCCTACCTCCCTTACCTAGGCAGGTATTGCGATTTAAATGGCATTCTCAGGTAGTGGAAATGGCATGGCATTTCCAAGGCCAGGAAAGTTGATTGACTTGATGGAGCAGAAGTTTACATACTAAGTAGCTGGAGTATATATTAAGTAGCAAGAGTTCAAGATGAGCCCCAAAGCAATAACAACTGCTTAGCCTTGGAGAGCTAGTTGAAGAATTCTAATGTGATTCACTGATAGTGGGAAAACTTTGTGAACTATGAAGCAGCCTAATAAGTGATACAACACACAGCAAAGAGGTTCTGGCATTGTAGCTCTAAGGCCCTGGAAACATTGATTCAAAGAGTAAGAGAAATGAAGCAGAGATGGAAACTAGAGCGATTACTCAGAAGAAAGAGAAATGACTTGATGAATTACTAGATGTAAGAGTTAAAAAGAAAGCAGAATTGTAGACAATATTTTTTAATACTTAATGTGGCACCCAGGTGTTGTGCTGAACCAACTTTCCATATATTATTTATTAAATCCACTTAGGTAGACTCTATTATCACCATCACCATCCTATTCTCGAGTTGAGGAAACTAAGGCAATATAAAGTCACTTTCCCTAGGGTCTCACAACCAATAAGTGATTGATTAAATCCCAGATTTAAACCCAGTCACTTTGTTTCCTGCAACAGAGAACCTGGGGCGTAGACTGGACATCCAAGTGGAAATGACTAGTAGGTAGGTCGCTGTAAGAAATAAGGTTTTATGTGAGAGACCAGAGTTTAAAGCATTTATAGGGAGTCACCACCATTTTGATACAACTTTAATTTTGCGAATGGATGGACACAGGGTCAAGACCAAAGCCTTGGAAACAGGCATATGAGAAGGTGCTCAACATCACTGATCATCAGAGAAACGCAAATCAAAACTACATCTCACCCCAGTTAAAATGGCTTTTATCCAAAAGACAGACAATAACAGATGCTGGCAAGGACTGGAGAAAAGGGAACCCTCATACACTGTTGGTAGAAACATAAATTATTACAGCCACTACGAAGAACAGTTTGGAGGTTCTTCAAAAAACTAAAAATAGAGCTACCATATGATCCAGTGATCCCAGTATTGAGTATATACCCAAAAGATAGGAAATCATACACTAAAGAGATACCTGCCCTCACATGTTCACAGTAGCCAAGATTTGGAAGCAACCTAAGTGTCCATTAACAGACGAATGAATAAAAAAATGTGGTAGATATATATATGGGGTACTATTCAGCTATAAAAAAGAATGAGATTCTGTCATTTGCAACAACATGGAAGAACCTGGAGGTCATGATGTTAAGTTAAATGAGTCAGGCACAGAAAGACAAGCTTCACATGTTCTCACTTATTTGTGGAAGCTCAAACATCAAAATAATTGAACTCATGGAGATAAAGAGTAGAAGGAAGGTTAGCAGGGGCTGGGAAGGGTAGTGGGGGGTTGTGACAAGTGGGGGGTTGGTTAATGGGTACAAAAAATAGAAAGAATAAATAAGACCTAGTATTTGATAGCACAACAAGGTGACTAGTCAAAAATAACTTAATTGTACATTTAAAAATAACTTAAAGAATGTAATTGGATTGCTTGTAACACAAAGAATAAATGCTTAAGGGGATAGATACTCCATTCTCCATGGCGTGATTATTATGCATTGCACTCCTGTATCAAAACACATCTTGCAACCTATAAATACATACACCTACTATGTACCCACAAAAATTAAAAATAAACAAAGGAAAAAGCCGTGGGTTGATGATCAACAGGAGAAAAGCAGTGTCACCATGGAGTGAAGGAAGAGTTAAAGAGGCGAAGTGAGAATTCAGTATTATAGAGATAGAGCCTTTGACAAATTTTTAAGGAGAAAAAGAAAATCAACAGTATCAAGTACTTCCGAGAGATTTGATGGGGTAATAACTGAGAAAATGACACAGGACTGGAATAAAAGCCAGGAAAAAAATCATTTCAGTTGTCTGGTGGGAGTGAAAACCAGATTGCAAAGGCTTAATATGAGAACTGGTAATGAAGAAATTAACATAACCAATATATTTCACCTGTTCAGGAATTTGGCCGTGAAAGGTGATTCTGTTAATGCAGTTGCTTGAAAAGGCAATGAGGTGAAGCAAAGATTTATATTCCAAGGTAGGGAAAACCCTAGGCATCATTAAAGGCAGAGAATGCGTAGGATTTTTCTCATGAAAGTCGATTTTAACCATAAAGAATATATCTCAAAACACTGAGAAACACTAAACTTGCCTCAATAAATGTAGTAGCTAGCCAACATATCATTCCTTCCAGATAATCCTGGGTAGAATGCCAGGTAAAGTACATTCTTAGGAAGATCACTAAGAGGTGATATACCTCCAACTCCTTGCTGCCTCTCTAGGAGTGAGAGGCTGGCCAAGTGGAGCATTTTGGACATTCAGAGGAGGTGGCTGATTCTACGGGCCCAGGATTGAGGCCAGGAAGCTTGCTCCTGGGATTGGAGCTAGGTCAGTCAGGAAATGAGTGTCAGGGGATGGGGTGGGAGATGAATCAAAGGGAACACTCAGAGGCAGACATTTCACAGACGTTTGAGTGGGTGTTTATGTCACCACTTGGCAAATCTCATTGCAGAGTCAAGACCCAGAGATTCTGAGGGGGCAGTCTGTCTCAACTGAATAAGCAAGAGACTGCCTTGCATGAGAAACAGCCCCACTATCAATGCTCCTTATCCCATTTAAAGGACAGGCTGATAGGTACACAAGCTAGTGCTTTCCCACTATACAAACCTCCTGCACACCTGTGGGGTAAAAGAGGAAGCAAATTTGCATTTCTCCTTGATCAATGCTAGAACTGAAGGAAAATCAGAGTTTCATACTCCAAAGTTCCCAGTATGACTCTAGCAGAAGTGAAACTAGAATCCAGCATTTTTTCTTGCCCTGCTAAAAGAGATTTTCCCATTAGCTGTGCTAATTCTCTGCTCTAATGAGTGACCTCTAATGCAACCAATTTGGTTATTTGACATTTATTATATTTTCAATTTGAATCAGAAGCTACTACTCTAGTGTTAAATCCTTAGGCAATAAGTTTGTCTTCTAAGCAGGGTGGGCAAAAATCCATCTTATTTGAATGCCCAGAGCTAACAATTAACTTTCTATCTTTATTTCTACCTCAAATCTGCCAAAAAGAAAAAGTCAAAAACATCCTCCCTGGAATACAAAATTCAAAAGCTAAAAAACATTTGAAGAATTAATCTGTCTCCTATTCTTTGGCTGGCAGGTTAAAAACAGAATTTGCACAAATCCATAGTAGTCAGTCCTCTCTTGTTTGTGAGGATAAAAGAGGGCTTTTGGGGGGTGGGGGTGGGGGGGGCGTGCCCAAGATGGCCGAATAGGAACAGCTCCAACCTCCAGCTCCCAGTGTCAGCGACACAGAAGATGGGTGATTTCTGCATTTTAAACTGAGGTACGGGGTTCTTCTCACTGGGGTGTGTCAGACAGCTGGCAATGGTCCATGGGAGCAGCCCAACCAGTGAGAGCTGAAGCAGGGTGAGGCATTGCCTTACCTGGGAAGCGCAAGGGGGGGGGGGAATTCCTTTTACTAGCCAAAGGAAATGGAGACACACAATACCTGGATATTCGGGTAACTCCCACCCTAATATTGTGCTTTACCAAGGGTCTTACCAAACGGCACACCAGGAGATTATATCCCATACGTAGCCCAGAGCATCCCACACCCACGAGCCTCCCTCATTCCTAGCACAGCAGTCTGAGATCTAACTGCAAGGCGGCAGCCAAGTTTGGGGAGGGGCACCCACCATTGCTGAGGTTTAAGTAGGTACACAATGCCACCAGGAAGCTCGAATTGGGTGGAGCCCACCACAGCTCAAGGAGGCCGGCCTGCCTCTGTAGACTCCTCCTCTGGGGACAGGGCATAGCTAAACAAAAAGCAGCAGAAACCTCGGCAGAGATAAATGCCCCTGTCTGACAGCTTTGAAGAGAGCAGTGGATCTCCCAGCATGGAGGTTGAGATCTGAGAACAGACAGACTGCCTGCTCAAGTGGGTCCCTGACCCCTGAGTATCCTAACTGGCAGACATCCCCCACTAGGTGCAGACTGACACCTCACACGGCAGGGTACACCCGAGAAAAAATTCCAGAGCAAGAATCAGACAGCAACACTTGCTGTTCAGCAATATTCTATCTTCTGCAGCCTCTGCTGATACCCAGGCAAACAAGTTCTGGAGTGGACCTCAAGCAAACTCCAACAGACCTGCAGCTGAGGGTCCTGACTGTTAGAAAGAAAACTAACGAATAGAAAGGACACCCACACCAAAACGCCATCAGTCTGTCACCATCATCAAAGACCAAAGGCAGATAAAACCACAAAGATGGGGAAAAAGCAGTGAAGAAAAGCTGGAAATTCAAAAAATAAGAGTGCATCTCCCCCTCCAAAGGAATGTAGCTCATTACCAGCAATGGAACAAAGCTGGACGGAGAATGACTTTGACAAGTTGAGAGAAGAAGGCTTCAGTTTATCAAACTTCTCAGAGCTAAAGGAATAACTATGTAACCAGTGCAAAGAAACTAAAAACCTTCAAAACAGAATGGATGAATGGATAACTAGAACAATCAATGCAGAGAAGACCTTAAAAGAACTGATAGACATGAAAACCATAACACAAGAACTACGTGACAAATGCACAAGCTTCAGTAACCGACCTGATCAACTGGAAGAAAGAGTATCAGCAACTGAAGATCAAATGAATGAAATGATGTAAGAGAAGTGTAGAGAAAAAACAGTGAAAAGAAATGAACAAAGCCTCCAAGAAATATGGGATTATGTGAAAAGACCAAATCTATGTCTGATTGGTGTGCCTGAAAGTGACGGGGAAAATGGAACCAAGCTGGAAAATATTCTGCATGATATCATCCAGGAGAACTTTCCCAACCTAGTAAGGCAGGCGAACATTCAAATTCAGGAAATACAGAGAACGCCACAAAGATACTCATCGAGAAGAGCAACTCCAAGACATAATTGTCAGATTCACCAAAGTTGAAATGAAGGAAAAAATGTTAAGGGCAGCCAGAGAGAAAGGTCGGGTTACCCACAAAGGGAAGCCCATCAGACTAACAGCAGATCTCTTGGCATAAACTCTACAAGCCAGAAGAGAGTGGAGGCCAATATTCAACATTCTTAAAGAAAAGAATTTTAAACCCAGAATTTCATATCCAGCCAAGCTAAGTTTCCTAGGTGAAGGAGAAATAAAATCCTTTACAGACAAGCAAATGCTTAGAGATTGTGTTACCACCAGACCTGCCCTACAAGAGATCCTGAAGGAAGCACTAAACATGCAAAGGAACAACCAGTACCAGCCATTGCAAAAACATGCCAAAATGTAAAGAGCATCAAGGCTAGGAAGAAACTGCATCAACTAACGAGCAAAATAACCAGTTAATATCATAATGACAGGATCAAGTTCACACATAACAATATTAACCTTAAATGTAAATGGACTAAATGTTCCAATTAAGAGACACAGACTAGCAAATTGGATAAAGAGTCAAGATCCATCAGTTTGCTGTATTCAGGAGACCCATCACACATGCAGAGACATACATAGGCCCAAAATAAAGAGATGGAGGAAGATCTACCAAGCAAATGGTGAACAACAAAAAAAGCAGGGTTGCAATCCTAGTATCTCATAAAGCGGACTTTAAACCAACAAAGATCAAAAGAGACAAAGAAGGCCATTACATAATGGTAAAGGGATCAATTCAACAGGAAGAGCTAACTATCCTAAATATATATGCACCCAATACAGGAGCACCCAGATTCATAAAGCAAGTCCTTAGAGATTTACAAAGAGACTTAGACTCCCATACAATAATAACGGAAGACTTTAATACCCCACTGTCAACATTAGACAGATCAACAAGACAGAAAGTTAACAAGGATATCCAGGAATTGAACTCAATTCTGCACCAAGCAGACCTAATAGACATCTACAGAACTCTCCATCCCAAATCAACTGAATAAACATTCTTTTCAGCACCACATTGCACTTTTCCAAAATTGAACACATAGTTGGAAGTAAAGCACTCCTCAGCAAATGTACAAGAACAGAAATTATAACAAACTGTCTCTCAGACCACAGTGCAATCAAACTAGAACCCAGGATTAAGGAACTCACTCAAAACCACTCAACTACATGGAAACTGAACAACCTGCTCCTGAATGACTACTGGGTACATAACGAAATGAAGGCAGAAATAAAGATGTTCTTTGAAACCAATGAGAACAAAGATACAACATACCAGATTCTCTGGGACACATTTAAAGCAATGTGTAGAGGGAAATTTATAGCACTAAATGCCCACAAGAGAAAGCTGGAAAGATCTAAAATTGACACCCTAACATCACAATTAAAAGAACTAGAGAAGCAAGAGCAAATGCATTCAAAAGCTAGCAGAAGGCAAGAAATAACTAAGATCAGAGCAGAACTGAAGGAGATAGAGACACAAAACACCCTCCAAAAAGTCAATGAATGCAGGAGTTGGTTTTTTGAAAAGAGCAACAAAATTGATAGACCACTACCGAGACTAATAAAAAAAGAAAAGGAGAATCAAATAGACACAATAAAAAATGATAAAGGGGATATCACCACCAACCCCACAGAAATACAAACTACCATCAGAAAATGCTATAAACACCTCTACGCAAATAAACTACAAAACCTAGAAGAAATGGATAATTTCCTGGACACTTACACTCTCCCAAGACTAAACCAGGAAGAAGTTGAATCCCTGAATAGAACAATAGCAGGCTTTGAAATTGAGGCAATAATTAATAGCCTACCAACAAAAAAAGTCCAGAACCACATGGATTCACAGCCGAATTCTACCAGGGGTACAAGGAGGAGCTGGTACCATTCCTTCTGAAACTATTCCAAACAATAGAAAAAGAGGGAATCCTCCCTAACTCATTTTAGGAGGCCAACATCTTCCTAATACCAAAGCCTGACAGAGACACACACACCAAAAAGAGAATTTTAGACCAATATCTCTGATGAACATTGATGCAAACATCCTCAATAAAATACTGGCAAACTGAATCCAGCAGCACATCAAAAAGTTTATCCACCACGATCAAGTGGGCTTCATCCCTGCGATGCAAGGCCGGTTCAACATACACAAATCAATTAACATAACCCAGCATAAAAACAGAATCAAAGACAAAAACCACATGATTATCTCAATAGATGCAGAAAAGGCCTTTGACAAAATTCAACAGCCCTTCATGCTAAAAACTCTCAATAAATTTGGAATTGATGCAACATGTCTCAAAATAATAAGAGCTATTTATGACAAACCCACAGCCAATATCATACTGAATGGGCAAAAACTGGAAGCATTCCTTTTGAAAACTGGCACAAGACAGGGATGCCTTCTCTCACCACTCCTATTCAACACAGTGTTGGATGTTATGGCTAGGGCAATCAGGCAAGAGAAAGAAATCAAGGGTATTCAGTTAGGGAAAGAAGAAGTCAACTTGTCCCTGTTTGCAGATGACATGATTGTATATTTAGAAAACCCCATTGTCTCAGCCCAAAATCTCCTTAAGCTGATAAGCAACTTCAGCAAAGTCTCAGGATATAAAATCAATGTGCAAAAATCACAAGCATTCTTATACACCAGTAACAGAAAAACAGAGAGCCAAATCAGGTTTGAACTTCCATTCACAATACCTTCAAAGAGAATAAAATGCCTAGGAATCCAACTTACAAGGGATGTAAAGGACCTCTTCAAGGAGAACTGCAAACCACTGCTCAGTGAAATAAAAGAGGACACAAACAAATGGAAGAACATACCATGATCATGGATAGGAAGAATCAATATCGTGAAAATGGCCATACTGCCCAAGGTAATTTATAGATTCAATGCCATCCCCATTAAGCTACCAATGACTTTCTTCACAGAATTGGAAAAAACTGCTTTAAAGTTCATATGGAACCAAAAAAGACCCTGCATTGCCAAGACAATCCTAAGCCAAAAGAACAAAGCTGGAGGCATCACGCTACCTGACTTCAAACTATACTACAAGGCTACAGTAACCAAAACAGCATGGTACTGGTACCAAAACAGAGATATAGACTAATGGAACAGAACAGAGCCCTCAGAAGTAATACCACACATCTACAGCCATCTGATCTTTGACAAACCTGAGAAAAACAAGAAATGGGGAAAGGATTCCCTATTTAATAAATGGTGCTGGGAAAATTGGCTAGCCATAAGTAGAAAGCTGAAACTGGATCCTTTCCTTACTCCTTATATGAAAATTAATTCAAGATGGATTAGAGACTTAAATGTTAGACCTAATACCATAAACACCCTAGAAGAAAACCTAGGTAATACCATTCAGGACATAGGCATGGGCAAGGACTTCATGTCTAAAATACTAAAAGCAACAGCAACAAAAGCTAGTATTGACAAATGGGATCTAATTAAACTAAAGAGCTTCTGCACAGCAAAAGAAACTACCATCAGATTGAACAGGCAGCCTACAGAATGGGAGAAAATTTTTGCAATCTACTCACCTGACAAAGGGCTAATATCCAGAACCTATAAAGAACTAAATCAAATGTACAAGAAAAATACAACCCCATCAAAACATGGGCAAAGGATATGAACAGACACTTCTTAAAAGAAGACATTTATACAGCCAACAGACACATGAAAAAATGCTCATCATCACTCGCCATCACAGAAATGCAAATCAAAACCACAATGAGATACCATCTCAACACCAGTTAGAATGGCAATCATTAAAAAATCAGGAAACAACAGGTGCTGGAGAGGATGTGGAGAAATAGGAACACTTTTACACTGTTGGTGGGACTGTAAACTAGTTCAACCATTGTGGAAAACAGTGTGGTGATTCCTCAAGGATCTAGAACTAGAAATACCATTTGACCCAGCCATCCCATTACTGGGGATATACCCAAAGGATTATAAATCATGCTGCTATAAAGACACATGCACATGTATGTTTATTGCGGCACTATTCACAATAGCAAAGACTTGGAATCAACCCAAATGTCCATTGGTGACAGACTGGGTTAAGAAACTGTGGCACACATACACCATGGAATACTATGCAGCCACAAAAAAGGACAAGTTGATGTCCTTTGTAGGGACATGGATGCAGCTGGAAACCATCATTCTCAGCAAACTATGGCAAGAACAGAAAACCAAACACCATATGTCTCACTCATAGGTGGGAATTGAACAATGACATCATTTGGACACAGGAAGGGGATCATCACACACCGGGTCCTATTGTTGGGGGCGGGGGAGGGATGGCATTAGGAGATATACCTAATGTAAATGATGAGTTAATGGGTGCAGCACACCAACATGGCACATACATACATATGTAACAAACCTGCATGTTGTGCATATGTACCCTAGAACTTAAAGTATAATAAAAAAACAAAAAAGAGGGCTTTCTGTGCTAAAGGGTAGAGGGCTGGCCATGCTCTTACAAAGTGATAAAGAGTGGTACAAGTATGAGTGTAACAGAGTGCTTCCACTAGGAGTCTGGAAGTAATCTTAAGATAAACTATCTACAGGTTAATAAGGGAGTGAAAAAAGGTTAAGACTACCACCCACTGGCATACAGACACAGTCTGACCATTGGAGGGAGGAGCAAGGAAAAAGACAATTGACATTCAGATGGGAAGTTTACCTGGCATTTATTGACCCTAGCCCAGGCTATAGAACACTGTGACCTTCCAGTACCTTGTTCTGCCAGCTCCCTCCAGCCCACATCATATATCCTGAACTGACAAGTACCTATGTAAGCTAACACTGACATCTGTATTGATTGGTTGATGCAATCTTATACCTCATTCAATATTTTAGTAATACCCCTGGGTATATCCAAAACTCCTCATCATTAACACTTAAAAGCTGAATTTATTGTCTTCCTTCCTAAAAATATTTCCTCTTAGGGCTTTCTTTCCTCTATGCCATCTCCATGTTCTTGGTCACTCAGCTTTTGACTCCTGTCCCACAATTGCCTGTTACGGGAAGTCAGGGTCCCGAACGGAGGGACTGGCTGAAGCCATGGTGGAAAAATATAAATTGTGAAGATTTCTTGAACATGTATTAGTTCTCCAAATTAATACTTTTATAATTTCTTACGCCTATCTTTACTGCAGTCTCTGAACATAAATTGTGAAGATTTAATGGACACTTATCACTTCCCCAGTCAATACCCTTGTGATTTCCTATGCCTGTCTTTACTTCAATCTCTTAATCCCATCATCTTCTTTGTAAGATGAGGATGTCACCTCAGGACGCTGTGATGATTGCATTAACTGCACAGATAGTTTGTAGAGCATGTGTGTTTGAACAATATGAAATCTGGGCACCTTGAAAAAAGAACAGGATAACAGCAATCTTCAGGGAACAAGGGAGATAAGACTTGGAGCCTGACTGCGCCGGTGAGCCAGGCAGAACAGAGCCATATGTCTCTTTTTTCAAAAGCAAATAGGGGAAATACCGCTGAATTCTTTTTCTCAGCAAGGAACATCCCTAAGAAAGAGAATGCACCCCGAGGGTAGGTCTATAGACAACCCCCTTAAGGCAACCGCCTTTTACTGTGGAAGCCAAAGGGATGAAATAAGCCCCCGTCTCCTGTAGCACTCCCAGTCTTATTAGGATAAGGAAATTCCCGCCTAATAAATTTTGGTCAGACAGGTTGTCTGCCCTCAAACCCTGTCTCCTTATAAGATGTTATCAGTGACAATGTGTGCCTGAAACTTCATTAGCAATTTTAATTTCCCCCCATTTGGTGGTCCTGTGATCTCGCCCTGCCTCCATTTGCTTTGTGATATTTTATTACCTTGTGAAGTATGTGATCTCTGTGACCCACACCCTATTCGTGCACTCCCTCCCCTTTTGAAAATCACTAAGAAAAACTTGCTGGTTTTACAACTTGGAGAGCATCATGGAACCTGTCGACGTGTGATGTCTTCCCCAGACACCCAGCTTTAAATTTCTCTCTCTTGTGCTCTTTCCTTTTATTTCTCAAACCAGCTGAGATGCCTAGGAAATAGAAAAGAACCCACGATAAATATCGGGGGTGGGGGCTCTTCCCTGATAATTGCCTGTCTTCCTTTAAAATCCAAACTATTCCCAAATCCATTGGAATCCATCAAGCCTATATTGACATGCTTCAGGGCACTATCAGTTATATACTAGAGAGGCAGGGTTGAAGAGAGAAAGACAAGAAGAGATCTAGTTGCTGGTGGCAGAAGTTCAGCCTGCTGAACAAGTATGACATCAAGGGGTGCAGGGTACTCCAGCTATAAACCAGGTAGTCAGTGGGTTGGCAGGGAGGGACTAGGAGTTGAGCCATCAGTTATCTAGAGCAGGCGAAACTTGACAGTTGTCACATGGTTGGTCACATGGTTCATAGTTGGTCTGTGGACAAGTGGCAGGGCTGACACCAGCACAGATTTCAACCAGGGTCCCAACAATCCTAAAGGAAGGGAGCAGTAAGACAGCACAGACCAACAGCCTTTGGATATGATTGTGTTACTCAGCAATTAGCACAAGAGAAATTCAGGAATAGGGGTGAAGGCAGGTCAGTTGTAAGAACCATGTCATAAGGCAGGGAAGTTAGGGTCCAAGAATAAGGATGAATCTTTGGTGATTAGAATTTAACCATTTAAGAAATATTTACCAACTACCCACTATGGGTCCTCACAGTGGAAAGAGTTTAAATATAAGTGCAATTCTGTGTGATAAGTGCTAAATCCAGGTAAGATTCAGATGCACCCAAAAGAGGAGATAGTCAGCTCTGTGACATGGAGGTGTCATGTGAGACTGCAAAGAGGAGACAATGCTCAACCATGTTTTAGAATTATGAGTCAGCCCTAGCAATAAGGGGAAAGAACTTCAGATGGAGGGCATAGCAAAATGCTACAGATGAGCTGTCTAAGAACTCCAAGTGCTCACACCCATAGCACTAGCAGTGAGAATGGCTGAGGGTATAGCCATCAGATGGTGTCACTAGATGGGTGAGCATCTCCAGTCTCTGGCTGGAAGTTGCCCTGGATATTCAAGCAGGGTTGGACTTGCAGATCAAATTTGAGTGAGGTGGAGAGGAATGCAAGATATATTTAACATACATCAGGTATAATGTTTTTGTACCTGTCTCCTCTCCCTTCTCCTGAACACTACTCTAATCCATACCAGCAAAACCTTAAGCTTATCTAAACTACTGCCATGATTCTTTAACCAGTTTCCCCAGTTAGACTCCTCCACTTCCTTCCTACACAGAGTTTCTTGATAAATCTCCCTAAGGCACAACTTTGAACATGCTACTCCCCTGGGGGGGAAAAATCCTTTCAATGGCTTGAAAAGATCCCTGTCTTGGGAGAATCAACTTTCTTATTTGCATTTTGTTTGCACATTTGAAGGACTCCATTAAATATTTACTTGTCTCACATCATGAAAACGATACAAAAATTCACAGGACACAGGGCAGCATTGACAACAGAGGTGACAGGTGAAAGGTGGAGAGAAGAATGGTTAGGCAGAGCTGAAACCACAGACTGACAAGGACTGATCATCCTCTGATCTTCCATCTCTTAGAATTTCTTCTCATTCCATCTTTGGAAGAGTGAACACAGAACCAAGCACTCAGAGCAGAAGTGAATGACATCTTTGTAGCTTTTGTCATACAATGTCCTCTGTGACACTGCCTTCTTTTTTCAGTGGTTTTGTTTGTTTGTTGCTTGTTTAATGGCTTAGATCTTATACTTTCATAATTTAATGATTTTATCCAAGTGAAGTTTTTCTGTGCCAAATTTATTATTTTTTTCATATGAAATAAAAGATAACAAGGAGGTTAGCTATTATTTTTATCTCAACATTTAAAACTTTGAGCCAATGAGGTTTTAGGTCAAAAATGGTAAGAAATTTCTAAACTTTTCCACTTTTTTTTTTTTTACTGTTCAGTGTTCATATACACAAACAGTAACTGCAATAATATATGATTAAAGAAAGTCAAAAGTTATCTCTGTGAAGGAGGATGAGTCTAAATTGAAAAGCAACTTTTGGTGTTATAAAAACCAAAAGGAAAGTGGACAGGTAAGCTCAATATACCTTCTATTTTTTACAAGTGGCTCCTACAAGTTTCCAAAAATAGTATTGTATAAATTCATAGTTGCCACTTTTTTTCTAAATACATATCCCTCCCATCGCAGTATAGTCTGAAGGTCTGGGCTCAATTTCCGATAATGCTTGTAACAGTGAAAACAGTTTCCTCTTTTAAGTAAAAGACCTTTTTATATGTGGTACCATTTTCAAAGGACATAAATAGCTCTGTTAATAATCTGCCTTTAAATTCTATGCCACTCACATGACTGAAGAGACTATAATTTATAGGCCATATTCAGAGAAATAAACTTGTCCAAACATCTGTCTATCTGTAAAGCTAAAAGCTTAAAAACCACCACTGACCCCAGACCTGAGATTTTGTTACAAATGACACAGGAATTTGGCATAGGGAGGAAGCAGGGTCAGGCTGATGATCAGGGCTGGCAGAGCAAATTCGTCCAGCTTCCATCAGATAGAGCCTATTTCCAAGTGCAGCTGACCACAGCTGTACTGTCACCTCAGGGAAAGTTCAGAGAGTAGAGCTTACTCTGTCATGAAAGCACTCAGTCACAATCCCAGGGGTCCCCTTCTCAAGGGTTGGAACACCAGGTAGGATGCTTTGGGTTGCAAGGAACAGAAGGGCCAACAGATAGTGACTGGGGCAAAAAGGGCATTTATCATTTCACAGAGCAACCAGTCTGGAAGCAAGGGCAGTTCTACAACAGAAGCAAGAGCTTCACAGTGCCACTGAGGACCCGGACTCCTTTCCTTTTCTGGTCTCCTCTACTCAGAATTTTGTTTTTGTCCTCAGCATTTTGCTCTAATGATTACAAAATGGCTGCCTCGGTTCCAGGGTATTGTATCTTCACACAATCAGTCTGAAATGCAGAAGAAAGACACATTCTCCATGCGTCTCTTTATCTGGAAGGAAGAGCTTTCCCAGCAGCCCCAGCCAGCTGCCTTTCAGGTTCCTTAAGACCAGATTGGGTAGAAATTCAAGCTCTGGCTGTGCAGGAGGAAAGCAATATTGGGCATTTTCTTATCTTGCATTCTTGCCTGTCAAAGTCTGACAGCAAGATCGAGGTGGTAGCTGGGCACAGAACAGGAGCAGCTGCAGGGTGCAATTGGGTAGGCGATCAACAGTGTCACTTATAGAAAGTTAACAGCTTTAACAGCAGGCCTTTTTGAGCATAAACATTTAAAGTGTGCTCCTTTATACCTCCGTATAACATTCCTTACCAGCATGCATTGCTAGCTTTGCACACTCAATAAATGAAAGGGCATATCTCTCTTCCACATGATAATGAAGATAGATGCATAAAATATTGGCATTTGCAAAATATTTTTTCTAAGTAATGATCAAGAAAACTGGAAATTTCTGCATGATTGATTTTATTCTTAGATAACAATTCTTCAAGACCTTATCTAGATACTTAAACCCTATGGCACAATATCCTCATATGTAAAAATGGGTATAGCATGAATAACGTTGTGCAGAGGGCTATATATATACTTGCTGTTAACAAAATGAATTTTTCTGATTTTTTTAAAAACTTGAATAAATAAGGATTATGTCAATTACTGCATCTCTCCCCAAGGGCAGAGTTTGCCTGAGGGTTACCGTGGGAGGGCCCCAGTTGGTCTGTGGCAGAAAGGGTATAATAATCACCACACCATTTCACTAGGCTCTGTCAATATTTGTTTGATTTCCCAAAGCTACAGTACTGCCTATTAACAGCTCAATTGCACAAAAAAGTTAATCAACATTTGCTACAGAAATACTGTGCTGGCTTTCATAACCTACTTTTAAGATGAAAGATAGGTTCATAAGAGGAGAGAATTCATTAGAGTTTTTAAGAAATTTTGAAGCTACTGTGAATTATTTTATGTACTTGATAAATAGGCCCACACAAATGGCCACTGAGACATGTCACTTGACAATATCAAAAAACTTCCTCCCCACCCTCAACCTCACCCCCATCTGTCCTTACTCATAAATAGTACTCTCTCTTCACAGCTGTTTCAAATGATCAGTGAACTCTTCCCTATGTGCATGGAGGCAGTAGAGGAAAGGGAATTAGAAGCTGCAGAAAACAATGGTTAAAGGCCAGGCGTGGTGGCTCCTGCCCATACTCCCAAGCACTTTGGGAGGCCAAGGTGGGAGGATCCTTTGAGCTCAGGCATTTGAGAGCAACCTGGGCAACATAACAAGGCCTCGTGTGTACTAAAATTACAAAAATTAGCTGGGTGTGGTGGTACATGTCTGTGGTCCCAGCTACTCAGGAGGCTGAGGTGGGAGGTAGAGGCTGCAGTGAGCTAAGTTGGCACCACTGTACTCCAGCCTGGGTGACAGAGCAAGACTCTGTCTCAAAAAAAAAAAAGAAAGAAAGAAAAGAAAAAAAGAAAACAATGGTTAAAAAGCAAATTTGTTGCCTGGGAAAATCACTAATATCCAGTGTTCTATTATCACTTAGCAGAAAACAAACCCTTCAGTTAATGAGAGTAGGCTAAGGGAGAGCAAGACAAGCAGCAAGAGAAGGTGCTAGGGAAAGAGAGGCCAAGAATGGTGCAGGCACTGCCTGGGAGCTTGTCAGAAATGCAGAGTCTTGGGCTTCTCCCCAGACCCACCGAATCAGGGTATTTACTTTAACAAGACCTTCAGGTGATTCCTGTACAGGTTAAAGCTTGAGAAGCACTGCACCAAGGCAGGCGACAGTACTTCCAAGGAATAAACCCTGCCAGAGTGTCATGCTTGGAGCCCTGACAGCTAGTTGGGAACAGTCTCAGCTGAGGTGAGAGGGACATTAGGCATGTGTAACAGGCAAGCATAGGTGCCAAAAGGGTAACAGTGGTAATCGTGGTTGTTGTCAGCTTTAATGAAACACTGACAATGTGGCAGGCACTACCGTACTAATTCCCATGCATTGTTTCTGATTTCACAATAACTCTGCAACACAGGTATCATAAAGAAATGGAAACTCAGGGAGGTTAGGTAACTTGCCCTAGGCTCAGGCCAACAAGTAACTGAATCTGGATTCATCCTGAGTTTTGGAATCAGAGAAATCCAAGCTCAAATCCTCTGTCTACTTCTTATTAGAAATATAATTTTGTTGAGGTTGCTTCCAAGATGGCCAAATAAGAACAGCTCCAGTCTACAGCTGCTGGCAAGATCAACACAGAAGATGGGCGACTTCTGCATTTCCAACTGAGGTACTCGGTTCATCTCACTGGGCCTGGTTGGACAGTGGGCATAGCCCATGGAGGGTGAACTGAAGCAGGGCAGGGCATCACCTCACCCAGGAAGTACAAGGAGTTGGGAGATTTCCCTTTCCTAGCCAAGGGAAGCCATGAGTGACTGTACCTGGAGAAGCAGTACACTCCATCCAAATACCACACTTTTCCCACAGTCTTTGCAACTGGCAGACCAGGAGATTCCCTCCCATGCCCAGCTTGGTGGGTCCCATGCCCATAGAGCCTTGCTCGCTGCTAGCACAGCAGTCTGAGATCGACCTGGGATGCTGAATTTTGGTGGGGGAAGGGGTATCTGACATTGCTGAGACTTGAGTAGGTGGTTCTATGCTCACAGTGTAAACAAAGCAGCAGGCAAGCTCGAACTGGGCAGAGTCCAACACAGCTCAGCAAGGCCTACTGCCTCTCTAGATTCCAACTCTGGGGGCATGGCATATCTGAACAAAAGGCAGCAGACAGCTTCTCCAGACTTAAACGTCCTTGCTTGACAGCTCTGAAGAGAGCAGTGGTTCTCCCAGCATGGTGTTCGAGCTCCAATAATGGACAGACTGCCTCCTCAAGTGGTTCCCTGACCCCTGTGTAGCCTGACTGGGAGACACCTCCCAGCAGGGGCCAACAGACACCTCATACAGGTGGGTGCCCCTCTGGGAAGAAGCTTCCAGAGGAAGGATCAGGCAGCAATATTTGCTGTTCTGCAGCCTCCGCTGGTGATAGCCAGGAAAACAGGGTCTAGAGTGGACCTCCAACAAACTCCAACAGACCTGCAGCTGAGGGGTCTGTTAGAAGGAAAACTAACAGAAAGGAATAGCATCAACTTCAACAAAAAAGACACCCACACCAAAAATCCATCCAGAGGCCACCAACATCAAAGACCAAAGGTAGATAAAACCACAAAGGTGGGGAGAAACCAGAGCACAAAGGCTGAAAATTCCAAAAACCAGGACACCTCTTCTACTCCAAAGGAACACAATTCCTTGCCAGCAAGGGAACAAAACTGGATGGAGAATGAGTTTGATGAGTTGACAGAAGTAGGCCTTAGAAGGTGAGTAGTGACAAACTTCTCCAAGCTAAAGGAGCATGTTCTAACCCATGGCAAGGAAGCTAAAAACCTTGAAAAAAGGTTAGATGAATGGCTAACTAGAATAACCAGTGTAGAGAAGAGATTAAATGACCTGATGAAGCTGAAAACCACAGTATAAGAACTTTGTGAAGCATACACAACATTCAGTAGATGATTCGATCAAGTGAAAGAAAGGATATCAGTAACTGAAGATCAAATTAATGAAATAAAGTGAGAAGACAAGATTAGAGATAAAAGACTGAAGAGAAACAAACAAAGCCTCCAAGAAATATGGGACTATGTGAAAAGACCAAATCTACATTTGTTTGGTGTACCTGAAAGTGATGGGTAGAATGGAAGCAAGTTAGAAAACACTCTTCAGGATATCATCCAGGAGAACTTCCCCAACCCAGCAAGGCAGGCCAACATTCAAATTCAGGCAATACAGAGAACACCACAAAGATATTCCTTGAGAAGAGCAACTCCAAGACTCATAACTGTCAGATTCATCAAGGTTGAAATGAAGGAAAAAATGTTAAGGGCAGCCAGAGAGAAAGGTCAGGTTACCTGCAAAGGGAAGCCCATCAGACTAATAGTGGATTTTTTGGCAGAAAACCTCCAAGCCAGAAGAGAGTGGGAACTAATATTCAAAAGTCTGAAAGAAAAGAATTTTCAACCCAGAATATCATATCCAGCCAAACTAAGCTTCATAAGTGAAGGAGAAATAAAATCCTTTACAGACAAGCAAATGCTGAGAGATTTTGTCATGACCATGTCTGCATTACAAGAGCTCCTGAAGGAAGCACTAAACATGGAAAGGAACTGGTACCAGCCACTGCAAAAACATGCCAAATTGTAAAGACCACTGATGCTATGAAGAAACTGCATCAATTACCAGGCGAAATAACCAACTAGTATCATAATGACAGGATCAAAGTCACACATAACAATATTAACCTTAAATGTAAATGGGCTAAATGCCCCAATTAAAAGACACAGACTGGCAAATTGGATAAGGAGTCAAGACCCATTGGTGTGCTATATTCAGGAGACCCATCTCACAGGCAAAGACACACATAGGCTCAAAATAAAGGGATGGAGGAAGACCTACCAAGCAAAGTGGGGAAAAAAAAAAAAAAAAAAAAAAGCAGGGTTGCAATCCTAGTATCTCATAAAGCGGACTTTAAACCAACAAAGATCAAAAGAGACAAAGAAGGCCATTACATAACGGTAAAGGGATGAATTAAACAAGAAGAGCTAACTATCCTAAATATGTATACACCCAATTCAGGAGAACCCAGATTCATAAACTTCTTAGAGACCTACAAAGATACTTAGACTCCCCCATAATAGTAATGGGAGACTTTAACACCCCACTGTAAATATTAGACAGATCAATGAAACAGAAAATTAACAAGGATATCCAGGAATTGAACTCAGCTCAGGAGCAAGCGGACCTAATAGGCATCTACAGAACTCTCCACCCAAATCAACAAAATATACATTCTTCTCATCACATCACACTTCTTCTAAAACTGACCACATAATTGGCAGTAAAACACTCCTCAGCAAAGGTAAAAGAATAAAAATCATAACAAACTGTCCCTCAGACCACAGTCCAATCAAATTAGAACTCAGGATTAAGAAACTCACTCGAAAATACACAACTACATGGAAACTGAACAACCTGCTCCTGAATGATTACTGGGTACATAACGAAATGAAAGCAGAAACAAAGAATTCTTTGAAACCAATAAGAACAAAAGACACAACATACCAGAATCTCTGGGTCACATTTAAAGCAGTGTGTAGAGGGAAATTTATAGCACTAAATGCCCACAAGAGAAAGCAGGACAGATCTAAAATCGACACCCTAACATCATAATTAAAAGAACTAGAGAATCAAGAGCAAACAAATTAAAAAGCTAAAAGAAGAAATAACTAAGCTCACAGCAGAACTGAAGGACACAGAGACACACAAAAAAAAAACCCTTCAAAAAATCAATGAATCCAGGAGATGGTTTTTTGAAAAGATCAACAAAATTGATAGACTGCTAGCAAGACCAATAAAGAAGAAAAAAGTGAAGAATCAAATAGATGAAATAAAAATGATAAAGGGGATATCACCACCGATCCCACAGAAATACAAACTACCATCAGATAATACTACAAACACCTCTACGCAAAAAAAAAAACAGAAAATCTAGAAGAAATGTATAAATACCTGGGCACATACGCTTTCCCAAGACTGAACCAGGAAGAAGTTGAATCTCTGAATAGACCAATAACAGGTTCTGAAATTGAGGCAATAATAGCATTCCAAACAAAAAGAAGTCCAGGACCAGATGGATTCACAGCCAAATTCTACCAGAGGTACAAGGAGGAGCTGGTACCATTCCTTCTGAAACTATTCTGATCAATAGAAACAGAAGGCATCCTCCCTAACTCGTTTTATGAGGCCAGCATCATCCTGATACCAAAGCCTGGCAGACACACAAAAAAATGAAATTTCAGGCCAATATCCCTGATGAACATCCACGCGAAAATTCTCAATAAAATATTGGCAAACCAAATTCAACAGCACATCAAAAAGTTTATCCACCACGATCAAGTGGGCTTCATCCCTGTGATGCAAGGCCGGTTCAACATACACAAATCAATTAGCATAATCCAGCATATAAACAGAACCAAAGACAAAAACCACATGATTATCTCAATAGATGCAGAAAAGGCCTTTGACAAAATTCAACAGCCCTTCATGCTAAAAACTCTCAATAAATTCGGTATTGACGGAACGTATCTCAAAATAATAAGAGCTATTTATGACAAACCCACAGCCAATATCATACTGAATGGGCAAAAACTGGAAGCATTCCCTTTGAAAACTGGCACAAGACAGGGATGCCCTCTCTCACCACTCCTATTCAACATAGTATTGGAAGTTCTGCCCAGGGCAATCAGGCAAGAGAAAGAAAAAAAAGGGTATTTAGTTAGGAAAAGAAGAAGTCAACTTGTCCCTGTTTGCAGATGACATGATTGTATATTTATGAAACCCCATCGTCTCAACCCAAAATCTCCTTAAGCTGATAAGCAACTTCAGCAGTCTCAGGATACAAAATCAGTGTGCAAAAATCACAAGCATTCCTATACAGCAATAACAGACAAACAGAGAGCCAAATCATGAGTGAACTCCCATTCACAATTGCTACTAAGAGAATAAAATACCTAGGAATCCAACTTACAAGGGATGTGAAAGACCTCTTCAAGGAGAACTACAAACCACTGCTCAAGGCACTGCTCAAGGAAATAAGGGAGGACACAAATGAAAAAACATTCCATGCTCATGGATAGAAGAATCAACATCGTGAAAATGGCCTTACTGCCCAAAGTAATTTATAGATTCAATGCTGTCTCCATCAAGCTACCAATGACTTTCTTCACAGAATTGGAAAAAAACTACTTTAAACTTCATATGGAACCAAAAAAGAGCCCGCATAGCCAAGACAATCCTGGACAAGAAGAACAAAGCTGGAGGCATGATGCTACCTGACTTCAAACTATACTAAAAGGCTACAGTAACCAAAACAGCATGGTACTGGTTCCAAAACAGATATATAGGCCAATGGAACAGAACAGAGGCCTCAGAAATAACACCACACATCTGCCACCATCTGATCTTTGACGAACCTGACACACACAAGCAATGGGGAAAAGATTCCCCATTTAATAAATGATGTTGGGAAAACTAGCTAGCCATGTGCAGAAACCTGAAATTGGACCCCTTCTTTACACCTTATACAAAAATCAACTCGAGATGGATTAAACACTTAAATGTAAGATCTAGGACCATAAAAATCTTAGAAGAAAACCTGGGCAATACCATTCAGGACACAGGCATGGGCAAAGACTTCATGTCTAAAACACCAAAAGCAATGGCAACAAAAGCCAAAATTGACAAATGGGATCTAATTAAACTAAACAACTTCTGCCCAGCAAAAGAAACTATCATCAGAGTGAACAGGCAACCTACAGAATGGGAGAAGATTTTTGCAATCTACCTATATGACAAAGGGCTAATATCCAGAATCTACAAAGAACTTAAACAAATTTACAAGAAAAAATCGAACAACCCCATCAAAAAATGGGCAAAGGATATGAACAGACACCTCTCAAAAGACATTTGTGCAGCCAACAGACATATGCAAAACACTCATCATCACTGGTCATTAAAGAAATGCAAATGAAAACCACAATGAGATACTAACTCACCCCAGTTAAAATGGTGATCATTAAAAAGTCAGGAAACAAGAGATGCTGGAGAGGTTGTAGAAAAATAGGAACGGTTTTACACTATTAGTGGGAGTGTAAACTAGTTCAACCATTGTGGAACACAGTGTGGTGATTCCTCAAGGATCTAGAACTAGAGATACCATTTGACCCAGTCATCCCATTACTGGATATATACAGAAAGGATTATAAATCATTCTATGATAAAGATACATACACAAGTATGTTTATTGTGGCACTATTCACAATAGCAAAGACTTGGAACCAAGCCAAATGTCCATCAGTGATAGACTGGATAAAGAAAATGTGGCACATATACACCATGGAATACTATGCAGCCATAAAAAAGGATGAGTTCATGTCCTTTGCAGGGACATGGATGAAGCTGGAAATCATCATTCTCATTAAACTATCACAAGGACAGAAAACCAAACACCTCATGTTCTCACTCATAGGAGTTGATCAATGAGAACACATGGACACAGGGAGGGGAACATCACACACCAGGGCCTGTGGGGGATGGGGGGCTAGGAAAGGGATAACATTAGGAGAAATACCTAATGTAGGTGATAGGTTGATGGGTTCAGTGACATCTATATGTGATTATATATACACGTATGTATATATGTATTTTATATAGTATATGTATTATATATGTGTATATATAGTATATATTATTACTCCTTCCAGTATAATTATTCCAGCATATTATTACTAAAGTATAATTTTTAAACATTTAGACAATACTCATTCAACTGTCTAATAACTACATATCAAAGACTGTATTCAACTCACTAATTAATGAAGAAACCAGTGAGATGTTGAACCTGGTTCAAATGAGAATTTGAGGAACAAGTGTTTGTAGACAACTTAATAAAGTAAGGTTAGGATAAGACTGCTAGGTTATATACAAAACTGGTTAATGTCCTACAGGTTAATAAACTGTAACCTTTGGAATTATCCATTTTCACAAAATATAAATTACAGGCATGCATCACTTAACCACAGAAATACATTCTAAGAAATGTTGTCATTAGGCAATTTCATCACTGTGCAAACATCACAGAGTGTACTTACACAAACTTATGGTACAGCCTACTACACTCCTAGGCTATCCAGTGTAAGCCTATTGCTCCTAGGGTACAAATATTTACAGCATATTACTGTACTGAAAATGTGGGCAACTGTCACACAATGGTAAGTATTTGTGTATCTAAACATAGAAAATGTATGATAAAAAAATATGGTAGTATAACGTTATGGGACCACTATGGTATAAGCAACCTATCATTGACCAAAACGTTATTCACAATTATCTGGAGTCATATTTGTGACTATATAGCATTGGTTCTTAGGATGCTCATACCATTCAATGAACTTCAGAAGCAACTAGATGTGGCAGAAAGGATCTTGGCCTGGGGGCAGCATGAAGATCTGTGTCTATGTCAGCATTGCCATTAAATGGCTTGGTGACTCCAAGCCTCAACTTCCTCATCTGAAAATGAGGGGTTTGATTAGATGGCCTCTAAGGGTACAGGTCTCAAACTTCAGTGAGCATCAGTGTTACTGGGAGAAATTTGGTTAAAAGAAAAAAAAAGGAACAAACAAATGTAGATTTCCAGACTCCACATCCAGATTCTGAGTCAAATCCAATTCTGCTGTTGTTAGTGTGTGTTTATTTTAACAACAGCCCAGGTGATGCCAGTGCAGTAGCAGACTGCACTTTGAGAGACTTTGCCTGGAGGTCTCATCCAGCTCTAACCATCCACCACTCTGTATCCCAAAGAGGGGCCCCAGAAGCCTGGCTTGAGCTGCTGCTGATTCTGGTCACGAAAGAGCTCATGAGTATCCATGAGGATTTCATTAGTCACTTATTTCCTTTTAAGAGGCTACATGCATTAACAAACCGTTATTGCTATAGCACTCAATGCTCCTGAAAATAATGTACTGTTATTGCAGAGGACCTTTCTGAAAGGATTTTAGGTTGAATATTGTTGAGCTCCAATTTATTGTTTTACTTACACAAGACCTGTGAGTGGTAAATTGGTGTGTACATTGTTACAATGCAGTGTTTTTTCAGCTAACATTACAAAAGAGATTTTTCTAATCTAATGCAGCCAAGCATTTACAATTTTCTGAGAGCTAAACCATAAACTGTCTTGAGTGGTTTGCCTTTCATCTTTGGTTATTTTTTTAATTGATTTTTCTAATACAATGACGCAGGTCATTTAAGTGTGTATTAGCAACATATAACCATCAGTATTAGACCCAGATAAGCTTATATTTGTTTGCTACAGGAAAACATGCTTATTCATTCCATTCTTTGTTTCCATAGGAGGCTAACAATGACTTTCATTAGACTTACATAAGTAGAAACAAGATTTAAATTGACAAACAAGGCCAGGCATGGTGATTCACGCCTGTAATTCCAGCACTTTGGGAGGCTGCGGTGGGCGGATCACAAGGTCAGGAGATCAAGACCATCCCGGCCAATACGGTGAAACCCCATCTCTACTAAAAATGCAAAAATTAGCTGGTTGTGCTGGTGCGTGCCTGTAATCCCAGCTACTCGGGAGGCTGAGGCAGGACAATTGTTTAAACCCGGGAGGCAGAGGTTGCAGTGAGCTGAGATCGTGCCACAGCACTCTAGCCTGGTGACAGAGCGAGACTCCATTTCAATAAATAAACAAATTGACTTAAAAATCAAGGAAACTCAGATTTTGTACCTTATATACATTAAGAAATTTTTATGATGAAAGGACTAGAAAATTAGTATCTTGTTAGCAGAGTATATATGAACACACACACACACATGCGTACTCCAAAATCACACACATTCAAAAAACATCAGAATTCTAATTAAAGAAAAACATAAGTAAAATGGTGAAAATTCACCTGATGTTTAAATGTTACAAAAGCTTGTTATTCTTCAAAGTGGAATTTGGGCTTTTAGAATCTGATGAGCACTTCCTGCCAGGGCTAAAAAACAAGAGTACTTGGAAAGCCGAAATAGCAGAACAACTAAATTAGCTCTCCATCTCCTAGGAAGACACAGTCTCCCTAATGGAAGGTGGATGGGAAATGCACAAATAATCCATGTTTAGATCTGAGTGAAGATTATCTGCCC
Source organism: Rhinopithecus roxellana (assembly GCF_007565055.1). NCBI lineage: Eukaryota > Metazoa > Chordata > Mammalia > Primates > Cercopithecidae > Rhinopithecus > Rhinopithecus roxellana. Next base: position 104,179,432 of record NC_044562.1, read on the forward strand.
ATCTCCCATTTACCATGTGGTGACTGATTTCAACCAGCTCCCATGACTGCTTTGAAGAAATGTCCCCATGCCCCATACCTCAGGGGCATCTCTGTCTGTCACACGCTCTATCTAACAGCAAACAGGATAAATTCTTACTACCTCTTTGAGCAGAGCCCTAACCTCATCCAAAAGGCCTCTATTTTAAACCTTTTCTTTCCAATAACACCAATCTTCCATTTATCTGGAATTCCCTTTCTCACCTCCTTCACATTCCCTCTTCATATGCCTGTGGATGCACAGATCTGTGCAAAGTAAAAAGAACGTTTGCCGCCCATCTTCCCTTGTTGTCCTTATTGGCAAAGAGTCTCCTAAGTCAATTGAAGGAATTGCTCTTCAATTCCTTGTCTGAAGCACATTCAACAATTTACCTAAGAGGTTCCTTATGGTCTTTTAAAGTAAACTTTGTGATAAAGTATAACAAATATAATACAAAACAGCGCACAAATCTCAAGCGTCAAGGGTGAAGACACCCATATATTCAGCACTACATCAAGAAACAGAAAATTACCACCACCCCAGAAACATCTCATGTCCACTTTTAGTCACTGATTGTAAAGGAAAACCACTCTCATTACTTCTAATACCATATATTAGTTTTGCTTGCTTTTGAAATTCATGTAAATGAATTCATGTACTATGTACTCTTCTTTGACTATCTTCTTTAGTTCAACATTTTGTTTATGAGATTCATTCGTGTTGTTGTGGCAGGAGTTAATTCATTTCATTGCTATATGTCATGCCATTTTACAAATACACCATAATTTATCTAGTCTACTTTTGATGGATATTTGGTTTATTTCTCGTTTGGTGCTATGAACAATCTTGTATATATTTTTTGGTGAACATGTAGTTGCACTTGTTATATATAAAGCCAGGACTAGGACAGCTGGATTATCTTTAGTAGATACTGCCAAATAATTTTCAAAGATAACTATACCAATTTACACTCACACAACAATTACTTCAAGTCTGGGTGCATACTATATATCATTATGGTTTTAATTCATTTGCATTTCCCTGAAGTTCAATTAAGTTAAGCACCTTTCTATATCTTTAGGACAATTCAGGTATCCACCTTTATGAAGTGTCTATATAAAATCTCCATTTTCTATTGGGCTGCCTGCATTTTTCTCAAATAAACTCCTAAATTCTTGGAATAAACCCTACTTGCTTCTATTGAACTATTCATTTTATATATTACTGGATTTGATTTGCAGTTTTGTTTAGGATTTTTGCTTCTAAATTCATTAAAGAGATTGGCTTGTCATTTATTGTCTTATAAACTCCTTTTTAGGCTTCAGTAGCAGGTTTACACTGACCCTATCAAACAAGTTGAAAAGTATCTCTTTTTCTGTACTCTGGAAGGGCTTATGTAAGGTTGGTATTATTTCTTCCTAAAATGTTTAGAATAATTCATCAGTGAAGTAACATGAGCCTAGGGTTTTCTTTGCGAAAAGATTTTTAATAATGGATCTGATTTCTTTGATAAAATAAAAAGATCCTTAATAACAAAATGAATTAAGGGTTTTTTTAGAAAGTCAATTTCCTCTAAGTTGCCAAATTCATTGGCATAAAGTTGCCTATAATATCCAGTTTTCTTTAATACCTAGATGACCTGTAGCAAGGCCTACTTTTCATTCTTGATATTAATTTGTATCTTTCCTTTTTCATGAATGGTCTTGCTACAGTTTTATCAATTTTATTAATCTTTTCAAATTTAGCTTTGTTGAAAATTTTTTCTATTGTAACTGTTTTCTATTTTGTTGACTAGTTGTTTTATCTTAGTAACTTTTCTTCTGTTTTATTTGTGATTGCTGTTCTTTTTCTAGTTCCTTGAAATGAAAGCTTAGCTTATTCCTTTTCTGTCTTCTTTCCTACTATATGCCTTTAAGCATTTTAGTTGCATCACATCAGTTTTAACAAATTGTATCTATTTCATCATTCAGTATACAGTATTTTCTAATTTCTGCATGTGACTTAGAAGTATGTTGTTTAATTTTCAAAAAGTTGGGAGTTTTCTAGTTAATTGATTTCTAGTGCAATTCCACCATGGTCAGGGAACGAACATATTCTGAATGACTGAATTTTTAAAATCCATTGAGACTTGCTTTATGACCTAGCATATGGGCAATTTTGGCAAATGTTCCATTAGTACTTGAAAAAATTAGTATTCTGACATTACTGGGTGCATTGTTTTATACATAAAAATTAACTAGAGTAGGTTAATTTTACTTTTCAGATCTTCTGTAACCTTACTGATTCTTTTGTCTAACCCATTACCTATGAAGAAAGGTGAGTAAAGTCCCCAAGTATGATTGGGGATTTGTTTGATTCCTCTTTTACTTCCATTAACTTTTGCTTTATACACTTTGAAACTATATTATTGGGTGGCTATAGCTTTAGAATTATAATATTTTCCTGGTGTACCTACTCCTTTATCGTTACAAAATATCTTTGTGTCTCTTTTAACACTTCTTACCTTCAGGTAAGTGTCTGAAATGTGTACCTTTTCTTTGGTTAGTATTTACATGGTATATCTTTTATCATTCATTTTAAACTTTCTGTGTCCTTACATTTTAGGCATACAATTTTAAATTAGAACATTGAGGATTTTTTAGTCAAGTCAGAAATTCTTAAATGTTCAATGGTAATTCTTAATCCATTTTTATTTAATATAATTGTGATAAATTGGGCTTCATAGTTACCATTTTTCTGTTTGTTTTATATAATATATGACCACCTATTTTATACTTCTTCATTCTTGTTTTCTTTTTCATTAATTAAATCTTTTTGTTATTTCATTCTCCATATTACCTTGTATTCATACTTTCTTCTAATATTTTTTCAGGATGATCCTAGAAATTACAGCATGCATCCTTGGCTTACTATATTAAGATCAAATTGTTTCTTTCTCTACTTCCCAGAGAACACTAGACTTTAGGACACTCTAACTCCACTTAGCCCCTCCTACCTTTTACATGATTTTTTTTATTTCTCTCTATATAATAAGCCAATAGATATTAATGTTAATTTTTTTTTTTTTTTTTGAGACAGTTTCTCTCTTTTTGCCCAGGCTGGAGTGCAGTGGTGCGATCTTGGCTCACCGCAACCTCTGCCTCCCGGGTTCAAGCAATGCTCTGCCTCAGCCTCTCGAGTAGTTGGGATTATAGGCGACTACCACCGTGCCAGGTTAATTTTTGTATTTTTTGTAGAGACAGGGTTTCACCATCTTGGCCAGGCTGCTCTTGAACTCCCGACATCGTGATCCACCCACTTCAGCCTCCCAAAGTGCTGGGATTACAGGTGTGAGCCACCATGCTCGGCAATGTTAATGGTTTTTACAATCAAAACTTGTGTATATTTACTTGCATATTCACCTCTTCTGATGTTCTTCATTCTCTCTTGAGTTTATTTTTCCATCTGCAGTGATTTTTCTCTGGATTAAAGTACTTCCTTTAGATTTTTTTTAGTGAAGGTCTTCTAGCAAAAAATTCTCTTTGTGTTCCTCTAAATATATCTTTATTTCTATTTGTTTTTGAAGAATGTTTTTGCTGGGTATAGAATTCTATATTGGCAATATAAACCAAAAAGTGAAACACATCTCAATTGATTTAGAGGTTTATTTTGCCAAGGTTGAGGACATACCTGGGAAAAAGAAACACAAGTTACTTTAGAAACGCAAGATCTGTAATCTGTGACTTTTTTCCAAGAAGGTTTTGAGGACTTCAGTATTTAAAGGGGAAAAAGTGGGCAAGAGGAGAGAGAGGAAAGAAAAAAAGAGGGGAGGGTAGGCAAAGACCCAAGTGGTTACATTCTTGTGAGGCTTTGGTGCTAACTGAATCTGTATTTCACATGTGAAAAGACAGGAGTGGAGGGAAATTCAATTATTCATTGTCTTATGCTTAGTAACTCCATACTTTACATAAGGTCAAGTAAGCACGTGAAATTACAGCTGTCTGTATGGGAATGGAAGCAGGCAGTTTTTTGGTGGGTTTGTTTTTGTTTTTGTTTTGTTTGCATGACTCAGTTCCCAAGCTTAACTTTTCCCCTTTACACAGTGCATTTGGGGTCCCAAGATTGTATTTTCCCTTCACAGCAGATACGTTTTTCCATCACTTTAAGATGCCATTCTTTTGTCTCCTGGCTTTGTCATTTTGTGAAAAGTCAGGTTCAAATTCTTTTTGTTGTTCCTTTGAAGACAATTAACTTATTTTTGGTGCTTTAAAATTACTCTCATTGTCTTTGGTTTTCAACAGTTTTTAATGTGATATGACTTAGTTATTTTTCTTTTATTTATACTGTTTGTGTTTGTGGCACTTCCTAAACCTTTGGTTCATCAGTTTAGGAAAAATGTGTACTAATTATCTACTAATGTTGCTTGTGCACTCACCTTTATGTACTCAGTTGACATATGTGATATAAAATGTTAACTGTTTTCCATGTATCTCTAATGTTTTTCTATACTTTCCTTTTTTTTTTATTTTATTTTTATTTTTTTTTGAGACAGGGTCTCAGCCTATCACCCAAACTAGGATACAGTAGTATCATCACAGCTCACTGCAGCCTCGACCTTCACAAGATCATCAGGTGATCCTCCCACCTCAGCCTTCTTAGTAGCTGGGACTACAGGCAAACACTACCATGCCAGGCTAAGTTTTGGGTTTTTTTTGTTTGTTTTTGTAGAGAGAGAGTCTCCTTATATTGCCCAGGCTATTGTCTCAAACTTCTGGGCTCAAGCAATTCACCCACCTCAGCCTCCCAAAGTGCTGAGATTACAGATATAAGCCACCACACCTGGCCAATTCTTTTTTTCTCTGTGCTGCAATTTATTTCCTATTGACCTGTCTTCCAGTGCACTAATCATGTCTTCTGCTCAATCTATTCTGCTGTGAAACTCATCTATTGCATTCTTATTTTTTATTTCTAAAATTTCCATTCAATTCTTTAATACATTCTAACTCTTTGGTAAAATTTTCCATCTTGATTCCTATTTTCCTTACCCTTTCTCTATTTTCTTTAGCATCCTAATCATAGTTAAGATGCTTGTGTGTTAATGCCAATATCTGAATCAATCATAGGTATATTTACATTCTCTATTTTTTCTCTTATTGTTGGTTATATGATCCTATCTCTTGGCATACCCAGTAATTGTTTTAGTGAACACTAGACGATATATGTGTGTACACGTACACACACACACAGTGGAAGCACCATATAATGTTAACTTCATTTAGAAAAAGTTTGTCTTTCCTATGCTAGAAAGGTTAGAAACTGATCAACCTAATTTGATCAAGGAGTGAAATGACTCAAGGCTGACTGCAATTTTGGTATGACTAAGTCTGTCTCTGCTTTACTTCACTCCTGGATAGGTCCTGAACTCTTATCCTTGTGTTTCAGCATGGCAGGACTGCTGAAATCGTTTCCTTTTTTTTTTTTTTTTTTTTTTTTTTTTGTAGACTTTCTGCTTAGCTTCTTACCCTTCTGAGCCACGGCTTTAAATTTTTAGCAAATGCATTGAGCTCTATGTATTGACTACGTGTCCATCTCAGTGTTCTGCCCCATGCTTTCTTAGCCACCCCACCTTCCCCCTCTCACCACTGCAAAATTCTCTGCTGGTTTTTCTGTCCCCCAAGCAGTGGCCTTCCCTCTTGGAGGCAAATTTCAGATTTTCAGCTTCTGCCAGATACAGACTCTTGGCTGCAATCTCTGAAGTTGCTCCCTTTTTTGAATATTTCTCCTCCTCTCAGCCTTGGTTGTTTCAGTAGCTCTCCAATGCCATGAAATTAATTGTTTTGTTTCATCTAGCTATTCTAGTTGTTTTGGGCTAGAGAGTGGTTTGTTGCTTCTACTTCAACATAACTGGACGCAAAAATCCATTTTTTTTTTTTTAATGAGTTCTGGGGAGCCCTTGTTAAGCAACAAAAACAGGGCTGTTGGAAGATACATCCTTTGGGGATTTCCTGGGTCATGTTTTGCCACAGTGTGTCCAAGAGTCAGAATAGTTGGTTCTAACCATGAGTCTTCATTTACATGTTGAAAAACGGAGGCCAGCCATTGAACTTTTTCTACTTAAAAAGTGAGGACATTATCTTCTCCTCTTACTTGACAGAACTGTCATGAAAAATAAATATTTAAGAGTTTTGGAAAGATAAACATGACATGTGTGATGAATACAGTCAGTCCTACAATATCAAATGTTTCTCTAGCTGTTCATTGGATGAATGACTTTCTCCCCCACTTAGATTGTAAGCACTTTAAGAGAGGGCCTGTGTCCTCTACTTCCATCTTATTTCCTGTGGTTCCAAGTTTTGTGTGACTCACAAAATAGTCATCGTTTAAGTGCTTTACTTTTAAAAAACCATCTTATCCCATGTCTGTCCATATTAAAGTATTCTGGAGTGCAGGCTATCAGCCTTGCTATGGTGTGAATGTTTCTGTCCCTTCAAAATTTATGCATGGAAATCCCAAGCCCCAAAGTGATGGTAGTGAGAGGTGAGGCCTTTGGGAAGTGATTAGACTTGAGGACAGAGACCTTATGATTGAGATTAGCGCCCTTATAAAAATGAGACTCAGAAAGCGAGCTCCCCACTTCCACCTTGTGAAGACACAAGAAGAAGACATCATCTATGAACCAGAAAACAGGCACTCAACAGACTTCCCAGCCTCTAGAAGGGCAAAAAAACAAATTTATGTTGTTTATAAGCTACCAAGCTTATGACAATATTGTATTATAGCAGCCCAAATGGACTAAGACAAGCCTCATTTGGATTTCTGTCAATCTATGTTGGTAAACAACAGCTTTGGGATTTGTAATGTTACGTGCTGACTAATTTAGAGGACAAATTTTGATAATTAGCTTTTTTTTTCTCTTTCATCCTTTAAACTAATAAAGTCTTAGGGTAAAGAAATTTCAACTGCATGGAAAAGTAGATGACTTCACTTGCTGATGATCATTAGACCCAACTTCTTTTTTCGGTAATTACTAATATGTGATAGAAGTGGATCACCTCTCATAAAGACAGCATTCTTAAAGTGAAAAGCTTCTATGTGCCTATTCAATCTCCACCTCTCAGACCCTTCCTTTCATCTAAAAACAAAAGGAATCAATTGCTTATTCCAAGGTAGTCTTGAAAATCATTTAGACATAATTAAAGCTTGCAATATCCTGTAAGCAAGTATTATATTCTAATATTTTCTGCCAAGAACTGAATTTGCTAGGCATGACACATTTATTTCTGGCAGTAGATGTACCAAAACCTACCAACACCAGGGAATTAATAAATACCACAGCCCTCCTATGGAGCAAGTTGCATGAATATTTAATAGGAAATGCATGATGAATTTCTTGCATGATTATGCAGAAAAACATTTGGGAATGGTTGCAGCTGTTACATGAACTAGCTCAGTCTCCCCCATCTCTTTCTATCTTTATCAATCTCAATATTGTACTTTAACTTCAGCAGTAAGCTATCTCCAATGATGAGTATTGCAGACATCTGTCAACATTTTAGGACATGTGTGACTCTATGTATGCCATCTGTGTGTCAACATTTTAGGACATGTGTGACTCCTAATATATGCTATCTGTGTGTGTGTGCCTTACAACTTTCAGTAGTGCATTTTGAGGGAACAACTGAGAGAGGAGGTGAAAAAAGCTAAAAGTTAACAGCTGTCACTCTTATGGGTGTGTCACATTTTCTCTGACAACACCTTACATCTCCACCTAAGCCCTACGAAAATCTAATCTAATCTAAATTTAATAAAGGTGGATTTTTTTTTTTTTGCAGATTCTTAGTTGTTTTTAGTATTGCAAAAATGCTTCTCTTCCTTCATGTGTATTGTATATCCTTTAACCACTCTCCCCTTCAAAATATGTACCTTTTCAGTAGGTGAAACAGTCCTTTAACATTTTTTTTAACTTTCTGGCACATTCATAAGGTTGAAAGACCATTGAACAACAACAAAAAAATTTTTAATCAAGAATTAGAAACAGAAGATCATTTATCAAATTTGAACAGGGAGGTCAAGTCAACATGGTTTGAAAGCCAGTGGGTTTGGACCTTCCAGAGCTTCAAAGGGCATCTCTTTAAAATAAAAGCCGCTTTTTGATTCCATTCAAATTTCCCAATTCATAGTCGATCTTCAGCATCCTGTTCCCAGGAAGTGGGGATTCCAGAAAACCCTTAAACCCTGGAACCTCCACAGACAGGACACAAGGTTATCAAATCACTACAGGGAGCTCGAACAGGCCCAGATTTTGACAATAGCCTGTGACCTTCTAATGAATTGCAGGTGACACAATGTCTATGCCCTCTAAAGCAATTGAGTGTTTACTAAATGCCATTAAAGAGTTGGCACTCCTGGCCGGGCGCGGTGGCTCAAGCCTGTAATACCAGCACTTTGGGAGGCCGAGACGGGCGGATCACGAGGTCAGGAGATCGAGACCATCCTGGCTAACACAGTGAAACCCCGTCTCTACTAAAAATACAAAAAAAAAAAAAAACTAGCCGGGCAAGGTGGCGGGCGCCTGTAGTCCCAGCTACACAGGAGGCTGAGGCAGGAGAATGGTGTAAACCCGGGAGGCGGAGCTTGCAGTGAGCTGAGATCCGGCCACTGCACTCTAGCCCGGGCGACAGAGCAAGACTCCATCTCAAAAAAAAAAAAAAAAAGAGTTGGCACTCCTTAAATTATCAAGTGGTAATTATATTCTTGGCTTCATAACAAGAAAATCCTTCTAAATTACATATTTGTTCCCCAAGTGTGGTAGTGAGATGAGTGGCACCTACGAAAATGGTGACTTACTTTACTGCTCTCACATTTTGCAATCTATTTTTTGGTAAGAGCTCTGGTCAACCTGGACAGAGGCTCTGCAATCACAAAGAAAAAGGCATCCTCACTGAATCAAACGTTTCTGCCTAAAGAAAGTGTAGACAAAAGAGGGGATATGGTAAAAATCCAGAAGTTTCAAGATGTGCACCCAAGTTAAACAAACAAAAAATCATGAACAACACTAGAAAGCAACTTCTTTTTCCAAAAGTTAAAATGTCACAGTGAGGCAAGACAGTTTCTATCCTGGCTTCTCTGACAATCTCCCACTGGAATCTGAATGTCTAGTATGTGTGCATCCTTTGACAAGCTCACCAGAAAAAGCCATACAAGGGTATTCCACTGCTGAGGACATCCGGTGCTACACTTCAAAACCCTTACAAACATGTTACACACAGAACATCCCCTTGTCAGCAAAAGTGACTACTCATCTTTACCTGTCACAGAACCGTAATCAGCAGCATAGTGCCTTGGTGATATAATTTAAGGTGAAATAGACTCATATCACCCCCACCTTCCATCTTGCCAAAGTCTAAAATTAACAACCAGTTCTTGTGCAAAAAATCAAAAAGGAAAACTCATCATATGCTAGAATTAACCTAAATGCTTTATTTATGGGGGTCTATCTTTGGTACTTTTAGAATATTTATATGCAGGCAGCAATATGTAGATTCAAGGAGATGAAAGTCAAAGGGCCTTTGCTGTGCTGCACAGACACAGTTGAAATGAATTCCAATCCGACCATTAGATTATTTCTATTGTTAAAACATAAACTTTAGTTTGTGACGATGACTTAATATACACCTCAATTAGAGCACGATTATAGGGTGGTAGAGAAATCTAGTTCTAATGGTCTCTAATGACTTTTTCTTAACCCAGCACTATCAGGTATAGTCAATTAAAATGGCCAAAATATTTACACTAACTCACCTAAAAGAAGGTATTTTAAGGAAATTGTTCTTGCTTCTTTTTGTATCTTACAGGAGAGTTCAGTGTTATCTCTCTCTCAAGTGAATGAAAATGAGAAAATTTTCTTTGTAAATGAATAATACTGTTTAGAGCTAACCTGCAATATGTTAAATATTTGGAAACTGACTTGACCCAACTCAGACTCGCTCTAAAGGAGGCTGATTCAAGCCACCCATTGGGAAGGGGCCAAACAAAGCACAGCCACCAGTTTCCTGTTGCCTGGATCTTTTATTACATTGGCTCATTAAAACTCCTTGTTTGTATTTGCATTTTACTCTTGGGCAATTTTACAACATAGAATAGTGATAAGCTTGCAGGCTGATCCTACTCATTATGTTTAATCATGACTGCAATAAGGGAGATCATCGTATCATGCCTCTATCTCAAATACACTGCAGTGATTTTAAAATAGAATCAGTATCTTACAATAGCCTTGGCATGCGCTCTCTCTTTTTTCAAGAGGAGTGCTTGAAACATAAAATAAAAGGCCTACAATGAACTTGGAGAGGTCCCCATTTTTAATCAGAATGTATGATTAAAACTAGGGAAAAGCCTTGCTGGAAAGCAAATGTGTGGAGAGAAAGAGAATAGATGAATATCATTAAAGAGTTTAGTTGATCTTCTGTGGCTGCCCCACACATCCCTACTTCAAGACATCCATCTGAGTGTGGCCCAAGAGGACCCTCATGTCATCTTTGGTTGGTCTCCTGCACATTCAGGCTTATATTGTAGTTGAACAGAGCCAGTGCTTCAGCTTCTGGCATCAGTTACTAATTTTCTTATGTTAATGAAAAACACACATCAGCTCCTTGAAATTCCCCAAAGCAGCATCAGTTTTGCCACTAATTGCAGTACTTTTGGGGTGGTGGAGGGAGAGGGGGAGTGATTCCAATAGCATTAGTTGGGACAAGGTTCTTTGCCTCCCTGAGTGGTCCTCTAACTGAAAACATTTGTGACTTGCCCCTCCCTGGCCTTGAGTTCTCATGAATTTTGAGAAATTGGAAGCTCCCAGGAGCACCAGAGCATGATGAAATAATGAAACTCCGGAGGAACTCTGGCCTACGAGATATGAGGAAGAAAGTCTGGCTCAAACTTCAAACCCCAGCAGAAGGGAATTTGAGACATATCCATTTGATCTTCTGTCTCAACCTAACAAGATATTCCTCTTCAGGGCCAAATGCACTCCTACACGCTCCTCCAGCAACTGATACCTTATGCATGAGAATATTCTAATGAATGTGACAAGCACAAACATAATAAGTTGATTTTCTATGAAATGTAGTTTTTGAAATAACCAGAGGACTTTGGGATGCTGAGAATTCCCCCCAAAACTTAGGGAGAATCACTAAAGTGAGGATTTGAGGATTTTTTCCTCCTCTGAAACCCATTCAGAGCCTAATTCTAGTTACCAATGCATAAAAATTAGCTTTGCTCAATAGAATGTGTTCTATGGATAAAAACAGAAATGTCACAAAAGGGTTGAAGACCCTATTATACACACTATCTCAACTTTTGCATACTCAAAACACACATGCTCGGCAGATATTTTGCTAAAATTATTTGCTGCAAAACATGAAGCAGGCAGGAACCTATGCACAATGAATTGATTTCCACGTCTTATCTGTGGCTGATTTGAGGTTGGAGAGCATTTCTGTGCTGGGTGGAGTGGTAAAATGAATGTTTATTATTTAGGATTTAAAAGGTCCATTATCATTCAGGCTCAGTAAGGTTCTGCCACACAAAACTGAGTGCCAGGCCAGCAGGCAACTAATTCAAGTGACAAGAGGTGAGCTGCAACAGCCTTTCCATGTTAATAAAACATGTACCAGCACTCAGAAGGAACTCTAGCACAGTATGAGAGCAGATAGAATTTATTAATCAGAACTACTGTTAACTCTAATTATAGACTGCCCCCAAGTTACAAAATAAATGGATGCTTTGGAAATAAAGCAATGTTTTATATATTGAATCCCGTATTTCCACTGAATCCTCTTATTATCATTGAAAGTGAGTTTTGATAGAAAAAAGTCTAATCCCATTAATAGGGACTGCGAGATAGCTCCCTATCCAATTTCCCACTTTTAACCTTGTAATCTTCAGTTCTGGCTGAAGTGCTTGTCCAGGAGTCAGGAGCAATGGCATCTGGTTCTGATTCTGCCAGTCATTAGATGTGGCACCTTAAGTCAGTCAGTTTTCTCATCTGCACAAGAGGAGGTGTTAAACTTGATCAGTTCATCACAAATGTTGGGAATCTTCTGAAAGCTATGGACCCACTCCTCAGAAAGATACATGTACACACATACACAAGACCTGTGGCAATCCATTTCAGGAGTAAATCAACAGAAACCTATTAAAGAATCCTAGGTTTAAAATCCCTGAACCAGATCACCTAAAGTAATTTGAGCTTTAAAACTGTCTGTGATTTTGGTTTCTTGACCAGTTTCTACATGGAGATAATAAATTACAGACATTAGGTGCCTTGACAGGTTGTGTGTGTGTGTGTGTGTTTGTGTGTGTCTGTGTGAGACGGGGTCTGACTCTGTCACCAGGTTGGAGTGCAGTGGCTCAATCTCAGCTCACTGCAACCTCTACCTCCCAGGCTCAGGTGATCCTCCCTCCTCAGCCTCCCAGGTCTAGACTGACCAAGATAACTGTGTACCCCTTTCTTCATGTCAGATGCCTCTACACAGCATGGGCAGGAAGGGACTTTGCTTTAAGTAACACATATTCTGGCATATCAAATACCAATCTATATCACCATAAAATAAAGGACATCTACATGAATAGGCCAAAATTTCAAACGCTGCAAGTGCAAGCAAATTGCCTTCAGTAAGCCCTATGGCATGATGTCACTCTGGAGAGACGCCACAGAGCCTCTGGGTCTAGCAGCACAATGTTACAGTGCACAGCTTTCCATCTCCACATCTTGTCTATGCTATGGAGTTCTTGCTACCATTTTGAAACATAAAAGCAAATCGTTTGACATTACACCTAAACAAATGGCTCTTTCAGTTTTTAAAAGTACCATGCGATATATTTAAAACCCTAGTTACTTTGAGAAGTTTGATATACCTCGTAATTATACACCAAAAAAAAAATACAAAATAGTAAATATTAAGTCCGCTTATGTCTTCCCAACATTGGGGCACTAAAATTAGTTTCAGTATTAGACATCACTAGCCAAGTGACAAGGTAGCAGTATTGCAGCAGGAAAAGATATTTATAATACATACAACCAACTCTATCCAGGATTTACAAAGATGTCTACAAGTCAGTAGGAAAAATCAGCCAATTCAGTAGAAAAATGGGATAGGAACTTGAAGATACACTTTGAAAAAGAGAATCTCTAATGGCTAATGAATATAAGAAAACATGCTCAATCTCATTAGTCATCAGGAAAACTTAAATTCAAATCTAACTAAATACCACTATCCAATAGAAGACACAAAAGGAAAAAGGTGGACAATACCAACTGGAATAAACATGTGAAATAACTGGGACTTTCATACACGGCTAGTAGGAGTACTAAAGTTGAAGATACCGTTGGATCCAGCAATTTCATTCCTAGGTATATACCCAAATGAACATGCACATGTGCACTAAAATGATGTACAAAAGAATCCTCACAGTAGCATTAGTCATAACAGCCCCAAACTAGAAACATCTCATTCAACAATAGAAGAATGCATAAACATATTGTAATATAGTCATACAATGGAAAATCAAATGACAAACTACATTTACAGACAACAAAACTAGTGAATTTCACAAACAAACAAAAAAAAGCAAAAGAACCAGACACAAAAGAATAGAACTGTAGGAATACATTTGATGAATTTAAAAAGTAGACAGAACTAAACTGATTTCAGAATTTAAGATAGTGGTTACCTTTGGGGAAGATGGAAGGGATAGTGATTGAGACAGCATTCAAGAGACAGTGCTTCTGTGATTTTAAAATTTCTTGATAAAAGTGATGTTTTCACACATGGAATCATTTTGTGATAGTTTACTGTAGCATGCATTTATAATCTGTGCACTTTTCTGAATATATTATTCTTTAAAAAATAGTTAAGAGAGAAAGAGAACATAGCTTTGGGGGTATATACAAGATTTCAAGTGCTGAAATCTTAATTTCTCACTTGCAAACTGTATGACTTTGGGCAATTTATGTAATTTATCTGAGCCTCAGTTTCTTCATTTTTAAAATGAAGATAATAGTGAGTATAGGCTTTGTATTACTGAATGGAAACATTCATGAAAATTATTTAGCACAGTAAATGTTTGCTGATCTAGTCTATCCCCTCAATTTACAAATGAACAAACCAAGAGACAGAAGTGACATGTCTTGCTGACAATTCCTACCTAGCCTGTTGTCAGAGTCAGAATTTGGGCTTCTAATAGATAAGCAGTCACAGGCAAGGATGACTACTGTACTGTGAACTGAAATTAAACAGAAGACACCCTTCAGACCATTCTGTTTGCTTCTTCCATGTGTGTCAATAACATGAGATACACATTTTTTTGCTCTGATTCTGGCTTCACGGTGACATTACTCAGCCAGTCTCTACAGAGTGGCTTTGGAAAAGAGATAGCAAAGTAAATAAAGTAAGTAATTAATTCAATTCAGCATGTATTTACTGAGCACATACTATGTGCCAGAGACTCCATTCTAGGTCCTTAGAATTTGTCAGTAAGCAAAAGAGAAAAAAATGCCTGCCCTCCGAGTACTTATTCTAGCAGATGTTGGGCAGACAGGGAAGAAGTTGGACATGTGAAAATTAACATGATAAATCACTTATATATTGTTTTTAAAGGTAATAGATGCTTATTTTAAAATGTAGGCTTTATTATTATTCAAATATGGTTAGGCAAATTGATCAGGAGACAACTGCCATTGTAAAGGCAGCTGTTATATTCACAGGTCCCAATTTAGGCTTATAATGCATAAGCAGTCACAGGCAAGGGTGACTATTGTACTGTGAACTGAAATTGAATGGAAGGCACCCCTCACACCATTTTGTTTGCTTCTTCCATGGTTGTCAACAACACAAGACACAGGGGCCACAAGGGGAAGTACCAGAGTGGATCAGAAGGCAGGTGCAAGACAAAAATACAGACAAAAGCCTTAATTGTGGCATCTACAGGAAGGAATGGATAAGGCAAGGTAAGCAGGTTTAGGATTGGTGAGTTTGAATAATTTCAGCAGGCTCTGGGGTGTAGGTACCTGGCCTTGGGATGAGTGTAGGAAGGGGAAAAGTGGCGTGGAATGTGAGAACTCAATATAGGAAGTGGTTGGACATTTGGGCTCTGGATTTGTTGGTTTGCATACAAAAAGCATGCTCACAAGCCAGTCATTTACTAGTTCTAGGAATTGGCTAGCTCTGAGAGGATCACTCTTCAGGGTCAGGAAGGCTTCAGATGTCAAAGGACCAGAAACTCATGGTTAATACAGTGGTCTGAAAAAGATGGCAAGGAACAGGGACTAAGGAGCTACTGATCATCACCCAATTTAGAAGATTTATCAAATAGATCACCAAATGGGCATCTGACTTTTGTTGAACTAGATTTATGTTTTCTTTTACATTTTAATTTTAGTCCTTAGCTGTCAGTGCATAATAGACTATCCCATGTAGGGGTTAACATGTCATATATAAAAACTAATTCACATTTTGTGACTATGCTCAATACTATAAAATAAGAAATGGTGGTTTGCATTTGTTTCTATGTACTTGTGTAGCTTGGAAGCCACCCAGCCAGAAATAAGCTTAAGTCATCATTCTTCCAGAACAGCTGCTTATGTGATGCTTACATTCTGCACACTCAAATAATAGTCTCATGTTCAGGTCAGTACCCTCACCCCAGAACCCTGATGTAACTATAGCTGTACGCAGATACAGAATGGAGATGACAGCACAATTCATTGTTATATACAGTTTACTATATATGGTTCTAAATAATAAACCATAAAGGCTATACAATGAATCTGGGGCCAATCCTTAGACTTTCTTCACTGTAAAACAATTACTATCCTTAATTTGTGTGGTTAAGAGAATAAACGGTTCTAATCTAGGTCTATGCTTAATCCTCTTTGCTGTCAGTCACCAACAAATAGATGTCTTTGGGGGTGGTAGTAGGGCAGACCTCAGGAAGTTTGGGAAATCAGACTGGAAGACAATCAAAAGTTAGCAAAGTGTTAAAGAGTTATAAATGATTAATCCAAAAAGGAAATGACCAAAAAAAAAAAAAAAAAGCTTCTACAAACATTTTAAAAACACTGCTACTTTATGCATAATCAAGGCAATCACAACCTGTTCGAAGCATGTAACACTTGTGAATAGATGTCTGTCAGGCAGAGACTGGGGAGTTTTAAGAGGCCCCAGAGTGGTTAATGGGGGAATTAGCACAATTCAGAAAAGACATTAATTAGGTCAGTCTGCAGTTTTGAAAAACTTTAGCACCTCTCCAATGCTATTAGTGAATTAATGACCCCAGTTATTGAACAACAAAGATTAACACAAAAATTTGGGGCTGTTAAAGTCAACTTTAAAAGGGAAGTCTGAAGAGAACTAACAAAGTTGGAAAACTACAATAAGAATTAATGGAAGTGTGTTTATGAATTATAAAAACAGACAATGACATAATAAATCTCTTACAAAGAACTCTTCAGCAAACTTACAACTAAAAGGAAGAGAATGCCCAGTGATATTTAGCCTAACAAGAGGTTGTATAGCTTCTCTAAAGAAGAAATTTTAATTTATATAGTAAGTATGAACTTGCTCAGTAATACTTGGGAATAAGAAGTATCCCAATAATTGGCTGATCTTTACATTAATTCTGGCACCAGCTCCCCTTCTCATGGTGCGGTGTGTCATATTTTAGGAGCCTCTCATTTAGGTATTATAGAATCCAGACCCTTAAGTAATGTCTCAACACAGGGAAAGAACCTGTCCCTTTATGTCTCTTAAGGTGATTCCCATGCCTGCTGCTCCTTCTACTACTTGGTGATCTTACACACCCGGCCCTCCACTCTCAAACAATGATGCTCCAGAAAGGACAGAGCTGTCCTTCCCTGCAGTCCTCACCAATGACCACTGAAACCCTTGTAGGAGTGATACAATATCACCTGACAGGGTTGATGAAGTAAGTACAGACTCTTTCCAGATAGCATAAGGTTTTGCAATCTGTGTGTGGCAAATAACACTCAATTGTTATGGAGAGGCCTGGGATTATATAATTTAAACATGCTGCTTGTTTCCAAACACAGGATACCATAATCAAGAAATTCTGCCATTGGAAAAACTATGCAACAACCAATAATCAATAGAATATTAAGACTGTATTCTCACTTTTTTGTGGAAAAGCCAATGTCTTTGGCATATTTTGCCAACCAATTCAGGATGTGTTACATACAATCTTCCTTACCATGCTATAAGAATCAAAATTCATTGTTAAAAGCTAACATTTCTGTCTCCACACAAATAATTTCTGAATATATTGGGAGTAGTGTGGCTTGTAAAATAATTATATATATATATACACACACACATATATATATACATACACACACACACACACATATATATATAATGATTGTTTTCCAGAATAACTATTGTTAGCAGAAAAGGGATTCCTTATGAATGGCAAATCATGTTGACTGACTTAAATTCCTCAGGATGGTACCTCCTCCACATCTATTTTAAGATTTGTGAGGCAGGAGGTTCACTTGAGGATTTGAGACAACTCTGAGCAACATAGTGAGACCTCATCTCTACCAAAAATAAAATTTTAAAATTAAAAAAAAAAGATTAGTCAAGCATGATGGTACACACCGATAGTCCCAGCTACTTGGAAGGCTGAGGGGGAGGATCACTTCAGCCCAGGAGGTCAAGGTTGCAGTGAGCCATGATGATGCCACTGCACTCCAGCCTGGGTGAGGCCT
This sequence comes from Rhinopithecus roxellana, assembly GCF_007565055.1. Lineage (NCBI taxonomy): Eukaryota > Metazoa > Chordata > Mammalia > Primates > Cercopithecidae > Rhinopithecus > Rhinopithecus roxellana. The sequence continues at coordinate 104,197,208 of NC_044562.1, forward strand.
TGTCTTAAAAAAAAAAAAAAAGTTTACTATGTGGGACTTTACACAGTTAATCAATCAGAGTTCAATCACCTTTAGCAGGTAGAATAAGGAAGCATTTTAATACTAACATTTCCAGCGGAAGTGGAACAACATGGTCTGAAATCTGTAGGGAAAAAGAGCTAAAGGCAGAAACAGAGGACATTTGATGATGTTTTTCCAGATTCAGACAAGATTACAGCAGTAGAGATTGGACAAAAGATTCCAAACATTTTTAGAGGGCCACAATTAAAAAGTTTAATTTCTTTCTAGAAGAGAAGCTAAAGGAGACAGCAAATTTTAGAGGCAGCTTTAATGGTCATTGTGGAACTCCTCAAGAGCAACGGCTTTGTAATCCGTTTTGGCATAGTTCTGCATTACAGATTATACTGTTACTGAATATTAGGAATTAGTGCTCCATGTTCCTTGCGTTTGCACTTGACTATACCCAACCCCAACACTGAGGTGAAGAGTCAGAAACAAGAAATGGTGGGTTTTGGTCATCTCGATGTACTAATCATAAACTCATGTCGAAATATACCCTGCAAATTAATCAGCCTGTCAACCAGTCTTGCCTGGTTTTCTCCCTCTTGACACCAAAACATTGAATTACTTAGGTAGGTAATGACTCAGGAATCGCAAATAACAATCCTTGAAGGGTTTCTCAACTTGAGATAGTATGAAGACAAAGGACTTACTGAGAATGACTAAACTACATTCAGTAATGAGAATTTGATTCCATTTACTTTATACATGTGTACAAAGTTTATTGTACTACAATGTAAACTACAATGTAAAAAAGAAATGATTCTCCAGTTCTGCCTCACCATGGAACTGATAACCTTTAACTGGAGTGATAAAGGAACAGTCTGGTCCAGTCTGGATCCTCTTTAGAACTTTGCATGTCCCTTGCCTTACATTTTCTCATATGTGCTGGGACAGTCGAGTCAATTCTTGAGAATAACAAAGTCATGCTACAGACCTTTGGGACCCTGAGAGCTCTGTGCTTGGGATAAGGAGTAGAAAAAGCATTCTTACTTAGAAAAAAATTTAGATGAAACAAAGAGGAAAAAAGGGAAGATGCTAGGTCTGCAGCTCTCTGACCTTGAACTTAGTTCTCTCACTCCATTCATCTCTGCCCTAAGAGCAGGAGGCAGATTCACAAGTGACAAGAAAGGCAGCTTATATTTTTGCAGTGTCTTTCCAATTTTTTATCTCGCTCCTGCCACACACAAGGGCAGTGTATTAATCAGGGTTCTGTAGAGGGACAGAACTGATAGGATATATGGATATATGAGATGGAGTTTATTAAGGAGAATTGACTCACACAATCACAAGGTAAAATCCCATGATGGGCTGTCTGCAAGCTGAGGAGCAGGGAAGCCAGTAGTGAATCAGTCTGAGTCCCAAAACCTCAAAAGTAGGGAAGCTGACAGTGCAGCCTTCAGTCTGTGGCCAAAGGCCTGAGAGCCCCTGGCAAACCACTGGTGTAAGTCCAAGAGTCCAAAAGCTGAAGAACTTGGAGTCTGATGCTCAAAAGGCAGGAAGCAACCAGCACAGCAGGATTTTGTCCTGCCTGCTTTCTTCTAGCCACTCTGGCAGCGGATTAGATGGTGCCCACCCAGATCGAGGGTGGGTCCGCCTCGCCCAGTCCACTGACTCAAATGTTAATCTCCTTTGGCAACACCCTCACAGACACACCCAGAAACAATACTTGGCACACTTCAATCAAGTTGATATTCAATATTAACCATCACAAGTAGCATTCTTTAAGCTGTAGCAATGGGAATATTCAAACCCCTTTGAGTTAAAAAATGGACACCACAATACTTTCTAAGTAATACTATTAATAATAAACATCCCGCCATAAAAACTGGCTTCAGGTGTTCCCAGTAGGTCATTCTCACCCAAAGCTGTCACGGTTACAATACCATGGATTCAAAAGACAATGGATTTAATATTCTAGAAAGATCCCCATGCTTGGAAATTCAAAGTTATTGGATTCCTTTCATCTGCAAAGTTGAGTAGCTCTAGAAGGACCACATTTTTGTTTTATTTGCAGCCTGGGCCTATCACAGATTATTACATTTTCTCTTTCTTGGCTGGAATTAATACTAAGTACAAAGGAGACACTGGATGTTCCTGATCTTTCTTTGACAGCTAATTATCGTAATGACATGAGCCTATATAAAACCTAACCATGAGTTTGCCCTCTGTCAACTGCAAAACTAAGAAATCTAAATGCAGAACACGCCCAAGTTTTAGAAGGCAGTATCTTGTTCAGGCAACAGAGGATGCAGGAGTGATGACTGGGCATCTACAGCATTAACATGTACCATTTTGAGCAAGAGCCATTACTGAAAAGACTTGTCTCCCTAAAAGCACAGTGAGGAGCTTCCTTCCCTGTCTGCTGAAAAGGCTGACCCAAGGACAGCCTAGGGCTGCTTAGGTGCCTTACAAAGTCATTGTATGACTAAACCGTTCAAGGGCTCCTTGACTCAAACTCTCTTCATATCAGAGATTTGAAATTTTCAAGGAAAAATGGATAAGAAAAACAAAATGTGTGGAATGACTACTTGCCATGTATCAAGCACTTAGCTAAGCATTTTGTGAACATTATGCCAATTAAACTTAATATAAACCTAAGAAGTGGGATGATATTCAAATTATTATACTCTATAACAGTTATAACACTGGCCCTGACCAATTAATTTAACGAACGCTTTTATTTATTTATTTTTGAGATGGAATTTTGCTCTGTCACCCAGGCTGGAGTACAATGATGCAATCTCGGCTCACTGCAACCTCTGCCTCTCAGGTTCAAGTGATTCTCCTGCCTCAGCTTCCCGAGTAGCTGGGATTACAGGCATGTGCTACTGCACCCAGATAATTTTTGTATTTCTAGTAGAGACAGGGTTTCAGTAGATGTTGGTCAGGCTGGTCTTGAACTCCTGACCTCAGGTGATCCACCCATCTTGGCCTCCCAAAGTGCTGGCATTACAGGCATGAACCACTGTGCCCAGCCAATTTAACGGACACTTAACTTATCCATAACCCCTCCACTTATTATACCATACCAGTGTATAACTGGCTGAAGATTAATCACATTTTGCAGGTGAGAAAACTGAGACTTAGAGAGACTGAGTAACCTGTCCAAGATATACTGCCAGAAAATGGAAGGGTTGAGATTTCTACATCTGCCTGATTCCAAAGCTTGAGATCCCCTTCTTGTTACATGTTTCCTCTTATTAAGTCACCAATTCCTTAAGAGGATTTTTGTCACCATTAAGATGCTGGATGAAAGGCTATCCATGAAGAAACCATGCTGAACACTCCCAACATCACCTGTGTGTGCATTGAGGTTTTTATCTTTTGTATAATATCTCCCTTGTAAGCATCTTCAAGCTCTTCCCATTGTCTAAACTCTAAACTCTCTAGCTCTGGCCTCATAATTTAATAATTCACTCCAAACTCCACCAGTCCCACGGATCTTATACTCCAGTCACTCTAGGTGCCTAGTCATTCCCCAAATATACTTGAGCTTTCCTTATTTCTTGTCTTTGCTCATGCTCTAAGTCAGAACTGTTCTGTAGCCTTTAACCCCAGTTGAAATCCAGGACCTCTTTTAACAGCCAATTAAAAGTTGCCCCCTATATGATACAGTTAACTTACCTGCCCCTATCAAAATCACTGCAAGGGGCAGCCTAGTAGGCCGTGTGGTGCTGACCCAAGGTCAGCCTGTCCATCAGCTAGTTAGCAACCAATTAGATTGCTAACTTTATCTCTAAAGGAGAAAGAGAGGCCAAGTGGGGCTCAATACAAGCCTCAAAAGATCCTGTCAGACTAGGATGGGCAACATTGTAGGGCTGAGTGAGAGTAGAGGAAATAGAGAGGGGACAAAGAGGAACTAGAGATTGCTTCTGCAGCAGTTTATCTGCCGCAGGCCCCCTTTCTCATGAGGACTGGATGCATTTTTGATTTTCTGTGATCTTCATATTCTTTCAACAATCCCTCCTTTACTTGAGTTAGCATGAGTAGGTCTCTTCTGGAAAACCAAGAACCTTGCCTAGAGATCAGGTTTCTCTGCTCACTGTTCAAGATTTAATACCCTCCTGCTTGGCAGTCCACTAACCTTTTTTATTTATACTTCAATTTTGGCACTTTTATCTCACCTTCAATGAATGTTAATTATGCATATATGTCTGTCTCACCACTTTTCCTTCAGACCACATCCATTCATCTTTCCCTTAGCACTGAGTAGAACCTGGCATACATAGAATGTTAACAAATGTTTATTAAACTGGATAATTCTTGGTGATGTCAACAACCATGCCACCAATGGCGGCTTGTGAAGTTACATTATTGACATGTCACAAAAGATTTTACCATCACTACCACCCACATACTTGGAGTGTCTACTCCAAAAAGGTGACAAAAGAAGGAAAGGGATGCAGTGATGTTTAGCTAATCACCCGACATTTGTGCTCTCTAGCATAGAGATGAAGCTGCTAAATGCCTTCCCAGACAGAAACCGTATTTCCCAGCTGCTTATATATAGGTAGGGTTAACGTATACTTCTTCCCCACAGAACGTGAGATGGAAGCCTCTTCCAAATCAAAGTGCTTAATAAGTGCTTGTGAGGACCCATACAACGTGGAAGGAACCTGGGTCCCTGAAAATTCCCACAGAAGGCTACTGACCAGGAAATCTTTTAATAGACTGTGACAGGAGCAAAAAGTACATTTTTGTTGGGTTAAACTGTCGAGATTTCTAGGTGTATCTGTTACAGCAACTGGTGTTAATTAAACAAATAGAGAAGAGCACTGTTCCATTTTCTCTTTAAGGTTGGAGTCTTCAATTGCCTCTATTCTTTTGTCTCTCTTATGGTATTGATATTGTTTGACTGACTGATCGACCAGGTTTCTTTACTATCAATTTTTCACCTTTAATGGGCCCTCTTTACATTTTTTTCTACATATCCCTGCATTATATTTTCTTGATGTTTCCCAGGACATCTTAGGGGAAGGAAGGTGGGTAAATGGCGGGATGCGCAGCCAATGATTCTTTTGAACTTGATTCAAGTCCTGGGGGCTTCCACTGACATGTGGATAATTAAGATTACTTAATTCAAGGTGATCTGGAATACTAACAGTTTCTGGATGTCAGTCTGATGGAAAGAAACCTTCATCTTATGAAATCTGCACCCTGCATCTTTGATTCATTAAGCAGAATGTGGATGTTAGCATTTTCTTTTCTTTTTTAGGGGTAGGTGGGAGTCATTAACATGTTGATTTTCATTCAACCAAAGAGGCCTCACTGGAGGGTTTCATCATGAACTTCATGTACAGGGCAATCCTACAATATATCATCAAAAACAATTTACAAAACTGTGGTTTTGAGACAGATGGTGCAGCTCTGTAGTGTGAGTAGTAAATAGTAGTGCCCTTGTCGTGGTAAGATTCCTTTTGTGAAATTTAAACCTCTGAATGATGATTAAGGGTACTAGAGGAAAGCATGCTTTGGATAAAGCCCCAAGTTCATCAGATGCCTTGCATGCATTGGCATGTGTTTGGATCCCACAGATCATTAGGAACAGAGTGAGCTTTGGTTCAAGGCCTTTATTTGGTTTACATTTAAACCATAATGAATGGCCCTTAGTTATGAATCAAAGGAATCTTATTCATGAACTTCCCACTATATAATATGCCTCCATTTGACCCAAAGCCATGATTTTAAGCAAAGCATTGGCTCAGTTTTTCAGATGAAAGCTATATTCAAATGTTTGCTGGTAACACTGAAGCATAGTAATAATAGTTAACATTTATAAAGCTATGACTACACAACAGACTTTTGCTAAGCACTAAGCACTTTGTATTCATTATCTCTCTAATCTTCACATAACTGTATAGAGATGTGCTATTACCAGTGCTGTTTCAGAGTTGAATTTTTTGCAAGGCTTGCAGAAGTCAATAACTTGCCCAAAGTTCACAGTATTAAGCCAGGACCAGAATTGTAGACTGGAAACAAGACATTCTAAATCTAGTGTTTAAAAAACAAACAAACAAAAAACCCCACAATATTTTATTAAAACATTAGTATATGCATGAGATTAAAAAAAAATACAGACATGCATACATAAAAAAAAAAAAAATCGGAGGCCGGGCACAGTGGCTCAACCCCTCTAATCCCAGCACTTCGGGAGGCTGAGGTGAGCAGATCACAACATCAGGAGATTGAGACCATCCTGGCTAACATGGCGAAACCCCGTCTCTACTAAAAATACAAAAAAAAAAAAAAAATTAGCCACGCGTGGTGGCAGGTGCCTGTAGTCCCTGCTACTTGGGAGGCTGAGGCAGGAGAATGGCATGAACCTGGGAGGTGGAGCTTGCAGTAAGCTGAGATCGTGCCACTGCACTCCAGCCTGGGTGACAGAGCAAGACTCCATCTCAAAACAAATACATAAAAAATAAAAACAGAATATCACATTCCTACTACTTAAGAGATCACCACCACTATAACAACTTAGACCAAATTTTTCCAGATTCCATTCTATGTATACAAACACAAAATATATGTAGCAAGAACTGACAGAATTGAAGGGAGAAATAGACAAATGAACAATAACTGAAGACTTCAATACTCTGTTCTCAATAACGTATAGAACATTCAGACAGAAGATCAACAAAACAACAGAAGACCTAAATAATGTTATAAACCAACTTAACCCAATAGATACTATAGAATACTCTACCCATCAAGAGCCGTATACACATTCCTCTCAAACATATATGAAACTTTCTCCAAGATAGACCATATATTAAGCTATAAATAAGTATCAACATGTTTAAAAGGGCTGAAATCATGCAAACCACTATGTTCTCCAACCACTATGGAAAGAAATTAGAGGAATTAATAATGAAAAATTTGGAAAATTCACAAATATGTGGAAATTAAACAACATAGTTCTAAATAACCAATACGTCAAAGAAGAAATCACAAAGGAAATTTCATAAGAAAATCATAGAAAACACCTTGAGATGAATAAAAAATTGGGACACTATGTACTAAAACAGATGGGATGTAGGTAAATCAGTGCTTAGATGGGAATTTACAAGTAAAAATTTCCCTTTAAGCACTGATTTATCTACATCCCATAAATTTGTACATTATATGTATCCCATTGTTTATATTATAAAACAAGATCTCAAATCAATAATTTAACCTTATAACTTTAAAATACTGGGGTAGGGGGAGAGTAAAAGCAAGCAGAAGGAAAGAAATAATAACGACTAGAGCAGACATTAGTGAAATAATAGAAAAACAATAGAGACAAGCAACAAAACCAAAAGTTGGTTCTTCGAAAAGACCAAGAAAATTATCAGATCTTTATCTAGACTGATGAAGCAAAAAGACAATTCAAATTACTATAATCAAGAACAAAAATAAGACATTACTACAAATCTTACAGAAATTAAAAGGACTATAGGAACGCCTATGAACAACTATATGGCAATAAATTAGATAAATTAGATGAAAGAAGCAAATTATTAGAGAGACATAAACTACAGAAATTGAGTCAAGAAAAAATAGATAATCTAAATAGACCTATAATAAGTAAGGAGATTGAAACAGTAATCAAAAAACACAAAGGAAAATGCAGGCCCAGATGTCTTCACTGGCAAACTCTACCAAATGTTTAAAGAATTAGTGTCAAGCCTTCACAAACTTTTCTAAGAAATTCTAGAACAACTACTCCTAACTCATTATATGAGGCCTGTATTAATGTGATACCAAAACCAGACAAAGGCATCACAAGAAAACTGCAGACCAATGTCTCTTATGAATATAAGAAAACATGCTAGCAAACCAATAACATATTAAAACTACTGTACAACATAACCAAGCGGGGTTTATTCCAGAAATGTAAGTTTAGTTTAACATCTGAAAAATCAATTAATATATACATTACACCATACCAATAGAATAAAAAACAAAAGCCATGTGATCATCTAAATAGATGCAGAAAATGCATTTGACAACATGCAATACTACTTCATGATAAAAACACTCAACAAACTAGAAACAGAAGAAAAATTCCTCAGCCTGATAAAGGGCATTTACAAAAACCCACAGCTGACATTACAATTAATAACTTACACTTGAAAGACCGAAAGCTTTTCCCCTAAGATTAGGAACAAAACAAGGATGCATAGTCTTACCACTTCTATTCAACACTATACTAGAGATTCTAGCCAGGGTAGTCATGTAATTTTAAGGTAAAATTAAGTAAAAGGCATCCTGATTGGAAAGGGAGAAGTAAAATTATCTATATTTGCACATAACATACAGACCTTAAGGATCTTGTATGTAGAAAATCATACAAATTCACTAAAAAGCTATTAGAACTAATAAACAAGCCTAGAAAGTTTGCAGGATACAACATCAGTATACAAAAATCAGTTGTATTTCTATACACTAGCATTGAAAAATCCAAAAGTAAAATTCAAAAAAGAATTTCACCTACAATATCACCAAAAAATTTAGAAATAAATCTAACCAAGGAAGTGTAAAACTTATACTTTGAAAACTACAAAACAATGTTGAAAGATATTAGAAAAGACCTAAATAAATGGAGAAATATCTCATCTTCATGGACTAGAAGACTTAATATTATGATGGCAATACTCTTCAAATTGATCCACAGATTCAATTTACTTTCTATTATAATCTCAGCTGACATCTTCTGAGAAATTGGTAACCTGATACCAAAATTCATATGACAATTCAAGGGACCTATCAATCTTGAAAAAATAACAAAGTTGCATGAATTTCGCATCTCAGTTTCAAAACTTGTAAGACAGCATGGTATTTGGATGACGACAAACAGGTAAATGGAATAGAATTGAGAATCCAAAAATAATTCATACATTGATGACCAATTGAGTTTTGACTAGAGTTCCAGACAAATCTTTTCAACAAACGGTGCTGGGAGAACTGGAAATCTACAAGAAAGAAAGAAGGAAGGAAGGAAGGGAGGGAAGGAAAAGGAGGAAAGAGAAAGAGAGAAAGAAAGAGAGAAAGAGAGAAAGAAAGAAAAGAAAAGAAAGAAAAGAAAGAACGAAAGAGAGAGAAAGAAGTTTGAGCCTTACCTCACTCTATAAAAGTTAACAAAAAAATGGATCAAAACCATAAAACCTTTCAAAGAAAACAGGAGGTATATTGGATTAGATTAAGCAATGATTTCTTTAAGATGACACCAAAAGCATAAACAACAAAAGAAAACATAATCTGGACTTCATCAAAATTAAAAACTTTTGTGCTTCAAAGAACACCATAAAATAAGTGAAAAGGCAACTCACAGTATGGAAACAAATAATTGCAAGTCATACATATAACAGATTTGTATATAGAATGTATATTTAAAACGTTTACAACTCAAACATAAAAAGAAAATAACCCAGTTGAAAACTGGGCAGACTATATGAATAGATGTTTCTGCAAAGAAGATATACAAATGACCAATACACATATGAAAAGATGTTCAACATCATTAGCCATCAAGGAAATGTAAATCTAACACAGAATGAGACACCATTTAATACCCACTAGGATGAATACAATAAAAAGACAAAAACAATGTTGACAGAGATGTGAAGAAATCGAAACTCTCAAACATTGCTGATGGGAATGTAAAATGTTGCAAACTTCAAAACACAGATTTACTGTATGATTCAGCATTTCCACTACTAGATACACAAATCATTTATCCACACAAAAAACTTGAGAAATGAGAATACAAATTTATGCCTGCACAAAATCTTGTACATGAATGTTCATTGCAGCAATAATCATAGTAGCCAAAAAAGCAGAAAAACAATCACCATGTTCATCAGCTGATGATGGATAAACATGGTATATCCATGTAATGGAATATTATTCAGCAGTAAAAAGAAATGACTCACTGATACATGATTCAAAATAGATGAATCCTGAAAGTATCATGCTAAGTGAAAAACAGCCAGTTACAAAAGACCACTTATTGTATCATTCTATTTATATGACATGTCCAGAATAGGCAAATCTATAGAGAGAGAAAGTAGATTAGTGGTTGCCTAGGGCTAAGGGTAATGGTTTGGGAAAAATAAGAGTAACTGCTAATGGGTGTAAGATTTTTATTTTTTGAGGTGATAAAAATGGTCTAAGATTGTGGTAATGATTGTGCAAGTCCATGAATATATGAAAAAATATTGAATTGTACGTTTCAAGTGGGTTAATTATAATGTCATGTGAATTACATTTCAATAAAGCTATAGAGAATTAGGACATTGAGAAGAGTAGTTCTTTCAACGAGTTTGCTCTAATTGGGGCAGAGAAATGGGACAGCAGCCTGAGAGAAATGTGGGGTCAAGGAATGACTAGTTTCTTAATGAAAGATATTACATATGTTTGTATTTTAGTTAATGTTCTAAAGGATGATGATGCAAGAGAGAGACAAAGCACACTTGCATTTAGGCAGGAAGTGATGAGAGCTATCGCAAAGTAGAGGAGGTAGCCTTAAGTCAAACCCCGTAACTTGCAGTTCGACTCATCCATTGCAGTAGGGCTGGCAGAAAGTACAGTTACAGATGCAGAAATGTTGGCAGATTGGTGCTGTAGGCATGAGAAATTCTTTGTGAAAAGTGAAAGGGGGGAGTTGACGTTTTGAAAAGAAGAAAGTATAGAATAGCCGTTTAGAAGAATAAGAGAGTCATAAAATGAATAAAGTGCAGAAATATACTATTACTGTCAGGTAGCATTCAGAGCCTAACAACAGTTTGTGCTTACATGTTTAAAGTGAGACCACTCAGCACAGCTGATTATATTTATCTTTCAGATGCTTAGGGGCGTGCCAAGAGTAGGAAGGAAGGTTAAATTTTACAAGCATGTGATTGGTGAGTACTGGGTGGGCTGGGTAACAAACAGTAGAAAGTTAAGCCAGTGGATTAGAGGCCCTGGAATGGTGAGAGATTTGTCAAAGGGAAGATACTGGAGGGAAGGAGAGGGAGGAAAATAGGCAGGAAGGACCCAGGGAGGAAAGAGGAAAAGAAGGAAAGAAGGAAGTGTTAAAAGAAAATCTTCAGCTGAATTAAATTTGAAGGAGTTTAATTGAGCAATGAATGATTCGCAAATCAGGCAGCACCCAGAATCACAGATTCAGAGAGACTCCAGTGTGGTCATGGGGTGGAAGATTTATAAACAAAAAAAGGAAAGTGACATACAGAAATCAAAAGTGACGTACAGAAAAACTGGATTGGTTACAGTTCAGCGTTTGCCTTAGTTGAACACAGTTTGAACACTCGACAGTATACAAATGGTTGACATATGGCTGCTGGGATTGGTCAGGACCCAGCCACTATTATAGGCACACACTTCCAAGTTAGTTCTCAATCTTGTCTACCTATTAAGTTATGTTGTAATTCATCCACAAAGGACTCAAATAGAGAAGTACAGAGTCCTTCTCAGGCCATATTTAGTTTGCTGTAACAGAAAGGAAGGGAAGTGGAGAAGGAGGGGAGGGAAGTGGAGCAGGAGGGGAAGAGGAGGGAAAAGGAGGGAGGGAGGGAGAGGGGATTGTGGTCAGAGCGAGGGTTGCTTTAAAATGAGGTCAGGAAGGAGGAGCAGTTTTTGACAATGATCCTATCTCAGTTATGCGCATGGAGGTGGGTAGCTGAGGAGCAGTAGAGGAACCAAGAGTCCAGATTGTTAGATTGATCACTTATGTCAATACGAATCACCATGTAGTGATGGAGAGACAGTGAGTCAGGTGCTAAATTCTTCAGAGAATGAAGGACAGTGACCTAAAATCAATAGTTATCTGAACCAGGAGGATTAGTGTGTGCTTTAAAGACACTTTAAAGGAGGTGAGAAACTTTGCAAAGAATTATTTTAGAAATTTTAGAAAGAAATTGTATTTAAAAAAAATGACTGGTTTGCAAATGGCAAAGAGAAACTAAGAGGATGACTTGCTCACCTCCAGTTCCTAAAGGAGAAAACAGTTGCAAGAAACACAAAGACCTCAAGGACAGCCAGGTTTCAGTCACAGGAGTATTTCCTAACTTGTTCTTTATTATTACCCTCCTAAGGAGCTTTTTAAGGTATTACCTGATTGTCTCCTGTGAAATTGTGAAAGATCTATGCTTTGTATGTAAAGAGTATGATTTTTTCACTGCCCCTGCCCAACAAAAACTAATTTTTGCCCACATTAAGAATTCATGTATTAAAGCAAGAATGTAAAGGGAATAGTCAGAGCAGAGGTTGAAAATAAATGAAGTCCATTACTAGAAATACACAGATACAGGCCCATTCACACATATCACTAAATTTCTTACTTAATCTATGTTCAATTAGTTAACCAAAGAAACTTTAGGGCCGTGCACAGTGGCTCATGCCTGTAATCCCAGCACTTTGGGAGGCCCAGGCAGATGGATCACAACATCAGGAGATCGAGACCATCCTGGTTAACATGGTGAAACCTCATCTCTACTAAAAATACAAAAAGAAAAAGAAAAAAAAAAAGAGCCGGGCATGGTGGTGGGCGCCTGTAGTCCAAGCTACTTGGGAGGCTGAGGCAGGAGAATGGTGAGAACCCGGGAGGCAGAGCTTGCAGTGAGACAAGATCGTGTCACTGCACTCCAGCCTGGGCAACAGAGCGAGACTCCATCTCAAAAAAATAAAAAATAAAATAAAATAAACTTTACAAAGAGAGGGAAAAAAATGAATAGGTGGAAGTAAACATTGAAATTATGAGCCTCCAATTACAGCCAATGTCTGGTTCTCCATGATGGGGGAGGTTATGATACAATAGATGCTATCTTCACACATCTCAGTATTTTTGCATCCCAGGTACAACTGTTGGATGTCCTTAAAGATGTTTTGATTCATGAGAAGAAAACACTAGTCATTTAATACTCATCTATATTTGAAAAACATACCAAAGACAGTTCTGTGCTTTAACCAAAATGGCATGACATAGATTTTGGGGGGGTAAGACCTCAAAAGCACAGATGACAAAAGCAAAACTATACAAATAGGATTATGTCAAGCTGAAAAAACTGCTGCACAACAAAGGATACAATCAACAGTGAAGAGACAGTCTACAGAATACAAGAAAATATTTGCAAACTATCCATGTGACAAGGGATTAATAATTAGGATACATAAGGAACTCAAACAACTCAATAGCAAGAAAACGACCTGATTTTTAAATGGGCAAAAGATCTGAATATACATTTTTCAAAGACCCACAAAAGGCCAATATTTGAAAAACTGCTCAATATCAGTAATCATCAGAGGAATGCAAATCAAATTGATGAGATATCTCACTCCAGCTAAAGTGGCTAACATCAAAGACAAAAAATAAGGATGTGGAGAATGGGAAATACTAGTAAACTTCTGGTGGTAATGTAAATTGCAGCCACTATGGAAACCAGTATGGAGTTTCCTCAACCTACTAAAAATAGACCTACATATGACCCAGCAATCCTGCTGCTAGGTATATATCCAAAAGAAAGAAAATTGGTTTATTGAAGAGACATCTGCATACCCATGTTTACTGTATCATAGTTCACAATAACCAAGATATGAAATCAACCTAAGTGTCAATCAATGGATGAATGGTTAAAGGAAATGTGGTGTGCATACACATAGAAATATTATTTAACCATAAAAGAGAATGGAATCCTGTCACTTGCAGCAACATGGACGGAACTGGAGGTCATTAAGTGAAATAAGCCAGGTACAGGAAAACAAATATCATATATTGACTCATATGTGGGAGCTAAAATAGTGGATCTCATGGAGGTAGAGAGTAGAATGATAAATACCAGCGGCTGGGAAGGATTGGGGCAAAAGGAGGATAAAGAGAGGTTGATTAATGCGTCTAAACATACAATTAGATATTAATGGAAGGAATAAATTCTAATGTTTGATAGCACCATAGAGTGACTATAGTTAAAAATAATTTACTGAATATTTTTAAAATAGCTGGAAGGGTAGATTTGAAATGTTCCCAACACAAAGAAATGATAGATGTTTGAAATGATGTATATCCTAATTACTGATTTGATCATTACAGTGTATACATGTATCAAAATATCACACATACCCCATAAGTATGTATGATAATTATGTACCAACTTAAAAAACATGAAAAAGAAGTTTCAGAAGACTTTCAACTAGAAACTAGGCTTTCAACTAGAGAACCACAGCTGCGAATGTCAACATGGTCCATCTTTCAATCCTCATGCTTCTGATCTTACTTTACTCTATCATAGGACTCATTTTCTCTCTCGCTTTCTACTTCCCAGTCTGTTCTCTTCTGCATTTCTTCTTATATATTCCTAAAACTTCAGTCAAAAATCTCCTATCAGCCAGAACTAGAAGAGGGGGTTATAAGCTAAAGGTTGAAGCCTGACCTCTAAATGCTGCCTGATCAAACAGCAAGCAAAAATCCAGCACTTCTGTCCTCCTGCACGCTGCTTAAACAAGGTATTTGGTTCACAATGTGAGCCTTGTTAACCAGTCAATATATTTGCTAATGATGGACCAACAAGGACCGATGCCTACTTAGGCATATTGTACCATTTGGAAGACTTTGAGGCTGGATGCAGTGGGTCACACTTGTAATACTAGCACTTTAGGAGGCCAAGGCTGGCAGATTGCATGAGCTCAGGAGTTCAAGACCAGCCTGGGCTGCATTGTGAAATCCTGTCTCTACTAAAATATAAAAAAATTAGCCAGGCGTGGTGGCATGTGCCTATAGTCGCAACTACTCAGGAGGCTGAGGCAGAAGAATTGCTTGAACCTGAGAAGCGGAGGTTCCAGTGAGCTGAGAGAGTGCCACTGCACTCCAGCCTGCGTGACAGAGCGAGAGTCCATCTCCAAAAAAAAGAAAAAGAGAAAGACTTTGAAACAGGGCCTTACACAGGGCAGCTCCAGATCAAGCATTCAAAGCACTGGTGGATACGCAAAGAGGATCGCAGCACAATGGCCATGTCTGGAATCCCATGCAACAGGCGTTTCAGGGTAGTCATCAGGTGAAAAGACGACTTAGGGGATTTCAGGTGAAGCTATATTTGGTTAGAAAACCCAGGTGTGTGTGTGTGTGTGTGTGTGTATGTGTGTTTACCCACATTGTATGAAATAGATCAATTAAAGTGGCAAGTTTTCTATAAATGCTTTGTAGTACTTTTTATATGAGTGTTTCTATAGTATGATGTATTTGTATTTGACTTTTGTTCTTCTTGTTATTTGGAGTAGCTTTGGGGAAATTGATAGAGATTGTTGAGGGCCAAAGACTCATCCCATCTCACTGTCACCAGTTAAATGCATTTCTCAACTATGAAACGCTTAACTCAGTGATGGTTACACCAGATTCTCTGATTGAGGTCTATAAGCTCCATGCACTAGAAGCAGCCTGGAAAGAACAGCAGGGGACCCAAGCTCTGAAAACAGCAAGTGCAGGTGAAGATTAACTCCTCAGCAAGCCATTGCCAATCCCTTTTTAAAATCGAGACATAATTCACATACCATAAAAGTCACCATCTTAAAATGTACAATTCAGCGGGTTTTAGTACATTCACAAGGTTGTGATCATCACCACTAATTCTAGAACATGACTCCAGAAAGAAATCCAATGCCCATTAGAAGACATTCCCCATTCCTCACTTCTCCCAACCACTAATCTATTTTCTGTGTCTATGAATTTGACCATTCCGGTCATTTCATATAAGCAAAGTCATAGAATATATAGCCTTTCGTGCCTGGCTTCTTTCTTTACCATAGTGTTTTCAAGGTTCATTCATGCTGTAGCATGTATCAGTACTTCATTTTTTACGACTGAATAATATTCCATTATATGATTATATGACATTTTGCTTACCCATTTATCCATTCATCACTTGATAGACATTGGATTGTTCTCACTTTTTCACTCTTACGAATAATGCTTCTATGACCAACCTTTCTTGAAAGGAAGTTTCTGGAGCCCTGGAATTCTTAAGAAGAACTCCGATTCTCTTGCAAATACCTTTTCAGCATCATCATTCTCACTAGCCCCTCTCCAGTTTTATCTTGTCTCTCCTTCTTCACTCTATCTCCTTTAAGTTTATGGCCACATGAGGCAGGAAATGAAGGTCATGACCCAGGACTTCCTTCCATGGAGCTTGCAAAGAAAAGTTGTGAGAGAGGAATAGCAGCCAGAAAGGGAAGAGAAGTAGCCACCAGGCATCCGTGCAGTGGGCCTGAAGGATCTGGGGGTGAACAATGCCTCTGCGAGGAATGGGACCAACAACCCAAGACTGCAGCTCCTAGCAAGGCTGTAGTGTCCCCATGACACTGGAGATTGTGCTTCCCTTAGTGGGAGAACAGATATAAACTCTAGTGGCCAAGTTCCTCAGCTCTAGGCAGTCAGGCCCAAAAGGGGAGTGATAAAAAAGGCACTGCCACAGTAGGTCTTCTGCCCTTTGACAGTTCCACCACATTTTACTCACCCTGGATCCATTGTCTGCTTGTCATGTCACTTACTCTCTCCTCTCCCAATCTCTCTCCTAGCAAGTTTGATTCTAGATTCATCCATATACCTACACATTCACATCTGTGCTTGACTTGGAACCCTCCCTGCTACATACTCCCTAACTAATTCCTGACTGCTCCGATCCTGCTGTTCACTTCACAAATGCCTCCCTATGCCTTGCTTCTGACCCTAGCCTGCCCTGGCCTTCGTTTGCTATTCCCAGCTTGGCTCTGACAATTCCTAGTGATCTCACCCCATTGCTGATCCCAGATAGGACAGTTGTGTTCAGAAAGGTCATCAGTCAATGGGGTGTTTGGAACTCAAAGAATTTCCTCATAGAAAAAAATCACGATAAATAGTGGTATGGTTCCCAGACCAAACCACAAAGGCCTATTTAACCATGGTGCTGGCATGGCTGTTCTAAGCCACAGGGTCCCCTAAGTGAGAGTGACATGGAGGGAAATAGGCAAGAGAGTGGAAGCCCCTGGCAATTTAACAATTCCCATGGAAACATGGAATGAGGGAAATTCCAGTGGGAGAAGAGGCAAGGAAGAGATTGAGCAGTATCCCACAGGTCATCCAAGGAGAGATGAAGCACTCAAGATGCAGAACAGAGGGCACCCTGCCTGGAGAGGGTTTGCAAAGTTGATACTATCGCAGACTGGATTGGGAGGAGTCCAGGGGCAAAGAAACAGAGGCCAGCCCTCTGATCGTTCATAAGCAAAACAGCATTATTGCAGGCCTGCCCTTGCTGAGTACCTGCCCTCCTGCTATTTCTGTCCCTGTCCCTCTTCCTACGAAATTCCTGATTCTTCTCTGGCCCTTTGACCACCATCTCATTCTGCTTATTGGACGTCCTTGATAGCTGATAAATGGTTTTTTGCATAGTGAGATTGGCTTTCACTGGTTTGCTTGTTTTTGGTCGAGCGGCCAATTGTTTTAACTGTTCCACATCCACTCCATTCCATATCCTTACTTTGGGAAAATGCACCATGAGTTCCTTTAAGGGAATCCCTCTCTCTCATTAGATACAGACTAGGGGGTTGTTGTTCAAGGTACCGTGCCCTCCTCTAACAACATATCTACTATCCTCTCTTTCTAGCTCACCTTTCAGCCTTCCTTTAATCTTCAAAAGCCTCCCCAGCCTTTCAGTGAAATGCTTTGTGCTTGAGCCCACTAGATTTGCATCCGATGATCTCGAACACACATAGGACATCAAAGCGTTCTGCTCATGGCTTGATACTTTCTAATACACTCCCTGAATGCTTGCTGATCACTGGCCCCAGTTCACTCCTGCACAGACCCTGAAGTACCACATGTGCCCTGCTTGCCCGGTACCTCCAAATGGCTGCTGCTTGGGGCACACTGTAACCTGTGCTATAGCTCTTTCTTGTGAGGTTTGGGCTGAAATGAAAGCAAATATCCACAACAGTTGCCTTCTTAGCCCCCATCATGTCTTCCCCTTCAAAGTACACATTCCATTCCTCTAGGCCCACGTACCTCAGTCACCTGGGTGACATAATTAAATGCAGATTCACAGGCCCCGAAGCCCAGGAATGCTGTTTCAGTAGGTCTGGTGTGAAGCCTAGGAATCTGCATCTCTACAAACACCCCAGGTGATCACACAGCCCATGGTTTGAGAAATGCTGCTGTGCGGTGACTCTAGTCATGCTACACGCCTGTCAGCTGAGCTATTCGCCCGGGCTGCCTGAGCTATTGCCCTCACAGAACCCTTCTTTTGTGAGATCTCAAGGCTTCGGGTAAATATTCTTTTTACTTTCATGGATAGTGAGAGACACAAATAGAGAAAGAGTAACAGGAACAACAGATTACAGTTCCAGCCCCAGGAATCAACTGGCAAATTTCAAAGTTAACAATTTTGCCAAGCTAATTCTTGGTCAAAATTTTTTTGACTGGCGAGGTGAGAGAAAATCTGCATATTGATAAAACAGTAGATACGTTGGTGGAAAGATGTACACATTTACACCCATTTCCTTTTTGTCACCATTTTACAATCTGAAGAATGAAAACGCACATGCACAATGAGTTAGCCAACCTACCTGATCAAAGAGAAGCAGAAATAACTCAGAACCTCAGATTTGTAAACATCCAGTATATTAACACTGCCCCAGAAAAGGCTTTGTGTATCAGACTGTGAGGAAGACCTGCATCAAAGGCAGGAGGAGGGGACAATTGCAGAGCACAAAAGGATTTTCAAGCCCTCATTTCTGTCCTGTGCAATGGAAAATAGCAGAAATGTTGGCAGCAAGACAAAACAAATGGTATTTCAGACTCTTGAAAAGTATTATATTACATGCAGTTCTTGATGATATCTAGTATTAATCTAAAACTAACACCCAAGGTCAACTCTGCAGTATGTTTTATGATTACTAAATGATACAACATTCTGAATGTCTTGGGAACAGACATTTTTGCATGGGGGATGGCCTAGAGAGCTAGTAAGAAGCTTGTTTTTCTTTGTTTCAACATTTTCCTCTCCAACTTCCTATCGCTCCCTTCTTTAAAGAAGAAGGAAAAAAAAAAAAAAAAAAAAAAAACTATTTGTAGTAACTGCTCTAGTTTCTGCCCTTAGAAATCTGCTCTATTTATTAACTACTCCTCCGGTGAAGAAATTCCACTGAAATTCCTTCAGGGCCTGGCTGCCTTTCAGCTTCTCTCTGCACATTCCTGACTCTATGTATGTCACCATCTTAAATAGCTGAGCCTTCTGTGCTTTAATAAGGTCTCTCCATAATCCTTTTTTTTTTTTTTTTTTTTTTAAGAACACAGACCTAGTTTTGCTAAATTTCTGAATACCTTGGATTATAAAGCCCCCATAATACTAATTAATTTCTGTTCTACCTTGTCTCTGTCCTCACTGGTCGGCTAATAACTTAAGGACCAGAACTGACCTCATTATAATAACTTCTTACATTTCTTACAGCGTAATGGAAATGATTCCTCCAGGCTGGTATTTGAATTACATCCCCCTCCCTCCTGCTACCCCATCATCCCCACCCCCGAGGCACTATGTTAAAGATTTAGATGTGCATTCTTCACAGATTTCAATTTTCTGGGTTCCAAAATTTGGGTACTAAATTTTTTACAAGGCATATTCTTTTTCTTTGCAAAGTTCATGACATGTCCAAGCATTGCACTGTCTGCATAGAAAACTAACATTGCTAAGCATGGTTCTGAATTACCATGAGACAGAATTTATCCAAAAGAAAGAAAGAAAGAAAGAAAGAAAGAAAGAAAGAAAAGAAAGAAAGAAAGAAGAAAGAAGAAGAAAGGAAGGAAGGAAGGAAGGAAGGAAGGAAGGAAGGAAGGAAGGAAGGAAGGAAGGAAGGAAGGAAGGAAGGAAGGAAGGAAGGAAGGAAGGAAGGAAGGAAGGAAGGAAAACTGTAAACATCCTATTATCTTTCTTATGACAGGAGCTTGCTTGAAAAGAAGCTTTCAGAAGCTCTTAGAGCATCTCACCCTTAGGGTATAAGGAGTCAGCAAACATTTTATCTTGATTTTACCCAGATGGAAGTTTTGAGTTCTGGTCCTTTGAGAAAAATCCCAGAACTCTCTCCACAAATTTAGATTAGTGAAGTATTTCATAAATGCATCTTTTACCCTTCCCCACTCCACTCCCCTTCTTAAATTATCTCCAGACCCTTGTAGCAAAAACTAGTCTTGGAACTGGACGTGGAATAAGTACTAGTGTTCTATACCACTGTAGGATGACTATAGTTAACATTAATATATTATATACTCTCAAATAGCTAGAAGCAGGATATTAGATGTTCCCAACACAAAGAAATGGTAAACGTTTGGGATGACGGATATGCTAATTATTCTGATCTGATCACTATACATTCTGTATATTGAAAC
The DNA here is from genome assembly GCF_007565055.1 of Rhinopithecus roxellana. Lineage (NCBI taxonomy): Eukaryota > Metazoa > Chordata > Mammalia > Primates > Cercopithecidae > Rhinopithecus > Rhinopithecus roxellana. Next base: position 104,217,654 of record NC_044562.1, read on the forward strand.
ATCACTGTGTATCCCATGAATATCTCCACTTATTATTTTTCCATTTTTTAAACTTTTAAAAAAATCAGCATTGGAGCAAAGAATTGACTGGCTTTTTTTGCTGATTCCTCAGCAGGATGAAAAATACCCCTGCCCACATATTGGGACCCCTTTAGTTTTCTATTCAAGTGGCTTTCTGAGGTTTTTCCATTGAGCCCGGTGCACACTCAAGGCAATGGTTCTCTATATGAGCTGTCTGTGTCATCCTGAATAGTAATCTTACTTGGGGCCCTCCTCTGGCTCATTCTTGCCCTAGCTCCCACTACCAGTGATTTTTAACGCATAGGTTTACATGGTCATGACGTCCCACATGGCTTGGGCTCGCTGTGATTTTCTTACTGAGTTGTATTCCACAGCTCACATTCAACCTCAATGATACCCTTAAATCATATCACCTAAATGGAAACTGAATTGTGGGAGGGAATTATTTAGACAGTCCATTGGAGGCTGTTACATTGGAGGATCTCCCTACTACATCAGGCTGTGGCAGCTAGGGATTTTGTCACATAGCATGATTTTCCATTCCCTTTGAAACATTGCCGTCTTTCCTTTGAGGAGTTCCTATGCTTGCCCCTGTGAAGCTAGAGACAGAGTTTTACCACTGAAGCACAGGAGGAGGCTTGCATGGGCCAGGCCAGTCACAGGGCGTCATCTCCCCGCAAGCCATGCCAGTCAGAATCTTTCCCTGAGAATGATACTCAGATGCTGGATGTAGGGCTGGATACAATGGGTTGGTGCAGCTCTGGAGCTAGTGATGGCCATCTTCTCTGCCACATGGAGAGAGTAGAGAGGGCCATGCTGCAAAATGAGGCTCAGCAGAGGCAAGAGACAAGAGATAAGTCCACAGTTCTTATCCCTAAGGCTTTAGCACTTAAAGCTCTTCTGTGAGCCACTATACCTTCTTGAGCATTTTTTTTTGAGCTCACTTCTGTGAGTCTTCAGTATCTTAAAATCTATCAGAGCTAATTCATTATTTTATGCTTAAGATCATTCATCTTGGGTTTCAGTTATTGCAACCAAAAACACTCTGTCTAAAACCTCTTCCCTTGTGAATGATGGAAATGTACTAGAGACCACATTGTTCCCAAGGAAATTCCAAGAAACATAAGATAATGCCAGTACTTGTCTAATTAGGATGAGTACAGAACAGTGTGAGTACTAGTAGACATCGTGGGAAGGTCTGTGGCAAAAGTATTAGAAAGCTTCCAGGTAAGGAAGTGAGCCACAAGATCAGTGACAGCATCAAATGGCTGATGCGAAAAGGGAATAAGAAGCAGGAGCTACAGTATTGAAAAACAAAAACAGAGAAAGCAGCCAAGTAGAAAAAATGAAGATAAAAAACAGCTATAGCTCTAACCACAGAAGACAAGAAATGTCACCTCATTGCAAATGTGTCTGACAAAATTACATCCAGAAATGTATTTTCAAAATGTAGGTTTTAAAGGGAAAATAGGGGGATGACATGCTTACATTCCAAGGCAATACCACTATGGCCAGAGCCAGGTCAACTACAGCGTGGCTCCAGGACCTCGGTACTGTAGGCTGTTCCAGGGGGACCATGAGGTGCAGACTGTGTCTAACAGCCCACCAATCAGATCAACTCAGCCACTCTCCTCTCAGGTACTCCCACAATTTAACCAGATATTTGGAGGCCCCTAATCTTTGGCTTTGTGTTGGCTGTTCTGTTTTGGAAATGTTTCTTAATTAAAAAAAAAAAAAATGTATTAGTGGAGCAAGGAAACATTCTTGGCTTGCAGCAAATAGAAAGATAATCAAAATATTGTTAATCCTATTTGAAGGAGCTTAGATGCTAATGGCAGAGCTATGTAGATAAGGAACTCACTCAGAGGGAGAAGGAATGGAAGGGTTGTTCCTGATGATGTTCACTGACATCAGGATAATACCTTTAAACACCTCCCTGCAAGGCAGACAGCTAACTGGAGGACACAGCCTCTGAGGGCAGGTAGCCCAAATCCAAACCTGGGCTCTGCCTCTCACTGATACAATCTTGAGCAAGTTATATGGCCTCTTTGTGCCTCAGTGTCCTCACCTGTAAAATAGGGAGAACAATAGTATGCATACCTCACAGAGCTATTGTAAGGACTAAATGAGTTACTATGCATAAAGAGATTTGAACAATACCTGATACACGGTAAGTGCTAGGTAAGTGCCATAAAAGTGCTGCAAGTATTATTACAATCCCAACTGAGTTGGAAATAATTGACTGCTACGTGTCTATGAGGTAGGACAGCAGGACAGATTTTAAAATTCTTTCCCAGAAGAGCAGCTTCTTGTGGCGTGATGTGTTCAGAGAACAGCTTAACCCTAGACAGACCCAGGGAATATCAGGCACATCCTTTCATTGCCTCACTCCATAAGTCTCAATACATATCATACTCTCCCACCCCTCTTCAACGGTTACTTCTGCAAACAATTTTATAATTTTCAACAGTGCAACGTTTTTGTTTTAAAGAAAATCTGAAATGTCATCTCCCCAATGTAAAAAACAATAAGCATTCTTTTATTCTCCTCAGCACCCCATTTATTTCCAAATTTTGTTTTGGTTGGTTGGTTTTGTTGATTATTTCATTCATTCATTGGTTTTAGAGTACCAAGAAAATACAGATTCTCAGAGATAACAATTGCAAACAGTACTTTTTTAAATTTAACATCTTACCTTACATTCTTGGGAAACTTCAAGTAAATAAAGATGGCAACAAACTCCGGGAAAACTGGTGGGTAATAGAGTTAAAAATGTATATTTTTAAATATAAATTTTAATCTAATTAAAGTATACCTTAGGTAAATTCTAACCCAATATTTGAACACCCTTAATTTATGGCCTGTAACCTTGTGGTTGGCAAAATTCTAAGATAGTCCCCAAGGTTTGCAACCCCTGATATATACACTGTATTTGTAATCGCCTCCCCTTGAGTGTGGGCAGGACCACATCATATGTGAATATTATGAGATATCACTCTCATCAGTAGGCTGAGTTATGTGGCAAAGATGAAGCGATTTTGCAGATGCAAATCATGACTCTATTCAATCAACTGTCCTCAAAAAGAGGTTTCCTTGGGTGGGCCTGACCTAATTAGGTGAGCACCAAAAAGAGACTCAAAGCAACAGTAGTCTCCACTAGCCTTGAAGAAGAAAGCTGCCAGGCTGTGAGGGGATCACATGGTTAGGACCTAAGGGAAGCCCCTAGAAGCAAGGAACACTTCCAGCCAAAACACAACAAGAAAATGGGTACCTCAGTCCTATAACCACGAAGGACTGAATTCTGGCAAAAATCTTTGAGCTGGGAAAGAATCCTGAGCCTCAGATAAGATCAGAGCTCTGGCCAACACTTGAATTTCAGCCTTGGGGGGCTCTGAGCAGAGGACCTAGTTAACCCTTACTTGGACTCCTAACCCACAGAAATTGTGAGCTAATAAATGGATGTCATTTTATGCCACGAAGTTGTGATAATTTGTTGTTTACTAATAGAAAATGAATATGATCTCTACAGAAGACAGTAGGTGCTCAATATTACAGAATGCCTAGCTAGTAGTCAGGGTATCCTAGGAGACTTTTCTGAAGTTGATATGGGTATCTTCAGGAAAAAAAGCCACTACTCAGAAAAGCGAAATTAAAACCCTCGTAAGGTCATCCATGAGAGAAAGAAATCCAAGGAACTAAGAGCAGTGTTTATAACCTAGGACAAAAACGAGTAGCCACAGACCTATTGGAGGTGTTGAAAATACCTTTTGTGCATACATGGAGAAAAAATGAATATAAGATATGAAAGAGGGCTACAACATTATAAATAACATTTGTGTTTTATTCCAATTCCTAAAATACTTATTGAAGTTTAAAAATTAAGATATAAAAAAATATTTTTATGTTGTAATCACATGTATTTTTGTATATTTTGTATTTTGCTTTTTTTTTTAACTTTTAAGTTCAGGGGTACATGTGCAGGTTTTTATACAGGTACATTTGGGTCATGGGGATTTGTTGTACAGATTATTGCATCACCCAGGTATTAAGCCTAGTACCCATTAGTTGTTTTTCCTGATGTTCTACCTCCTCTCCCCCTGACGCTTTCCACTGTGTGTTGTTCCCCGACATGCGTCCCATGTCTTATCATTTAGCTACTACTTATAAGTGAGAACATGTGGTATTTGGTTTTCTGTTCCTGCATTAGTTTGCTAAGGATAATGGCCTCTAGCTCCATCCATGTCCCTGTAAAGGACACGATCTCATTCTTTTTTATGACTGCATAGTTCTCCATGGTGTGTATGTACCACATTTTCTTTATCCAGTCTGCCATTGATGGGAATTTAGATTGATTCCATAACTTTGCTACTGTGAATAGTGCTGCAGTAAACATATGTATACCTGTGTCTTTATGATAGAATGATTTATGTGCCTTTGGATATGTACTCAGTAATGAGATTGCTGGGTTGAATGGTATTTCTGCTTTTAGGTCTTTGAGGAATCCCCACTGTTTTTCCACAATGGTTCCATAATGGTTGAACTAATGGTTCACACTCCCACCAACAGTGTTAAAACATTCCTTTTTCTCCGTAACCTCACCAGCATCTGTTATTTTATGACTTTTTAATAATAGCCATTCTGACTGGTGTGAGATGTTATCTCATTGTGGTTTCCATTTGCATTTCTCTAATGATCAGTGATGTTGAGCTTTTTTTGGTATGCTTATTGGCCACATGTCTTTTGAAAAGTATGTAATGTCTTTTGCCCACTTTTTAATGAGTTTGTTTTCTTGTAAATTTAAGTTCCTTATAGATGCTGGATATTACGGCTTTGTCAGATGCATAGTCTGCAAATGTTTTCTCCCATTCTGTAGATTGTCTGTTTACTCTGTTGATAGTTTCTTTCGCTGTACAGAAGCTCTTCAGTTTAAAGAGATCTCATTTGTCAATTTTTGCTGTTGCTGAAATTGCTTTTGGCATCTCTGCCATGAAATCTTTCCCTTTTCCTATGTCCAAGGTTTTTATAGTTTGGGGTTTTACATTTAATTATTTAATCCATCTTGAATTAATTTTTGTATATAGTGTAAGGAAGGGGGCCAGGAAGACAGCCAGACTTTTAACCTAACAAATGTTATCCTGACTCACTGCATTTTGTCATCTGCATCATTTTAAGGGCTGACTATTATTCCATCTCATGGCATGGGCTGTGATTTACTTAAACATTTTCCAATTGTTAGACGTTAAAACTTTTTTTTTTTTTTTTGAGACAGAGTCTTGCTCTGTCGCCCAGGCTGGAGTGCAGCGGCCGGATCTCAGCTCACTGCAAGCTCCGCCTCCCGGGTTTACGCCATTCTCCTGCCTCAGCCTCCCCAGTAGCTGGGACTACAGACGCCCGCCACCTCGTCCGGCTAGTTTTTGTATTTTTTTTTTTTTTTTTTGAGTAGAGACAGGGTTTCACCGTGTTAGCCAGGATGGTCTCAATCTGCTGACCTCGTGATCCGCCCTTCTCGGCCTCCCAAAGTGCTGGGATTACAGGCTTGAGCCACCGCGCCCGGCCGTTAAAGCCATTCTAAATTTTAAGATATGTATTCTGAACTTGGGGAAAACTTTCAAGCATCAAAACCTACAGGAAATGGTGTTAGTTCATAGAGCTTTTTCCCTTGCATTTGACTACTCACCATTTTAAAACAGCCTAAAATAAAGCTAGTAGGGGTTCCTACTGAATAAAATCCTATCTTATCCTTAGAGTTTCCTCTGTCCTTCGGTATTCTTTTTGTTCAAACACGCTCTTACTTGATACAGATTATTCTCATTGCAATTTCCTCCCCTGGGAAATCGGTTCTTTCCTGGCCTGTCTCCCTCTGTCTCCTTTGTAAACATTAAAGTATGATATGAGATTTGTCCTAAGTAATGTTTACTTTCTCCTTTAGTAAAAGGGCTCTTCCATCTCTGAGAAAGCCCTATTGTTGCTATCACTAGTCATTCATTCCTTGTACACAGGCAAAATAAGCCCTACAAGCCTCTCAGTGATCCTCCCATCCTCCTACTGCATGACTTTCATTTGTCATGTTTTCCTTATACTGTCATGAATTTACTTTGTCATCTCTCCAGCTTGCCTCTGCCTGTGCTGTCATATGTTTATACCCAGCACAGAGAAGCTACAGGAGCTCGTGGATGGTGGTTTGGTCTAGAGGGCAGGCCTTGAGTTCTGGTCTACCTTTAATGGGTGACTGGCATATCAGATGGGAAAGGGACTCCATAAGGGAAATGCCCTGCACCATGTCTTTCAGGAGTGGTACAATGCAGCACATGTAACATGGCTTTCAGGACCAGACAGACCTGAGGTCATTACCAGTTTTGTGGCCAAAGATGAGTTACTTTCATTCTTTCAGTTTCCTCATTTGTAAAATGTAATTGACGATAGTACTAACATCATTAGGTGGTTGTATGGATTAAATGAAATGATGCATGTGTCCTTAGCACATGGTAATAGGTAAATTTAAAACCATGACTAGTATAAGTTGCTCCCTAGTTGGGGAATGTTAGGGGAGGCTTCCTGAAGGAAGCGAGGCCCAACCTGAGATCTGAAAGTAAAGGGGTGAGGAGGTAAGCCCAACAAAGAGAGAGTTTCAAGCATAGAGGACAGCACATGCAAAGGGCCTGTGATTAGAGGGAGCTTTGCTCATTAAGAATATCAGAAAGAAGAACAGACTAGCTGGGTACAGAAAGCAGACTGACTGAAAAATAAGAGATGAGTGGGTGTCAGGCCCAGTAAACTTGTACGGGATGTCTGTGATTTGGCTCTTGAACCCAAGTGGCGTGGAAAAGCACTCAAATACTTTCAACTGGAGATAGTGGGAAGGTGGGGATGATGGAATCATATTGTATTTCAAAAGTCAGTTCTTTCAGGAGCAATGTAAAAAATTAACTGAAAATTAGTATTAAAATTAACATGGAAGGCCTTTTAGCAGGCTGTTACACTAGAATAGACAAGGGATAATGGTAGCTTAGACAGGCTATTGGTTTTGATGATGGAAAGAAGTAAAATCAAGAGACATTGGCAAAGAATAAGGAAGAGGGAAATTTCAAGAATAACTTCAAGGATACAGGTTTGCATAGTCAAGTAGATTAAGGAGCCACTACTTGAAAGAGGGAACTTTGGAAAGAAACTGTTTAGGAAGATAATGGCATGAGTTTGAGGTGCCTTTGAGTCATTCTCATGGACATGTTAGGTAGGAGGCTGAGGATGTCAGTCTCAATCTCAGAAGATAGTGAGTCATCCAGAGGGAGGTGGTATTTGAGGCAACTGGCATGAATGGAATTAGGAGTACTGGATGTGATCAATTAAATCCTAGTATCTGGGAGTGCAGTCTGGGTAGCAGTACTTTTAAAAACTTCAGGTGATTGATGCTAACATGCAGCCAGGATTGAGAACGATTGCACCTGCTATTCTGTTGTGCCGAGGCAGGAAGAAGGAATTGACAAGGGATAGGGGCATCTTGCATAACTAGTTGCTCTTGTGGTCTGTCTCTGCTGGCTTTCATTCCTTTTTTGACCAATGCGGAACTGACGTCAAAATCCTCTGGGTTCTTTGTAGGGTACCCTGTGAATTCTTCAGAAGGCTCTCAAGTTCTGCTATGAAGAGCCACTCCCAGATGACCCTCCTCAGCTCTCATGACCAGAATTTCATACCTCCTACTATTAAGATTCCCACAACAAGGGGTCCTCTCTTGTGGATAGAGCAATAGCCTGAAGACTCTAACCAGATGACACAGTCATATTCCTCGGCACAGAGGAAATTCAAGACAAACAGTAAACACATGAATTTCTCCATTGCACCTTCTTCTCCTTTCCCTGCTATTCCTTTCTCATCCTCTTTTGTCCTGCTCAGGCAAAGGACGGATAAACCAACAAGTCCTCTGCCTGAGTCCAATATTCAGCTGGTCTCTCCCTAAAAGATTCTGATTTCTACACTCAAAGTCCTGATTACCCACTTAGCTTGGCAAAATTTGGGTAGGAAACACCAACAATGTCCACTTTTTGGTTGGGCAGTAGGGATAATCTATGATGATGAACACTACAGTCCTACTCTTATTCTCCTCTCTCCTCTACGGTATTATGTATATGTCACCTGACTTGGAGCTGAGGATAAGGCTATTTCAAGGTCTTGTAATAAGCCCTGAAGCAGTGTGTGGCATCATTTTTTAGCAGCTGTCTTTTGAGTTCGAGTCTAGCTGAAAATTAGATTCACCTGGGAAATTTTAATAAAAATACCAGTGCCCCTAGATCTAAGTTCCAGGAAGCTTTTGTTTAACTGGTCTATGGTATATCTCAGATTTTTGTGATTTTTTTTCCCCTTTCATAACTTTATTTTTTTTTCATTAATTTGTTGTGTATAATTATAGATTCACTTGCAATTATAGGAAATGATACAGAGCAATTCCATAGACCCTTTACCCAGTTTTCCCCAATGGTAACATCTTGCAAAAGTTTAGTACAATGTCACAAGCAAGATATTGACAATGATACAGTCAAGATGCAGAATATTTTTATCAATACAAATTGCCCCTTTTATCAACACAAGTTGCAGCCACTAATCTGTTCCATAATTTTTCCAATTTAATAAATGCTATATAAATGGAATTATACAGCATGTGACATTTTGGCTTTTATCACTCAGTATGATTCTCTAGAGATTCTTCCATGTTATTGTGTTTATAATGTATCAAGATTTTGCTCCTTTTTATTCCTGAGTAGTATTCCATGGTATGATGTACCATAATTTGTTTAGCCATTTGCCTGTTGAAGGACTTCTAGGTTGTTTACAGTTTTTGACTGTTATGAATAAAACTATTATGAATATTTGGGTAAAGATGTTTGGGTGAATATAAGTTTTCATTTTTCTAGGATAAATGCCCAAGAGTACTGTTTTAGGGTTCTCTAGAGGGACAGAACTAATAGGATAGATGTATATATGAAGGGGAGTTTAAGGAGTATTGACTCACACGATCACAAGGTAAAGTCCCACAATAGGCAATCTGCAAGCTAAGAAACAAGGAAGGCAGTCTGAGTTCCAAAACCTCAAAAGTAGGGAAGCCAGCAATGCAGCCTTCAGCCTGTGGCCAAAGGCCTGAGAGCCAATGGCAAATCACTAGTGTAGGTCCAAGAGCCCAAAAGCTGAAGAACTTGGATTCTGATGTTTGAGGACAGGAAGCATCCAGCACAGGAGAAAGATGAAGGCCAGGAGACTCAGCCAGTCAAGTTCTTCCAACTTCTGCCTGCTTTATTCTAGCCATGCTGGCAGCTGATTAGATGGTGGCTATCCAGATCAAGGGTTGTTCTGCCTCTCCTAGTCTACGAACTCAAATGTTAATCTCCTTTGGCAACACCCTCACAGACACACCCAGGAACAATACTTTGCGTACTGGGTGCATGGCCAACCCGAATAAAACCAGGGTCCCATCTATCTGAATAAACTAGATTATGCTGCAGTAACAAACAACCCTCAAGTCTCAGAGGCTTACCACAACAAAGTCTTATTTTCCTCTTTTGTTACATGACCATCCTGGATTGGTTAGGGTTTGGTTCTGTGTGTCTTCACTCTGAAACCCAGAACCACTATCAGGAACATGGCCAAAGAACATGGTAATTCCTACTCTATTCCTTAAAGTTCACAGTGTATTGGCCAAAGCAAGTTACCTGGCTACATCTAACTGTAAGGGGTCAGGGAAATGTAATTCTACCATTTATCAAAAGGGGGAGAAACAGAAATGTTTAGAGAATATGAGTGATGACTTATCACAGTAAAGGAGGAAGGGAAGAATAGATGTTTAGATAAGAAGCAATCTCTGCCACAATCTCAATTGTCTATGTGTTATTTGTAACCTGCGTTTGCTCTACCTTTTGCGTATCAATGATACTAAGGGTTTAATTGTCAGTATCTAAATACACTATGCTACCTCATTACTTGGTATATTAATGGGATTTGCATTCCCTAAAGTGTCTTTCCTCATTTATCTTCCATGTTCTCAAGACTTGACTCAGATGTCCTTAAGCCCCATGCCTTGTGCCTGTCTCACAGCACCTTATCTGTGCTTGCCCTTTGGGATTATGTATAGCTGTAGTGGTTCCAGATCTTGACCTAGTGTGGCAGCTCTGCTTCCCAAAATCATCAGGGATCTAGTGTCCTCATACTTTGTACAATGTAACTTTTTGATTGCCATATCATATCCAATTTGGCTCCTTAAATTCCAACCATCACACCTTTAACCCAGCACATAGGAAGCATGAATAGTCAAAGACCAGCACACAACTCTCCCCCCCTTGAAAGACCTTTTTGATTAGTTGCAAATGATATTTCTACTTACATCCCATTAACCAGAACTTAGTCATACAGCTATACCCTGCTGCAAGGGAGTCTGGGAAAATGTAGCCTCTTTCTAGGGAGGCATATATTCAGGTCAATATTGAGGCTCTATTATAGTACTAATGAAGAAAAGATGATGCTGAGGGAAACTGAGGTATAAAGAGTCTCTGCTGCAAAGATGAACACAGCAGTCCATAGATTCATCCTCCCTTTCAGTCTTCACTCAATCAAAACTTGTCTATTGAGTTCCTACTCTCTAGAAGAAAACAAGACAGGCATGTTCTCTACACTGAGAAACTTCCAATCCTTAAACAAATAACCACCCAGATGAATACATGATTGCAAATTCTGATTAGCACAATAAAGAAATTTCGCAGCCAGGTGCAGTGACTCATGCCTGTAATCCCATCACTTTGGGAGGCCGAGGTAGGCGGATCACCTGAGGTCAGGAGTTTGAGACCTGCCTCAACATGGAGAAACCCCATCTCTACTAAAAATACAAAATTAGCTGGGTGTGGTGGTGCATGCCTCTAATCTCAGCTACTTGGGAGGCTGAGGCAGGAGAATTGCTTGAACCTGGGAGGTGGAGGTGGAGGTTGCGGTGAGCCAAGATCGTACCATTGCACTCCAGCCTGGGCAACAAGAGTGAAACTCCATCACAAAAAAAAAAAGATGGAGCTAATTCAGATGGAAGGAGGGATCAAGAATAACCTGTTGAGGGTTGTAGGGGAAGCATGGCTGGGGAGGCTGGTACGAGGATCAGCAGTGCATCAGGGGTGTGGGGTTACTGTTCCAGGAAGAGAGGGAGATATCTGCAAAGGCCCTGGGGCAAGAAGGAGCTTGGTGTATTTGAAAAACAGGACAGTCATGTGTTGGACCTAGAGCAGAGAAGAAGGGAGGTGTGAGATGCAGCTGGATATCTAGGCAGAGGCCAGATCCCAGGCTTTGCAGGCCATGCTAAGGGACTGGGAGGATTCTAGGAAGAGAGACATGATTACCAAACACTAAGCAAATGAAGAAGTTAGAAACTGGTTTCTTATTTTTCATGTGTTACATTTTTCCATACATCAACCTCCTATTTTTATCATTCTTTGTATAATCATTTTTCTTTGAACATTTTTCCTTCTTCTATTCAGATTCATGCAGTAGTATTTGCATTCTTTTGAATTGGCCTTGTTAAAATTCATCATTGGTTTATTTTTATTCCTTCTTAGGTCCCTGTTTATCATTTGCTATTCTCCCAAAGAGGCAGAAAAACATAGGGGGGATTCATCCAAGAAAAAGAAATGGTTATTTAATATACTGCAATTTAGGACCAATCCCTGGTCTTTCTTCTGAAACTCTTATCAGCCCCTGTTTTGTGATTTCACAGGGCTGGTGCAAACCATGAACTTCTAGATTGATCATTGGTCTGCATAACTGCAGTGATGAGATGGAAAGAAGGGGCACCACAGAATTCTTTTGGCTGTGACTTTCCACACTTTGGCCCTGCTGTGATTCCCACATTCTGATTTGGAGTTGGCCCTTTATTCCTGGCAATGACATAATCTAGCCTGATGTTAACTGTACCTCACTAGACTTCTTGTCCCCAGGCTTTCTCTACAGACCTACACAGTGGCCCTGCTGCTGCTCTGGGAACCTCTGCATTGAGTCTTGACTCTTCCCTTTCTTCCTACATTTTTATATTTTTGATATCTTGTTTATATCTAGCCATGATAAGTCTAGGCAATAGAGGAAATTTTTGCTAAGAGATACTAACGGGGCTGGGATTTGATTCAGATGGAAGGAAGAACCAGAGAAAGTCTTTTCAGGGTTGCAGGGAGAAGTACGGCTGGATACCCCCTTCAGTGGGGTGGGTAGACATGTATCGGTCACCTACTTATGTCAGCACTGTGCTAGGTGATTGGATGCAAGGATACACAGAAAATCAGGGAAGGATTCACATAGAGATGCCTGTTCAGCTGAGACTTGAGGCATGAGTAGAGGATAACCAGGGGAATATGACATGGAGTGCCATAGCAAGGAGCAGCAGCAGGGGCACAAGTGTGTACATGTGAGAGTACAGTCTATTGTGACTGTAACACATGGGGGCTCGTGTAGTGGGTGCAGAAGGCACAGCAGCAAGATGTGAGACTGGAGAGCAAGCAGCACCTTGATAGACTGAGCCTTGAATCCTGCTAACAATGGAGGGTGATTGACAAGAGTTTAAGTAGGAGGTTGAGATGAAGAAATCTGCGCATCAGTATGAACCAAGGAGAGATTTGAGGGAGGTTGCCTGGAAGCAAGAAAGTGAGTCTTTGAAGCCATCTGCATGAAACTTGGTGAAAAACTGACCTTGAGTAATGGTAATAAGATTTGAGTGATTTGACCTACAGGGAGGCAGAATGGACATAGCTTGGGAAATAACTGAATGAGTGGTGTGATTGACATGGATTAGAGATGAATCTCCAGTCTAGTGGGTGGCTGGGGTTACTGAGTGATGCACTGAGTTAAGCAATGCAGGGAGAAGAGCAAGTTTGGTAGGATGGATGGTGAGTTCATTTTCAGACATGTTGAGTCAGCTGATTTGAATGGACAGAAAGCAAGTTGATTTTAGTGCCAATCCATGTATGTTTTGTTCATGTTTTAGTGGATGTAAAAACGAAGAGTAAAGGAGTTTAACAGAAAATAGAGAAAGATGAGTGAAAAAGGAACTAAGATATATGAGCAAGCAATCATGCTGCTATAAAATTCATGGCAAGTCATTCATTTCCTAAATATTCACAGAACATGTACAGTCCCCAAGGTAGTATTCTATAGAAACTCTAAAGATAACTAAACTATATGTAACAAATACTAATATTCAATTAGTTATCATACAGGCTACAAGAATGCCAAAAGCAAAATGCAAAAGTGAAGAATGTATTTATATTCAGGAAGATCTAGTAGCCATGGCCTTATCTAAATGATCAAATGTATTATCACTGGAAGCTGGACATCCTGACATGGGGTATTTCCTAGTGTGATGCAATATGAAATCAACAGCAGCATCTATTAAGTGTTCTTGCCAAAAATATTTATCTTGAATTTAATCAAGCCTTTGTAACCTAACCTCTGGGTTATAAAAACTAGAGTTATGAACAAGTCCCATAGCACCAAGAAGAAAAGTCAGAAAAATTCAGGGATGTTCTAGAAGACCACTGATCTAGTCTCTTTAAGAAGTCAATATCATGGTGGGGCATGGGTCGGGGGGCAGGGGAAGGAGTTAGTGAAATTGTTCTAGATTAAGAGAGACTGAAAAGATGTAACAATCAAATGCAGTGAATAAACTTTAGATTTAGTTTGAAACAATCACTATAAACTGCATTTGGGGAGCAAGTTGAGAAATGTTACTATGGGCTGGAGTATTACATGGTATTAGGGAGGTATTCTTGATTTTCTTAAGTGATAATGGTATCAAGGTTAATAAAAAAAGTTCTTATTTTTAGGAGAAATGTGAAGAATTTAAAGGTGTGTTAATCAGAATCAGGAAAACAGAACTCACACACACACACATAAAAGGGTGTTCAAAAGATGGGATTCAATGCAGGAAAGTGGCCTAAAAAGTGTCACAAGTGAAAGGGCCAACAGGACAAAAAGGCAACCCAGAGATTAGCAAAAGCGGGAAACCACTACCACCCTGGGATTGAAGGGACAATGGAAGGAGGCGGTATTACCAGAGTCCAGGAGCCAAGGCTGTCCAGTGGGAACTAGCCAGGACTCCCCAGCAGAAGCCTGGATTGTGGAGAAAGGGGCTGAGAGAAGTAAACGAAGTCACTTCCCAAAACACAACGAGGGTAGTAGAAACACCCTGTCTTCTCTTCTCATCCAATCTCCAGCCCATGCTTTACATTGGCCAAAACCTACAGAACCCAGTTGCAAGGGAGTCTGGGAAATGTAGTTTGCAGGAAATGGCTCCCTGAGGTACCTTCACAGTGTAGGGGGAAGAGCAGGGAATATATCAAAGGCAAATTACTGGCCCCAGAAAAATTGTCGTGATACTTGCAACTTATTTTCGAATGGTCCAGGGAACAAAATATGTACATACACATACATACACATAAAAGAAGTCTGGAAAAATGTGGAATCTAGGTGGGCATATAGATGTTTAATATTTCAGTTTTTCTATATGTTTGAAGTTTTTCCACAATAAAAAGCAGGTGAAAAATCCATTCTGATACTCTTTGAAAGAGATATTAGGAAGCTGATACAAGGTCATGGCCATGAAAATAGAGGAAATACTAAAATTGAATTTGACAAAGTTTCTTATTAAATTCTTGTAACCAAGATGAAAAAAATATGTGAGCCAGGGCAGCATTTATTGTTTTTTTCTACCACTACACTTTTGATAGTTGATTTTTTTTTATTTCACTCTCCCAGGGACATACCCACTATTATTCCCATGCCAACTATAACACATAACCCTGTATACTACATGCAAAAAAGTTTGATAAAATGGAAGTGAATAAGAATGGCTTTAACTTGGTTGTAATCTTTAATCTGTTCTATTTTTTAAATAAATAGTTATGAAATACCTCAGTCAATTGCAACACACCAGTGTGTTGTGACATTAAAGTTGAGAAACCTTCGGCTAGAAAAATAGGATAATTATAAAGCCACACACATGATTGAACACTACCCAAAGTAGTTGACTAATGCAAAGATGTCAGCCTGGAGGGGGGCTTCTCATAATGCACTAGAGGGTGTCTTTTAGTTTGGCCCTGTCAGTTTTACATATTTGTCAATGTCTTGGTTGAGATTTGGAAAACAAGATCATAATTGCTAATAGCATGAAACCTAGGGTGAGAGTGAATGCCAGCTCAGGATCCATAAAGATTTGGATCAGAGTGATGAACAAATATAAATTGGTTTCTAATAGAAATGTGTGACCAGCCTTTCACCTGGATCCAGAAAAGCCAGCTAAGCATGACCTGTCTGGTACATACAACTAGACAGCTTTAGTTCATTCTCTAGTTCTTCTACTAATGACCTGTATAAACTTCAGCAAGTTAATTTTACGTCTCATCAAGTGCCTCCATTTTTACATTGGTAAATAGAAACAGTAATATCTACTCTACAGTAGCTTAAGAGAGTTAATATACATTAAAGCAGTTGAATAGTCCCTGGCCCAGATAACAAGAAATGTTGCTTCTTGTTAGTGATGTGTGTGGAAGAGTACTGATGGCTATAGTATCTACTAGACAGGATAAAAAAAGATTGATACTACATTCAATAGATTTCAGTTGTGGGACAGAGTTAATAGTCTATGAAGACTATTTTGCTCAATTTTTTATTGTGGTAAAATACACATAACAAAATTTACCATCTTAACCACTTTTAAGCACATACTTCAGTAACATTAAGTACATTCACATTGTGTTGCATTTACCATCGTCCATCTCTGGAATTCTTTTCATTTTGAAAAAGTTAAATTCTATACCCATTAAAGAACCCCTATTTCTACTCCCCCCAGCCTCTGATAACTATCATTTATACTTTCTGTATCTCTGATTTTGACTACTCTAAATACATCATAGAAATGAAATCATAAATATATATTTTTTATGACTGGCTTATTTCACTAAGCTTAATGTCCTCAAGGTTCATCCGTGTTATAGCAAATGTTAGAATTTTCTTCCTTTTTAAAGCTGAATGATATCTCAGATATATATACACATTTTGCTTATTCATTCATCTATCAAACACCTGGACTGGTTCCATGTTTTAGCTATTTTGAATATAGATGTACAAATCTCTCTTTGAAATCCTGCTTTTGAGTATATACCCCAAAATGGAATTGCTGAATCATATGGTAATTCTAACTCGATTTTTTGAGGAACTACCATACTGTTTCCATAGCGATTATTCCATTTTTGCATTCCTATCAGCAGGGCAAAAAAGGTTCCAATTATTCCACATCTTCTCCAACACTTGGTATTTTTCTGGGGGGCTTTCTGATAGTAGCCATCCTATTGGGTATGAGATGGTTTCTCCTAGTTTTGATTTGCATTTCCCCAATGATTTTGAGCATTTTTTCTTGGCTTATTAGCCATTTGTATATCTTCTTTGGAGAAATATCTTGACACATTTTGAATCAGGTTGTTTTGTTGTTGTTGTTGTTGTTGTTGTTGTTGTTGTTGTTGAGACTTTAATACAATCTCACTGCTTTGAATAAGACTGATGAAAGTCATGATTTCCTCTGCCCTGCTCAGGCTACAACTGGAGCAAGGGGTTGAGATCAAGTGTCATAGTAGCCAACTCTCCAACAAATCGGAGTCTCTGCAGTACAGAGCTGAAATGCAGGTACTGTTGATAGAATTGGAGGTGTCAGACTGTCTAAAATTTTAATGAGCTGTGGAATAGAATTTTGAAGTTGTTTTGTGTGCCCCCCATTGATTTCTCCAGAGCCAATGAGTAAAATTACCGTGACATAGACGCTGAGTCCGCATAATGGAAAACCTTCCTCATGATTAGAAGCGCTGTTTGGGGGTGTGCTAAGTTCCCTGTTTGGGGGTGTGCTAAGGCATTATATATTAGGGTGACTGCTTGGCAAGGGTGTGATGGGACTTAAATTCCAGATGTGTGATTGGATTAGGTGCCTTTTAAGACTGACTCCCAGAAATCCTGAGTTTTTATCCAATGAAAATCTTAGAATTCTAGATTGTTTCTAATTACATACTTAACTGCTTCCTACACTGCTGCCTTTAAAACTCTTATTGGGTGTTTTTAGGCTCTGGGCCAACAAGACTGCACTTTTGTTTTCCCCACCACCAAATAGGTTAAATACTCAGTGTGTTCATTTTTTAGGAAATGAAGTTGAAATGATTAAACAGGAAATATGCACTTAACTCCTAATGTTAGCTACATCAAGACAAAATCAATTTCATTTCAAATGGAATGCTACTGGAGAGCTGTTTAGAAATTTGTTGATGGGAAAGAAATATTGAAGGTGAATGCACCAGACACAGGAAATGAGAAACTTAAAGATATCTTTCAATGCTAAAAAGCACTCTATTTCCTATTCTCAAAACCTTGAAGAAATCTTTAAAATGCTCTACTTATTTGAGACATAAATATCTTGGGCTAAAAGTCAACACCTGGATCAAGAACCAAAATTTTCTCCACTAGGTTGCCTATGGAAACTCAGAAATCTGAATTCTGAAGGTGCCCAAATCACTGACCACACATACCTCCATGAATATATAGAGAGGGGGAAAAGCCAGAAAAATCTTGCTAGTTCTGACACCTTTACATGAACAAGGCCATTGGTCATACCCCACGTGGCCTCTGTTTTCAATTGGTAAGCATTCTTTTTAAGCCTAAGAAGTAGAATTTACACATTATATGGAGCAGTGCTTCATTTCCTTCTCAAAGACTTGTTGCTTTGGGAAAGGGAACATTTCCAACTCTAACAATGCAGTTGAGTGGCTTATGCCAAACAGTGTAAGTTTTTCATCAACTGCACCTCGGTTTGTGAGTCTTATGAAATAACCAAAAAGTATGTTCAGAATCACTGGCCTCCAGTCAAAGATGAAGTTGGAAGCATGAAATTGAGGTTGGATATATTATATCTTTCTCCATCTTAGGTTTTTGTGTTTTACCTCTAGGGGAAAAAAATCAAATATATATTTTAAATATTTATATTTTACATCAAATGCATATTTTAATATATCATTGGGGAGGATTTTATAATCTTGAAATATAATCAGACTATTATTTTCAAATTTTAGAATACAAACTAATTTAACATAGCTTCCAGAAACCAGTAATAAAGTAAAAATTTGTCTTGCAGTAGTTGAAAATCTGATGTTCTATCATGAGAACTTAAGAGTCTTTTCTGGAGTTCATATTTTTCACTTCTAGATCCCAAACTCTTTAGTTCACCAGATCTTGGGCCAGGTGATGCAGATTCCTCACTAGAAAGCATCCTCACTTTTAGGTCTGGAGGCCTTTCTAAAGAACTATGAAATGCTCCCTCTACTATGTATTAGGAATACAAGGCTTGTTGTTTTACTAGGAATTCCATCAAAAGTGAGATGGAAACAATCAAATACCAGGAATGCACCAGTATTGATAAAAATAAGACAGTTCACGTCATCAAGTAGATCTACATGTTTGGATATTTGTTTTTCTGAATGTAGTATACAATCCTAAGAAACAAATATTGGCAATAATATTGAGGAAAAAAAGCTTTTGTAATTCTGAAATGGCTAACAGCGTCAGCCTTTTCATTATTTATTAGTACATCTGTAGGTTTGACAGGAAATTATAGCTAAAGCATGTAGGCAAAGTGTGGGGAGAATTAAGCAAAAGCTCCAAAAAAGGACATTTTCTTCTCCCCAGAAAACTTTGCCAGTATGTTGCTAGTGAAAATTTTGGCTCCTTCTTAACTTACCCCAGATTTCCCTGTCAATAGCACACAAAAATGGAATTTTTTAAAAAAAAAATATGTAATAGAGGATGACTTGCAATTCCCAAAGGTGACCACCCCTAGATTGAAAACAACATGCTCTTCTGGAGAAACTATGAATCTTATTTACCTGAGTCTTATGTGATTTGCAACAGAATAGACAAATATTTATTGCGTAAGTCAGTAAACAAATGAATAAAAGGATAGACAGAAGCAAAATAGAAATACATTACGAGATGAGAAAAACTGAATTTTCAAAGTGAAGAATCTTACAGGATGACTGTAATGATTAATAAAGTCAAAGAGCTATCATAATCCCACATCATTATTTACTACATTTTCTGATTTTCCTTTAAGTATATGCCTAACAAGCCAACACCTGTGTATTTCAAAAACCCAGATGTATAAATTGCATGACCTTAGACATGAGACTTAAGCTGAGACTCGATTTTTTCATCTGCAACATGGGAATAAGTTAAATGATTTAGTGTTAATAAAGCACTTAGAACAGGACTTGACATACAGTAAGCACACAATGATTTCTCAGTTAAAATTGTGATCTTCATCCTTTACATCTTCTTCAGTGGTTTCATTAGATGCAGAGAAAGTAATAACAAATTACTTTTAAAAGATTTTCAAAATCAGATCATTTTATAAGTTTTAATTCATCCGAAACTCAAGTGCATAAAAATGGAAAAGATTCAAAATTTTCCTCTCCTTACGGGCAGAGGCAATGCATCATTTAGCTTTCTATCTCCCAATGAATCTTACAAACTGTCTTATAGACGCAGATGTAAGGCAGTCAAAATCTGTTTGTGAAATGTATGAAAGAACTAAATATATAATAGAACAAATTCTCCCCCTATCTTGAGTTGATCTCACCAAAATTTTGTTCATGAGGATTTCTTTTACATTGCTTTTTGAGCAACTTCAAGAATTTCAGTTCCATATAAGAGAATGCTGAGTCAGTCCTCTTGGCAGTAATGAGAAGAGGGGAACATGAGAACTGGAAATAGGAGAGGAAGGTAAAGTATGTGGTGGAACTAGAGTAGAGCGTTTTGTAATGAAGATTTTTGCAAAGAAAAGAATGTCGAGAGATAGTAAATCCCAAGCTTAAAGCTGCACACTCACATCTGTAAGGAAGACAGGCATGAGATACTAGTAAAAAGGTAACCAGCAGACTTCATAAGCTTTGCCATACTCTTGCCAATGCTCATTGAGTCTTTACAATGTACTACATAGATCTGATCATTTAATCCATCCTCACAGCAACATGTTGGAAGGGCACTATTAGATGATCAGCCACGACTCTGTAGACAAAGGTATTGAGTCATAGAAAGGTTTAAAATGTGCCCCAGGTCACAGCCAGCAAATGATAAAAATCAGGATTTGAACCTGGGCAGTCTGACTCCAGACTTAAACCTGACAGCACATTCCTCATGACTAAATCTGTATAATCCTCTGTACTGTGCCAGGTATGAGATATGCTTAGTTGGCTATGCCAAAAAGGTTAAAAAAAAAAAAATCTAAACAAAAGTTTTATATCCTAAGAGTTCCAGTTATTCATCATTGGGCCCAGAAAGAAGAAAATCAAAACTGAGTTAAAAATTAGAAAGATAGGCCGGGCGTGGTGGCTCACGCCTGTAATCCCAGCATTTTGGGAGGCCGAGGTGGGCAGATCACTTGAGGTCAGGAGTTCAAGACCAGCCTGGCCAACATGGTGAAACCCTATCTCTACTAAAAATACAAAAATTAACCAGGCGTGGTGGCGCATGTCTGTAACGCCAGCTACTCAGGAGGCTGAGGCAAGAGAATCGCTTGAACCCAGGAGGTGGATGGTGCAGTGAGCTGAGATCATGCCATTACACTCCAGCCTGGGCAATAAGAGTGAAACTCCATCTCCAAAAAAAAAAAAAAGGAATGAGGTCAGTGGGGGAACAGAAGTCTCTTTTGTGAAAGTTATCTGTAGCAATCCAAAAACATCTTATTAAAACTCTAAAGAAGGAAGATTCTAAAGATTTACTTAAAAGATCTTAAAGAGGGCTGGGCACAGTGGCTCACACTTGTAATGCCAGCACTTTGGAAGGCTGAGGCGGGCAGATCATGAGGTCAGGAAATGAAGGCCATCCTGACACGGTGAAACCCCGTCTCTACTGAAAGTGCAAAAAATTAGTTGGGCGTGGTGGCGGGCACCTGTAGTCCCGGTTAATTGGGCAGCTGAGAGAGGAGAATCACTTGAACCCGGGAGGCAGAGGTTGCGGTGAGCTGAGATCACGCCACTGCACTCCAACCTGGGCGACAGAGCAAGACTCCATCTCAAAAAAAAAAAAAAAAAAAGAGAATAAATGAAAACCAACTGCATGCCTCTCCGTTCACCCACCGTAGCTGTGGTTTTCACCTGTGCATGGTCCATACTTCTCTTCTAAAAAGAGCCTCCTGGTTTTCCTTCAAGAATGCACCCTCCCTGGCTCTCAGAGCAAATTCTGGTGAGGCAGACTTCACTTTCAGCCTGAACACTAAAAGTTCTGCATCTCTCTGATCAATGTGCATAGGAGTCTGATGATCAGTCACGAGATTTTCAATAGAAATAACAAAGAGAAGGATTTTTCCCAGGAACTGTCAAACTGGTGTGCTCTAGTCCTGGACTTAGTGGTGGTCATCTTTCTGCACTACTGGGTGAAGCCTGTCTCAAATGAGGACCACAAAGGGCATATGGGAGACACACAAATTCCTGGGGGTCTCCAAGTGCACCTGTATCCTGCTGAGACTACCAACTTGCCTTTCCAGTTATGTGGGCCGAGGGGAAAATATGTTTTTAAGTTAGTTTGACTGGGCTTTCTGCCACTTACAACAGACAATCTGGAATAATACACTAATATAAGGCATGCAAAAGGCCCAATGATAGTCCGTTTAGTCAGAAATCTTTAATATTTTGATTTGTGTTCACACAAAGAAATATATAAAAGAATAGCTTTACTTAGGATTTTAATCCATCAACCTCTCTATTCCTATAAATTCTAAGACTTCTTGCCTGTGAATTCTCATTCCATGTGGATTTTTTACTTGGAGACGGAGTCTCACTCTGTCACCCAGACTGGAGTGCCATGGTGCAATCTCAGCTCACTGCAACTTCCGCCTCCCGGGTTCAAGCGATTCTCCTGTCTCAGCCTCTCGAGTAGCAGGGATTACAGGCATACGCTACCCACCATGCCCAGCTAATTTTTGTATTTTTAGTAGAGATGGGATTTCACCATGTTGGTCAGGCTGGTCTCGAACTCCTGACCTCAAATGATCTGCCTGCTTTGGCCTCCCAGAGTGTCCATGGTGTTTTTAGGAATCTAAGCCTCACATATCAGGACTATCACACAGTGTTTTAAGTATTTACTAATATAGATGTTTTATGAAGATGCTATTAATAAGTGCAACAGGCCAAAGACTTTATTATGAACTTAATATTGTAGAGTGCCTTAGGCACCCCATTAGATTATTTAGTAAATTTCTTCTTAAAAAATTAACATATCTGGTTGGGCGCAATGGCTCAGGCCTGTAATCCCAAATCTTCGGGAAGCCAAGGCAGGAGAATCACCCAAGACCAGGGGTTTGAGACCAACCTGGTCAACATAATGAGACCCTATCTCTACAAAAAAATATTTTAAAAATTAGCCCGACATGGTATTTGCCTGTAGTCCCAGCTACTTGGGAGCCTGAAGTGGGAGGATCCCTTGAAGCCAGGGGTTCCAGCATGCAGGGAGCTATGATCATGCCACTGCATTCCAGCCTGGGGGACAGAGTGAGACCCTGTCTCTTAAAAAATAAAAATTAATGTATCTAATAGAAATCTGAAATTAATGAATATAGGTAGAACAGTGGCCCTCCAATTTCAAGACGCAAAAGAATCACCTTGAAAGGTGGGAAGATTAATGAGTTGAAGATTCCTGGACCCTAACCCTCAGAAATACCAATTTGAGAAGTTTTGGCATGAAACCCAGGAGTCGAAGTTTTCCCTAAGCTCTTGAGGCAATTCTGATATAAGTAGTCTCAGGCCAGCCTTGAGGAAGTCTTGATGTTCTCATTGACCATCAGCTTGATTTTATAAATTGTGGATCTGTGTCTCCAGAGGCAGTCAAGGATTCCTAAAGATAAACCTGAAAATTCTGCTCAGTTTACTTCAGTAAAATGTGGTCAGGATTAAATGAAATAATGCATTCAAAGGGTTTTATATGGTTTTCATGTGCTAGAAACAATTTTTTTAATTTTTATTTTATGTTTGGGGGTACATGTAAAGGTTTGTTACATAAACATGTCATGGGGGTTTGTGGTACATCTTATTACATCACCCAGGATTAAACTCATTACCCAATAGTTATATTTTCTGCTGTTCTCCTTCCTGTTGCCCTCCCACCTCAAGCAGACCCCAGTGTCTGTTGTTTCCATCTTTGTGTTCATAAGTCCTCATCATTAAGCTCTCACTTACAAGTGAGAACATATGGTATTTGGTTTTCTGTTCATTAGTTTGCTGAGGTTGACAGCCTTCAGCTCCATCCATGTTCCCACAAAAGACCTGATCTTGCTTTTCTATGGCTACATAGTATTCCACGGTGTACATGTACCACATTTCCTTTATCTAGTCTAATTGATGGGCATTTAGGGTGATTCCATGTCTTTGTGAATAGTGCTGCAATGAACATTCACGTACACCTGTCTTTATGGCAGAATGTTTTACATTCCTCTGGGTATATACCCACTAATGGGATTGCTGGATCTAATGGTAGTTCTGCCTTTAGCTCTGAGGAATTGCCATATTGCTTTTCCACAATGGTTGAACTAATCTACACCCCCACCAACAGTGTATAAATGTTCCCTTTTCTCTGCAACCTCACCAGCATCTGTTACATTTTGACATTTTTAATCATAGCCATTCTGACTGGTGTGAGATGGTATCTCATTGTGGTTTTGATTTGCATTTCTCTAATGATCAGTGATACTGAGTTTTTCATATGCTTGTTGGATGCATGTATGTCTTCTGTTCGTGTCCTTTGCCCACTTTTTAATGGGGCTGTTTTTCTCTTGTAAATTTAAGTTCCTTATAGAAGCTTGATATTCAACCTTTGTCAGATGCATAGTTTGCAAATATTTTCTCTCAATCTGTAAGTTGTCTGTTTACTCTGATGAGAGTTTATTTTGCTGTGCAAAAGCTCTTAAATGTCATTATATCCATTTGTCAATTTTTAATTTTGTTGTGATTTGTCAAGAAGTCTTTGACTGTTCCTATGTCCAGGATGGTGTTGCATAGGTTGTCTTCCAGGGTTTTTATAGTTTTGGGTTTTACATTTATGTCATTAATCCATCTTGAGTTGATTTTTGTATATGGCATAAGGAGGGGGTTCAGCTTCAATCTTCTACATATAGTAACACAGTTATCCCAGCACCATTTATTGAATAGGAAGTCTTTTCCCCATTGCTTGTTTTTGTCAGCTTCGTCAAAGATCAGATGGTCATAGATGTGCAGCCTTATTTCTGGGCTCTCTATTGTGTTCCATTGGTCTATGTGTCTGTTTTTGTACCAGCACCATGTTGTTTTGGTCACTGTAGCCTTGTGGTGTAGTTTGAAGTCAGGTAATGTGATTCCTCCAGCTTTGTTCTTTTTGCTTAGGAATGCCTTGGCTACTTGGGCTCCTTTTTGGTGCCATATAAATTTTAAAATAACTTTTTCTAGTTCTGTGAAAAATGTCCTTGGTAGTTTGATAGGAATAGCATTGAATCTGTAAATTGTTTTGGACAGTATATCCATTTTAATGATATTGATTCTTCTTATCAGTGAGCATGAGATGTTTTTCCATTTGTTTAGCATGCTATAATAGAACTGAAAGACAACAGACTTAAGCATCCTAGTGTATCTTTTACATCCAGCTCTTATCTCTCTCTGAAAGTATTAAGATTCAAGAAAAAATCCTATGCTGGTTTTTTAAACTTTTCTTTCTCAATGCCAAACCTCTGGACCTCTCTGGATTTGGGGAAAATATATATCACATTTGTGTGTGCTTCTCTGATCAAATAACTTATAAGGTTGTAAATTTCAGTGGACTCAGTAAGAGAAAGCTCTGCAGCAAGTCCAGTCTGCAATGCAAGCTGCTCTGCCTCTTCCACTTTGTGGCTCAATAGATCCAATGGTTCTTGAAGTAGAATGACTTCACCCAAGACTATTAGAAGAACCCCAGATGCCAAAAACCTTTAATTACCTCTCACTTCTTTGTATATTTTGGGGGTTTTACTTCTTGGTTATTTTCTTCCCTCTTTGCTTGTTTAAGGTTCTTAATTGTTCATAAGTACTCCTAGCCTTTAATCACGGTATTCCTAAGATCCTTATCCCTTAGCAATAACTAGATATGAGACTAATTATTCAGATACTGAGTAATCCACATCCAAATTAATGGGAAAAGCCACTTGATTATCTAAGGAAGATCCAAATAGATTATGAGACATGTCTTCATGGTCCAGATTTGGAAGTTTACCTAGTATTTTGTTTTGAAATACCTTGCAAACTTTAATAATCCTTATCTTAGTATTTGTCTGGGTTGCCAAAGCCAACTGTGTGATCTCCAGAGTCTTGTTACTACACAGCTGCTGTCATGCCACATAATTCAACAAATGATCATCCAACAAAGAGAACAAGAAGGCCTGATGATTAAGGAGATAAAAACAACTACCATTAGCCGGGCGCGGTGGCTCAAGCCTGTAATCCCAGCACTTTGGGAGGCCGAGAAGGGCGGATCACGAGGTCAGGAGATCGAGACCATCCTGGCTAACACTGTGAAACCCCGTCTCTACTAAAAAATACAAAAAACTAGCCGGGCGAGGTGGCGGGCGCCTGTAGTCCCAGCTACTCGGGAGGCTGAGGCAGGAGAATGGCGTGAACCCGGGAGGCGGAGCTTGCAGTGAGCTGAGATCCGGCCACTGCACTCCAGCCCGGGCTACAGAGCCAGACTCCGTCTCAAAAAAAAAACAAACAAACAAAAAAACAAACAAAAAAAACTACCATTGAAAACTCAATACCCAGTTATGATCTATACCACTCTAAGAGTGGTATAGATCTGGATTGATCACATCCTGAATAGTCCATCAGAAAGAGATTTTGATTAGGTAGAAAAATATACCCTATTGGTAGCTGTGAAGAGGTATCTGAGAATTGAGGCAAAGACCACAATTTGTTAAACTGTACTAGGACTCACGAAACAGATTAACTGTCCTAAACTGTGACATGCAAGACAAGCAATATAAATTCATACTCTTAACACAGCTCATTTAGACTCATGTGTTCCAAGGAAAGACCACTGACCAACTGATCCAATGGCAACTCTGCCTGAACTCATGTGTTAGAGACAAGGTCAATGACTGTGCCAGCAACTTGACTGGTCTATAGATTGACTAATCCCTGACAAGACCATCTGATATGATTTGCCTGTGTCCCCACCCAAATCTCATCTTGAATTTTAGCTCCCATAATTCCCACATTTTGTGAGAGGGACTGGGTGGGAGGTAATTATGGGGACCGGTCTTTTCTGTGCTGTTCTAGTGAAAGTGAATAAGTCTCACGAGATCTGATGATTATATAAAGGGAAGTTCCCCTACACAAGCTCTCTTGCCTGCCATCATGTGAGACATGACTTTGCTCCTTATTTGCCTTCAGCCATGATTGCAAGGCCTCCCCAGCCATGTGGAACTGTGAGTCAATTAAGTCTCCTTCCTTTATAAATCACCCAGTCTCGGGTATGTCTTTATTAGCAGAAGAACGGACTGATACATCATCCAGTGACTAACTCCAGCTCCCTAAACCCCATAAATGCTCTTCTTTAATTCACCCATTGTGAGACACCCCATGGTTCCCCAATATGTGTATTCTCTCTTGCTGCAACAACCTAATAAACCTAATTTTGTGTTTCCGATGCAATGTAATGCTCAGAAATGACTAGTCTGATAGAACAGTGAATGACTTACTGAAGATTCTGTTAAATACCAGTCATGAGACAATATCGTGAAATGTTTGGTTTCTCCCTTACAGGCTACCATAAGCTGTGAATCAGTGAACAGTATGGGGTCATTTCTCACAAGCCAGAATAGATGGGTCCAGAAATCATCAAAGGGTAAGTAGTGGAATTAACTTCTTTCAATATTACACCCACTCAGATTATTTGATGCCTATTCCCCCCAATTTTGAACTTTGCAGGTTTGGAGGTCTTAGAGGAATCTTTTCATCAAAAGACACAGCAGTGATGCACTGAATTGGAAGTTGGAACTGTTACCTGGTCATTTTCAGCTCCTTATACCACCATATCAGAAGCCAAAGAAAGGGGCCACACTATTGACTGGAGCAGTTGGTCCTGAGTACCAAGATGAAGTTATGGATATAAAATGAAAGCAGAAAGGAAAATATATACGGAACCCAGAGTATTCTTTCAGGTGCCTCTTAGTACTTCCATTTCCAATAGCAAAAGTTATTGGAAAAGTATAACAAGTGAAGGCAGGCATGACCACAAAAAATACGCTTTAATAACGAAAATTTGGGTCACCCCACCAGGTAAAGGGTGTAGACCAGTTGAGATGCTGGCTGAGGGCAATGAAAACACAAGATGTTTAGTAGAAGAAAGAAGTTATAAGTATCACTACAGCCGTATAAAACTAGGACAACAACAATGCATATTTTCCTCCTTATTATATAAATACAATATGATATACTACCTGATGTTATGTTATTATATAGGTTATATTTTTATCTTCTATCATATGTATAGGCAATATAGTGTTTTATATCATACAATATATAATTATATTTATATTGAGATAAATAATTTTATATTTATATATTTATATGTATATATATTCATACCTTATAGTTATATATTAATATAAATATATAATATATACTTGCATATATTAACAAATTTTTTTCTTTCCTTGTTTTTCCCTAATTATGGTGAAAAAATATTGGTAGTGATTAAATTTATAATTTAGTCATTAAATTATAAAATATTTGTAAAGGAAAGGAAATGAATGTAAGGAGTAATTAATATTACCAAGAGGTACATACCATGATTGTCACCCATATTAAATATTAAATATGTTAAGATATGATTTAATTTGACTATAGTGAATTTATATCTCCCCTTTTGTGGCGAGAATGAAAACACATTTTATATGAGGGATACTTGGATATATTTGTTATTGCTGCTGTCAGAAAATTCACATGTTTAGACAGATGTATATGGATACTGAATAGCCTAAAATTTGGACTGTGCCCTTTTTTTTCTTTTGAGATCGAGTCTCACTCTGTCACCCAGCCTGGAGTACAGTGGCGTGATCTCAGCTCACCACAACCCCTACACTTCCCAGGTTCAAGTGATTTCTGTGCCTCAGCCTCCCAAGTAGCTGGAATTACAGGTGCCCACCACCACACCCAGCTAATTTTTGTATTTTTTAGTAGAGACAGGTTTTACTGTGTTGGCCAGGCTGGTCTCGAACTCCTGACCATAAGTGATCTGCCAGCCTCGGCCTCCCAAAGTGCTAGGATTACAGGCAGGAGCCACGGCACCCAGCCTGGACTGTGCCCATTTTTAAGCTATTGCCTCTCAGCTCTACACCCATCCTTCTACACTCTGCCTTGGAATCCTGGCACTAAAAATCTGTAAACTATTCCTCCTTTGGCAGCCAGCTCTTTGATAGCCTGTGTTAATGGCGGGCACTAGAGGAAGACTGGCAGGCTAGGAGGAAGAAAGGACTGTTTTCTTCCTGTCAGCAGGGCCCCAACACTTGCTCTTTATCTGTCAGTGGTAGTTGGTTGGACTCTTGTCATTTTCTGACATTCTGAGAACCAACCTCATTGTACCACCTCAGACATACCAGCTCTAGCCAGGCAGAGCCACCTCCTCAGAAGCTCAATCCCAGCCCTTCAGAGTCTCGATTTTGCTGGGTTCTAATAATTCCAAACTCTTCCCTTTGTTCTTCCAGCCCTGGAGTGGTAGCTCTTCCTGACATTACTACTTCTATGTAAGTGCAATGTCCTTTGCCTTTTTATTCTCAAGCAACCATTTAGCCAAGGTCTTAAATTATCTTTTTAAATAACTGGAATTTTTTATGACTGGACAGTAGTGGATGCAAATACAAACAGCACTGTTGGCTTAAGATAGTATTTAGAGAACAGGGTTCACCTATCTAATTACAGTACGAGTAACGTTCTACTCTCATGATACAGATCAACAATGCCTTATTCAAAGTTTTCTGGGCCAGAAATGTTTCAGAACTCTTCAGATTTTAGAAAGGCAATAGAGTATGTATGTACATTAAATTATGTAATAGTTCCGATGGGATGTGGGTCAGTAGCTCATAATTAGACACTTGCGGGGATAAATATTCCCTCAAATCAGTTCAAGCCAGGCTTTGCCACCAAATGAGTTACCAAAAAACAAAAACAAAATTGTGGTTTTCATAGCTCTTTAATTTTGAAATTGTGGGTAAAACATCTTGAACCTGTATTAGGAAAAGCTACCAAATGACTAATAAAAGGACTGGGTTAAAAAAAAAATCTAAGATTGAATTAAAGTGTTTTCAAGAAAACACTGAGCAAATCTGGTCAGGGAAGCAATGTCTGACTTAAACATAAGGAGACTGACAACAGAAACAAAACTTTTGCAGACTACTCTGGCAGTCTTCAGGAAAAACTGCCCCCATTTACCTGAGATTCAGTGAATTGGTTCTGTGATAGTAAATAGAAACATCTACTAACAGCAAACCATAAAGATTCCTTATTGAGACTAGGGTAATGAAGTTCCATGTAAAATTCAGATAGTGCAACTCTGTCAAGGGAATCATGACAGTACACACGGAGCATGTCCCAACAGGCCAATTTGTTTTTTTTGTTTTGTTTTTTTTTTTTTTTGTTTTTTTTTTTTTGATGTGTTGTAAAATTAAACAAAAAAAGATGTTTATATATATTTTTGGTGATTTAAATATATCGAGCTAGCTGCCAGAACTCGAAAGAGAAACAGGTGAAAAATAATTGCTCTTGAGAAGTGGAACTGAAGAAATGGAAAATAGGGGAAGGACAGAGAGCTATTTAGGCTTTTCTGTATTAGTCGCCCGTTAGTATCGATGGAGAACTGGTTCCAGGACCCTCCTTGGTTACCAAAACCCATAGACACTTAAGTCCATGATATAAAATGGCATAGTATTTGCCCATAACCTATGCACATCCTTGCGTATACTCTAAATCGTCTCTAGATAAATCTCTAGATAACTTACAATACTTAGTAAAATGTAAATGCTGTGTAAATAATGGTATACTGTATGTTGAGATAATAATGGCAAGAAAAAAAGTCTGTACATGTTTAGTATAGATGCAACCATCTGTTTTTTTCTTAATATTTTTCACCCATGGTTGGTTGAATCCACAGATACAGAATCCACCAATACAGAGGACTGACTGTATTTGATTTGTAACTGAATGAATTTTTTAAATAAAAGTTTCAGTTACTGTTTTAAAATGTAGAGACCTAGAATGAAACATGTCTCTGAGTTGTAAAGAACAAGTGATTAATTTATAGAAAATAAATGCCGGTTTTATACTTTCTGAATAGCAATTTAAAATCTGATTTAATAAAACTGATTTGAGTCAAATTGACTCAACTTCTAGTTCTACTTAGTAAAGATCTATTCCCCTCCCTGAAACCAACCTAAATAAGCAGAATGATAAAAACAGACAAAAACTTCATCTCCAATGAAACTGGAAAATAATCCCAATCCCAAACCCAAACCAAAAACTATGAAAAACAGCTGCCAAAGACAGAAGATTCTGAACTGAATTGAAAGAGGTTGGGAGGAGAGACACCACATGACAGATTGTATGCAGTAGAACAAGTTCCCCAAAATCAGCATATGGTCCGAAGAGCTCAATCAGTGATCCCTCAGTTGGAACAGCAAATTCATAGTTTGCTCAGAAATATTCAGGAAGCCTGCTTCAACCTACTGGCCACAGGGGATGTGGTGCTGGGTGAGAAATGGCACGGCATGACATTTGTGCAAGAAGTCTGCCATCGTGATTTCATGGAAAACAGATAAAAAGAAGCCATCAGATTTTATAGCAGGTGATCACAGATGGCTTTATTTTTAGAAACATCTAGTGTTTGCTCTTTGCCAGTACTATTCAAAATTCCTTATATATTTTAATTTAATCCTGATATCCTTAGGAGGTAGGTACTATTATTATCACCATCCCCATGTTGCTGGTGAGGAAACTGAGGCACTTAGGGGTTAAGTGACTTGCCCAAGGGCACAGCTTGTGAATGACAGAACCTAAAGTCATATCTAGACAAAGTTCCTCCAAAGTTTGCGTTCATAACCACTAAGTTAAAGTGCCTTTTCAAAGAGAAATACGAATTTTTAAAAAACAAAGGAAGAAATAAAGGAAACATCATCACATGCAAAAATCACTATTAAAATGCAAGCCACTTGCTCACCCAAGGAGGGTACAGAGAACACTGAAAACATGGGGAAGAAACATTTGAGACTTTGAGTTTCCATAAACGCTAAGATTTCTGAAACTACTCTTATCTCAACTTAATCCTCTGAGTTGAAACTGTCTGATACCTCAGTTCACCCTCTAGGTTCCTTTCCTCCAAATTCTTGAGGTCATAGCTAGTTATGAACAGACTATTTTTCTTCAAAGATGAATGATAATAAGAAATGGAATTGTGCAGCCAATTAAAAGGAAAAAAGCAAAACAAAGAAAAGCAATTAGACTACAGAAAGACATGCAAAGTGAGCAGGTGAAAGAAAGAAAACAGTAAATAAACTGGAAAAAGTAGACTTAACAGTGCTTAAGAGAGTCAAGGATATGGAGGAAATGGAAATCTAAATCGTACACACGCACACACAAACACACACACTTTACATGTCCTATATGATACAAGACTTCACTGTAAGCTGGGGAGAAATCACACCATCCCAGAGATAGCACGCTGGCCTATGAACTTGGACTAAGGAGAGAGGTTTAGAAGACTAAGATTTCTCAACCTACTGCTACCTTAGCTCAGTCCCCTGGCTCTTCTCCCACATTTAGTTTAAAATAGCCTGTCCAGGAAGAATTTCCCTCATTTAGAAATCAGTAGTTTTCACAAACAGGATCAGCTTAGAATCTACATAATACTTCAAGAAAAAGAGCTGACAGAAAACAAGTGAGGAACACATGCATACACATGCACAATTTTTTTTTTACCGTGAAACAAGGAGTTCTTTATTAAATAAGAGAACTTAAAACAAGACTCTTTATACAACAAAAGGTAGAAGCATTTCTTCTATCTATGTTTCGTACCTATTAACTATCCTTCTTTACACCCCCCACTCACTCCCCCTTCTCAGCCTCCAACAGGATGACTATAGTGAATAATAATTTGTTGCATACTTCAAAATAACTAAGAGAATTGAATTAGGATGTTACTAGCAGAAAAAATAAATGCTTGAGGTGATGAATAGCCCAATTACCCTGATATGATCATTACACATTGTATGCTTCTATCAAAATATCACACGTACCCATAAATATGTACAACTATTATACACTCATTTCAAATTTTTAAAAGAAAATAGTCAAGGTGCATAGCTAATATTTACAGAGTGACAGTTAAATCCCACTCACTATTCTAAGTAAACTATTTAAACTTAAATGATCAAAAAGATAATCTTGTGAGAAGCCAGGCCTAAGAATGTCACCTAAAGGGTTAAAAAATAAGCTAGCTTTGCTTTGGATTTCTCCACAGCAGTGCTCAACTCTAGAAGACAATGGAGACATGCATACAAGATTATAGGGAAAAATCCAGCTAAACATTCAAATACAAGAATAGCTATTTTTAAACATGCAAAAGTTTAGGAATATAGTTTATCCAAATCCTCTGAAATAAATTTCAAGAAGAACTTCACTAGCCAAGAGATGAGTAGAGAAAATGTGGCTAAAGTACTGGCAATGATCTTCAAATTGACTCAAATGTAGAATTAAGATTAAACAAGCATGAAGTTACAAAATAAAATGTAAACATTATAAACCAAAGCAATATAAAAATGTTACTTAAAAAAATCAAGAAGTTGGGGGCGGAGCAAGATGGCCGAATAGGAACAGCTCCAGTCTCCAACTCCCAGTGCGAGCGACACAGAAGCCCGGTGATTTCTGCATCTTCAACTGAAGTACTGGGGTCATCTCACTAGGGAGTGCCGGACAATCGGTGCTGGTCAGTTGCTGCAGCCCGACCAGCTAGAGCTGAAGCAGAGTGAGGCATTGCCTCACCTGGGAAGCGCAAGGGGGAAGGGTATCCCTTTTCCTAGCCGGGGGAACTGAGACACACAACAACTGGAAAATCGGGTAACTCCCACCCCAATACCGCACTCTAAGCAAACGGGCACACCAGAAGAATATATCCCTCACCTGGCCGGGAGGTTCCCACGGCCACGGAGCCTCCCTCATTGTTAACACAGCAGTCTGCGGCCATCTAACCGCGAGGCAGCAGCGAGGCTGGGGGAGGGGCGCCCGCCATTGCTGAGGCTTAAGTAGGTAAACAAAGCCTCTGGGAAGCTCGAACTGGGTGGAGCTCACAGCAGCTCAAGGAAACCTGCCTGTCTCTGTAGACTCCACCTCTGGGGGCAGGGCTCAGCTAAAAAAACAACAGGGGAAGCAACAGAGGCCTGAGCAGACGCGAACGACTCTGTCTGACAGCTTTGAAGAGAGCAGTGGATCTCCCAACACGGAGGTTGAGATCTGAGAACGGACAGACGGCCTGCTCAAGTGGGTCACTGACCCCTGAGTAGCCTCACTGGGAGACATCCCGCACTAGGGGCAGTCTGACACCCCACACCTCACAGGGTGGAGTACACCCCTGAGAGGAAGCTTCCAAAGTAAGAATCAGACAGGTACACTTGCTGTTCAGCAATATTCTATCTTCTGCAACCTCTGCTGCTGATACCCAGGCAAACAGCGTCTGGAGTGGACCTCAAGCAATCTCCAACAGACCTATAGCTGAGGGTCCTGACTGTCAGAAGGAAAACTATCAAACAGGAAGGACACCTATACCAAAACCCCATCAGTACATCACCATCATCAAACACCAGAGACAGATAAAACCACAAAGATGGGGAAAAAGCAGGGCAGAAAAGGTGGAAATTCAAAAAATAAGAGCACATCTCCCCCTGTAAAGGAGTGCAGCCCATCGCCAGCAACGGATTGAAGCTGGTCAGAGAATGACTTTGACGAGATGAGAGAAGGCGGCTTCAGTCCATCAAACTTCTCAGAGCTAAAGGAGGAATTACGTACCCAGCACAAAGAAACTAAAAATCTTGAAAAAAGAGTGGAAGAATTGACAGCTAGACTAATTAATGCAGAGAAGGTCATAAACGAAATGACAGAGATGAAAACCATGACACGAGAAATACATCACAAATGCACAAGCTTCAGTAACTGACTCGATCAACTGGAAGAAAGAGTATCAGCGATTGAGGATCAAATGAATGAAATGAAGCGAGAAGAGAAACCAAAAGAAAAAAGAAGAAAAAGAAATGAACAAAGCCTACAAGAAGTATGGGATTATGTAAAAAGACCAAATCTACGTCTGATTGGGGTGCCTGAAAGTGAGGGGGAAAATGGAACCAAGTTGGAAAACAGTCTTCAGGATATCATCCAGGAGAACTTCCCCAACCTAGTAGGGCAGGCCAACATTCAAATTCAGGAAATACAGAGAACACCACAAAGATACTCCTCCAGAAGAGCAACTCCAAGACACATAATTGCCAGATTCACCAAAGTTGAAATGAAGGAAAAAATCTTAAGGGCAGCCAGAGAGAAAGGTCAGGTTACCCACAAAGGGAAGCCCATCAGACTAACAGCAGACCTCTCAGCAGAAACTCTACAAGCCAGAAGAGAGTGGGGGCCAATATTCAACATTCTTAAAGAAAAGAATTTTAAACCCAGAATTTCATATCCAGCCAAACTAAGTTTCATCAGTGAAGGAGAAATAAAATCCTTTACAGATAAGCAAATGCTTAGAGATTTTGTCACCACCAGGCCTGCCTTACAAGAGACCCTGAAGGAAGCCCTAAACATGGAAAGGAACAACCGGTACCAGCCATTGCAAAAACATGCCAAAATGTAAAGACCATCGAGGCTAGGAAGAAACTGCATCAACTAACGAGCAAAATAACCAGTTAATATCATAATGGCAGGATCAAGTTCACACATAACAATATTAACCTTAAATGTAAATGGACTAAATGCTCCAATTAAAAGACACAGACTGGCAAACTGGATAAAGAGTCAAGACCCATCAGTCTGCTGTATTCAGGAGACCCATCTCACATGCAGAGACATACATAGGCTCAAAATAAAGGGGTGGAAGAAGATCTACCAAGCAAATGGAGAACAAAAAAAAAGCAGGGGTTGCAATCCTCATCTCTGATAAAACAGACTTTAAACCATCAAAGATCAAAAGAGACAAAGAAGGCCATTACATAATGGTAAAGGGATCAATTCAACAGGAAGAGCTAACTATCCTAAATATATATGCACCCAATACAGGTGCACCCAGATTCATAAAGCAAGTCCTTAGAGACTTACAAAGAGACTTAGACTCCCATACAATAATAATGGGAGACTTCAACACCCCACTGTCAACATTAGACAGATCAACGAGACAGAAAGTTAACAAGGATATCCAGGAATTGAACCCAGCTCTGCAGCAAGCAGACCTAATAGACATCTATAGAACTCTCCACCCCAAATCAACAGAATATACATTCTTCTCAGCACCACATCACACTTATTCCAAAATTGACCACATAATTGGAAGTAAAGCACTCCTCAGCAAATGTAAAAGAACAGAAATTATAACAAACTGTCTCTCAGACCACAGTGCAATCAAACTAGAACTCAGGACTAAGAAACTCAATCAAAACCGCTCAACTACATGGAAACTGAACAACCTGCTCCTGAATGACTACTGGGTACATAACGAAATGAAGGCAGAAATAAAGATGTTCTTTGAAACCAATGAGAACAAAGATACAACATACGAGAATCTCTGGGACACATTTAAAGCAGTGTGTAGAGGGAAATTTATAACACTAAATGCCCACAAGAGAAAGCTGGAAAGATCTAAAATTGACACTCTAACATCACAATTAAAAGAACTGGAGAGGTAAGAGCAAACACATTCAAAAGCTAGCAGAAGGCAAGAAATAACTAAGATCAGAGCAGAACTGAAGGAGATAGAGACACAAAAAACCCTCCAAAAAAATCAATGAATCCAGGAGTTGGTTATTTGAAAAGATCAACAAAATTGACAGACCACTAGCAAGACTAATAAAGAAGAAAAGAGAGAAGAATCAAATAGATGCAATAAAAAATGATAAAGGGATATTTCCTTATCCCACGGACCCCACAGAAATACAAACTACCATCAGAGAATACTATAAACACCTCTATGCAAATCAACTAGAAAATCTAGAAGAAATGGATAATTTCCTGGACACTTACACTCTCCCAAGACTAAACCAGGAAGAAGTTGAATCCCTGAATAGACCAATAGCAGGCTCTGAAATTGAGGCAACAATTAATAGCCTACCAGCCAAAAAAAGTCCAGGACCAGATGGATTCACAGCTGAATTCTACCAGAGGTACAAAGAGGAGCTGGTACCATTCCTTCTGAAACTATTCCAATGAATTGAAAAAGAGGGAATCCTCCCTAACTCATTTGATGAGGCCAACATCATCCTGATACCAAAGCCTGGCAGAGACACAACAAAAAAAGAGAATTTTAGACCAATATCCCTGATGAACATCGATGCAAAAATCCTCAATAAAATACTGGCAAACCAGATTCAGCAGCACATCAAAAAGCTTATCCACCATGATCAAGTGGGCTTCATTCCTGGGATGCAAGGCTGGTTCAACATTTGCAAATCAATAAACGTAATCCAGCATATAAACAGAACCAAAGTCAAGAACCACATGATTATCTTAATAGATGCAGAAAAGGCTTTTGACAAAATTCAACAGCCCTTCATGCTAAAAACGCTCAATAAATTCGGTATTGATGGAACGTACCTCCAAATAATAAGAGCTATTTATGACAAACCCACAGCTAATATCATACTGAATGGGCAAAAACTGGAAAAATTCCCTTTGAAAACTGGCACAAGACAGGGATGCCCTCTCTCACCACTCCTATTCAACATAGTGTTGGAAGTTCTGGCTAGGGCAATCAGGCAAGAGAAAGAAATCAAGGGTATTCAGATAGGAAAAGAAGAAGTCAAATTGTCCCTGTTTGCAGATGACATGATTGTATATTTAGAAAACCCCATCGTCTCAGCCCAAAATCTCCTTAAGCTGATAAGCAACTTCAGCAAAGTCTCAGGATACAAAATTAATGTGCAAAAATCACAAGCATTCTTATACACCAGTAACAGACAAACAGAGAGCCAAGTCAAGAATGAACTTCCATTCACAATTGCTTCAAAGAGAATAAAATACCTAGGAATCCAACTTACAAGGGATATAAAGGACCTCTTCAAGGAGAACTACAAACCACTGCTCAGTGAAATAAAAGAGGACACAAACAAATGGAAGAACATACCATGCTCATGGATAGGAAGAATCAATATCGTGAAAATGGCCATACTGCCCAAGGTAATTTATAGATTCAATGCCATCCCCATCAAGCTACCAATGAGTTTCTTCACAAAATTGGAAAAAACGGCTTTAAAGTTCATATGGAACCAAAGAAGAGCCCGCATTGCCAAGACAATCCTAAGTCAAAAGGACAAAGCTGGAGGCGTCATGCTACCTGACTTCAAACTATACTACAAGGCTACAGTAACCAAAACAGCATGGTACTGGTACCAAAACAGAGCTAT
Source organism: Rhinopithecus roxellana (assembly GCF_007565055.1). Classification (NCBI taxonomy): domain Eukaryota; kingdom Metazoa; phylum Chordata; class Mammalia; order Primates; family Cercopithecidae; genus Rhinopithecus; species Rhinopithecus roxellana. The sequence goes on from NC_044562.1 coordinate 104,255,407, forward strand.
AGACCAATGGAACAGAACAGAGTCCTCAGAAATAATGCCACACATCTACAGCCATCTGATCTTTGACAAACCTGAGAGAAACAAGAAATGGGGAAAGGATTCCCTATTTAATAAATGGTGCTGGGAAAATTGGCTAGCCATAAGTAGAAAGCTGAAACTGGATCCTTTCCTTACTCCTTATACGAAAATTAATTCAAGATGGATTAGAGACTTAAATGTTAGACCTCATACCATAGAAACCCTAGAAGAAAATCTAGGTAGTACCATTCAGGACATAGGCATGGGCAAGGACTTCATGTCTAAAACACCAAAAGCAACGGCAGCAAAAGCAAAAATTGACAAATGGGATCTCATTAAACTAAAGAGCTTCTGCACAGCAAAAGAAACTACCATCAGAATGAACAGGCAACCTACAGAATGGGAGACAATTTTTGCAATCTACTCATCTGACAAAGGGCTAATATCCAGAATCTACAAAGAACTCAAACAAATATACAAGAAAAAAACAAACAACCCCATCACAAAGTGGGCAAAGGATATGAACAGACATTTCTCAAAAGAAGACATTCATACAGCCAACAGACACATGAAAAAATGCTCATCATCACTCGCCATCAGAGAAATGCAAATCAAAACCACAATGAGATACCATCTCACACCAGCTAGAATGGCAATCATTAAAAAATCAGGAAACAACAGTTGTTGGAGAGGATGTGGAGAAATAGGAACACTTTTACACTGTTGGTGGGATTGTGAACTAGTTCAACCATTATGGAAAACAGTATGGCAATTCCTCAAGGATCTAGAACTAGATGTACCATATGACCCAGCCATCCCACTGCTGGGTATATACCCAAAGGATTATAAATTATTCTACTACAAAGACACATGCACACGTATGTTTATTGTGGCACTATTCACAATAGCAAAGACTTGGAATCAACCCAAATGTCCATCTGTGACAGACTGGATGAAGAAAATGTGGCACATATACACCATGGAATATTATGCAGCCATAAAAAAGGATGAGTTTGCGTCCTTTGTAGGGACATGGATGCAGCTGGAAACCATCATTCTTAGCAAACTATCACAAGAAGAGAAAACCAAACACCACATGTTCTCACTCATAGGTGGGAACTGAACAATGAGATCACTTGGACTCGGGAAGGGGAACATCACACATCGGGGCCTATCATGGGGAGGCGGGAGCGGGGAGGGATTGCACTGGGGAGTTATACATGATATAAATGATGAATTGATGGGTGCTGACAAGTTGATGGGTGCAGCACACCAACATGGCACAAATATACATATGTAACAAACCTGCACGTTATGCACATGTACCCTAGAACTTAAAGTATAATAAAAAAGAAAAAAAGAAAAAAAAATCAAGAAGTTGATGGGTAGAGATGGAATCATGTTTCATAAAAAAGGACATGGTCAATTAATATTATTTTAAAATCAATTAAGTCAATAGCTAGAAGAATTTAAGATAATTATACTATTATAAAAAGAGAAAGTACGTGGTGATGGATATCCCAAGTACACTGATTTGTACAAATTATAGAATGTATTAAGTTATCACATGTACCCAGAAACTTGTTTAATTAAAAAACATATCAGTGAAGTTTACAACAAGTATCATACTTAGTGATGAAAGTCTGAATGTTTTTCCCAAAGATCAGGAATGAAGCAAGGAAGTCCATTTTCATCACTACTGCAGAATATGGTGTTGAGGATTCTAGCCAGAGCAATAAAGCAAGGGGAAGAAATATAAAGCATACAGATTGGATAGGAAGAAACAAATGTTTTTACTTCAAGTCTATATAAACTTCCATAATCAGCAAAAAGCTAAAAACTATAAAACCGTGATGAAATGAATCAAAGAGCAGAAAAATGGTAAGATATAACATGTTCATGAATCAGAAAATGTCAATTATCCCCAAATTCCTCTGTAGATTCAATGTAATTCCCAATCAAAATCCCAGAAGTTATTTTTATAAAAATTGACAAGTTGAGTCTAAAATTTATATGAAAAAAATCAAGTCCCAGAATTGCCAAAATGATTAAAAAAAAAAAAATGAAGTTGAGGGATTTATACTATCTGATTTCAAGATTTATAAAGCTATCATAATGCAGAAAGTGTGGTCTTGGCAAAAGACACAAAAAGATACAGAACAGAAACCCAGAAATAGACCCATGTATTGGTCTATTTGGTATTGATAAAGTACCCAGGTAATTCAATAAAGGATGGTCTTTTCCATAAATGGGACTGGAACAATTAAGCATTTATATGTCTAAAAAAATTGATCCTTGACTCAAACCTCCAATTATGTATTTTTAAAAAATCAAAATGAGACCGAGTACAGTGGCTTATGCCTGTAATTCCAGCACTTTGGGAGGCTGAGGTGGGAGGTTCATTTGAGCACAGGAGTTTGAGACCAACCTGGGCAATATAATGAGACTATCATCTCCTAAAAGAATTTTTTAAAAGCCAGGCATGGTGGCTTGCTCCTGTAGTCCCAGCTACTCAGGAAACTTAGGCAGAAAAATGTCTTGAACCCAGGAGTTTGAGGCCGCAGTTAGCTAATGATCACACCACTGCACTCCAGCCTGAGCAAGAGTAAGATCCAGTCTCTAAAAAGAAAATTTTTGAATTCAAAAACAAAAAGTAAAAAAAACATATATTCAAAATGAATCATAGACCCAAATGTATAACTGGAAACTATGAAACTTCTAGAAGAAAGATAAAATCTTTGGAACATTAGGCTAACAAGTATTTCTTAGCACTCAAAGGCACAAACCATAAAAGAAAAAAGATTGATGTGGCTGGGTGTGGTGGCTCACGCCTGTAATCCCAGCACTTTGGGAGGCCGAGGCAGGCAGATCACGAGGTCAGCAGATGGAGACCATCCTGGCTAACACGGCGAAACCCGTCTCTACTAAAAATACAAAAAAGTAGCCGGGAGTGGTGGCTGGTGGCTGTAAGTCCCAGCTACTCAGGAGGCTGAGGCAGGAAAATGCCGTGAACCCGGGAGGCAGAGCTTGCAGTGAGCCAAGATCATGCCACTGCACTCCAGCCTGGGCAACAGAGCAAGACTCCGTCTCCAAAAAAAAAAAAAAAAAAAAGAAGAAGATTGATGTTAGACCATATATAAAGTATCATATACAAAAATTAGCTTGAAATGAATCTTTGATCTAAATTTAAATCTGAAACTATAGAACTTTAGGGAAGAGTAATAAAATTTTTGTAACACGGAGCTAGCAAAATTTCTTAAATAAGACACAAAAGTACAAACAATAAAATTTAAAAATGATAAATTGAACTGGTACCCAGAACATATATAGCACCCTCAAAATGCAATAAGAAAACAAACAGCCCAATTAAAAAAATAATAAGTAGGAAATTTGAACAGATACTTTGCCAAATAAAAAATTCAAATGGCAAACAAACATAAAAATATGTTATTATTAGTATTAGGGAAATTGAAATTAGAGCCTCAATAATAGACTATAATGCACCAATTAGAATGACTAAAATGTTGAAAGTTAATACCGAGTGTTGACAATAAAGCAAAGCAACTGCATCTTTTATATATTTCTGTTGAAAATGTATATGTATTATGGCTGCTTTGAAAAGGAGTTTGACAGTTTCCTATGAGGTTAAACATGCAATAAGCAATCCACTACTAGGTATTTATCCAAAAAAATGAAAACATATCCACCCAAACATCTGTGTGAAAATGTTCAAAGGAGCTTTATTCTACAAACTAGAAATAATTCAGATGTCTATTGATCTGGGAATAAACAAATTGTGATATATTCATAAATGAAATCCACATTCAGAACAGAAAAAACTGCTGACACTTGCAACAGCCTTGATAAATCGCAAAACCATTATGCTAAATGAAAGCACACAATAAAGACGATATACTATATATATACACTATATATACTATAGTATATATAGTATATAGTGTATATATAGTGTATATATAGTATATATAGTGTGTATGTATAGTGTGTATATATACTATTGTGTGAAAGCACACAATAAATTTATTGCATATATAGTGTGTATATATACTATAGTGTATATATAGTGTCTATATAGTATGTAGAGTATAGTGTATATATAGTATATATATAGTGTGTGTATATATACTATAGTCCCTTTATAATGACTTTTTTTTAAAAAAGAATGGCAATTAGATCAGTGGTTGTCAGTGGCTGAGGGTGGAGTAGGAGGTTATCATAAAGGCCTACAGAAGGCCTTTTTGCAGTCATGGAACTATTCTACTATGTATTGATTGTGGTAGTGTTGATACTACTGTATACCCTTGTCAAAACTCACAGAATGGTATACCCAAAAAGGATAAATTTTGCTGCATGTAAATTATACCTCAGTATATCTGACTCTTAAAAAGAAATCAAATTGAAGAGAAGGAAAAGACAAGCCACAGACTAGGAGAAAATATTTGCAAAAGACATATCTGGCAAAGACTATTATCTAAAATATACAAAGATCTGTTAAAACTCAATAAGAAAACAAACACCTCATTCAAAAATAGGCCAAAGACCTTAACACACACCTCATCAAAGGAGGTTTACAGATGGCAAATAAGCATATGAAAAGATCCTCCACATCATGTGTCATCAGGGAAATGCAAATTAAAACAACAATGAGGGCCTGGCACGGTGGCCTAGGCCTTTAATCCCAGCACTCTGGGATATCTGAGGTCAGGAGTTCCAGACCAGTCTGGCCAACATGGAAGAACCCTGTCTCTACTAAAAGTACAAAAAAAAATAGCTGGCTGTGGTGGTGCACACCTATAACCCCAGCTACTGGGGAGGCTGAGGCAGGAGAATCACTCAAATCCAGGAGGTGGAGGTTGTGGTGAGCTGAGATCACACCACGCCCTCCAGCCTGGGCTACAGAGCAAGACTTTGTCTCAAAAAATAAAAATAAAAAAAATAAAAAATAAAAAAATAAACAAGGTACCTCTATACATCTATTAGAATTGCCAAAATCCGGAACACTGACAACCCCAAACACTGGTGAAGATGTGAAGCAACAAGTTGCAGGATCTGGAACTCTCACTGCTGGTAAAAAGTACAAAATGGTACAGCCACTTTGGAAGTCAGTTTAGTGGTTCCTTATAAAACTAAACATACTCTTGCCATAAGATCTAGTAGTTGCACTCCTTGGTATTTAACCAAAAGAGTTGAAAACTTCCTTCCATACAAAAAACTGCATATGAATGTTTATTAGCAGCTTTATTGATAATTGCAAAAACTTGGAAGCAATCACGATGTCCTTCAGTAGGTGAATTAAACTATAGTACATTCAGACAATGAAATATTATTCAGTGCTTAAAAAAATAAGCTATTAAGCCATGAAAAGACATGGAGAAAACATTAAACCACATAAATACTAAGTGAAAGAAGACAATTTGAAAATGCTACATACTGTTATGATTCCAATTATATGACATTCTGGAAAATGCAAAACTATGGAAAGAGTAAAAAGATCAGTGGTTGCAAGGGGTTAGAGATAAAGAAGGATTCAATAGGAAAAGCACAGAGGATGTTTAGGGCAGAAAAAATACTCTGTATGATACTTAATGGTGATACATGTCATTATAATTTTGTCCAAACCCGTAAAATACATATAATACCAAAAGTGAACCCTAATGTAAACTATGGATTTTGGCTGTAATGAAGTGCCAGTGTGGGCCAATCAACTGTAACAAATGTACCACCACTCCTGGAGGGGCATTGATAACTGGGAAGATGATGGATGTTGGGGGATATGGGATACATGGAATGTCTCTGTACCTTCCTCTCAATTTTGCTGTGAATCTAAAACTGTTAAAAAAACAAACAAAAAAACCTGTAAAAATAATCAGCCACAACTATGAATTAAGTTTTAAAGTTACAATTCTCATAAAATTTATATAGTCATGTAAATTATAAAGAGAAAGAAGAAGAAAATTAAAATTAGAAGTTGAATGAGAAGTGTGTATAAGTGAACATAAATTTTCTTGTTCATAGGGTCAATAGATGCTGTCAATAGTTGATAAATCAAAATACGTAAGCTTAAATACATCATTAAAAGTTATAAAATAAGCAATGAAAGGCCAAAAAACACAAAACTATAAGAACAACTATCTGAACTATAAGAAAACACACATATACATTTAATTTTAAAAATATAAATTTAGCAAAATAGAAAACAAAGCAGTAATGGCAGAAATCAAAAAAGAGAACTGAGAAAAAACACAGCTGAATTAACATATATAAATGAGATAAAGCCATTGTCTTAGTCCAGTTGTGCTTCTATAACAAAAATACCTTAGACTGGGTAACTTAGAATATGAATTGATTTCTTATAGTTCTGGAGGCTGGAAAGCCCAAGATCAAGGTGCTGACATTGGGTCTGGTGAAGGCTGCTCTCTATTTCCAAGATGGCAACTCCTTGTTGCTGCATCCTCACATGGTAGGAGACAGCAAAGCAAGAAAACCAAACTCACTTACTCAAGGCCTTTTACAAGGGCACCTGATCCCCTTCATGAGGGTAGAGCCATAACAACTTAATTGCCTCTTAATGCCACATTTTAACAGCATTAAGGCCACACCTCTTAATGCTGTCACATTGGGGATATTCAGCATGAATTTTGGAGTGATCATCATTGTTCAAATCATAGCAGCCACTCATTAAAAGAAAAAATTCTTAAGTAGGTTTCAAAAACCAAACTCAACTTTGTTGCATGCAAGAGATACATTTTGAGCAAAATTAAATACTGGGCACATACATGAGACCATTACTCACAAAAACCGCCTGACAGAATAATTACATTTTTAGTATCAAGCAAAGTTGAATTCATAGCAAAAAAAAAAAAAAAAAAAAAAAAACACTAAAGACAAATAAGTTCACCTCATACAGATAAGAGTCAATCTACAACAAAGATCTGTCAGAGATCATTAATACCAAAGGCACTAGAGTGAAAACTCTTAAAGCAAAAGCAACATAAAATACAAGGAGAAATAAAACTACAGAAGTATCAGGGAAAGTTTACTCATTCTCTTGACCAAAGACAGTATGAGAAAACAGTAAAAAAGTACAGACATAAGATCAGATTCTATAATTCATAAAGTCTCTCTAAAAAGCACTGTATCACACCACTCATCCTGAAAAAAAGACTATTTTACCTTTGGTTGCCAAAGAACATCCCAAACCTTTGGTATACGTCGAACCACAAAATACTCCCAATACATTCAAGTAGAAACAGTGCATATCACACAATTGGGCAGAGCAAGATGGCCGAATAGGAACAGCTCCAGTCTCCAACTCCCAGCGCAAGCGACACAGAAGACTGGTGATTTCTGCGTTTTCAACTGAGGTACTGGGGTCATCTCACTGGGGAGTGCCGGACAATCGGTGCTGGTCAGATGCTGCAGCCCGACCAGTGAGAGCTGAAACAGGGCGAGAGGCATTGCCTCACCTGGGAAGCACAAGCGGGAAGGGAATCCCTTTTCCTAGCCAGGGGAACTGAGACACACAACACCTGGAAAATCGGGTAATTCCCACCCCAATACTGCACTTTAAGCAAACGGGCACACCAGATTACACCCACACCTGGCCGGGAGGGTCCCACGGCCACGGAGCCTCCCTCATTGCTAGCACAGCAGTCTGCAATCTAACCGTGAGGCAGCAGCAAGGCTGGGGGAGGGGCGCCCGCCATTGCTGAGGCTTAAGTAGGTAAACAAAGCCTCTGGGAAGCTCGAACTGGGTGGAGCTCACAGCAGCTCAAGGAAACCTGCCTGTCTCTGTAGACTCCACCTCTGGGGACAGGGCACAGCTAAACAACAACAGGGGAAGCAGCAGAGGCCTGTGCAGACGCGAACGACTCTGTCTGACAGCTTTGAAGAGAGCAGTGGATCTCCCAACACGGAGGTTGAGATCTGAGAACGGACAGACTGCCTGCTCAAGTGGGTCCCTGACCCCTGAGTAGCCTCACTGGGAGACATGCCCCACTAGGGGCAGTCTGACACCCCACACCTCACAGGGTGGAGTACACCCCTGAGAGGAAGCTTCCAAAGTAAGAATCAGACAGGTACACTTGCTGTTCAGCAATATTCTATCTTCTGCAACCTCTGCTGCTGATACCCAAGCAAACAGGGTCTGGAGTGGACCTCAAGCAATCTCCAACAGACCTACAGCTGAGGGTCCTGACTATTAGAAGGAAACTATTAAACAGGAAGAACACCTATACCAAAACCCCATCAGTACATCACCATCATCAAAGACTAGAGGCAGATAAAACCACAAAGATGGGGAAGAAGCAGGGCAGAAAAGCTGGAAATTCAAAAAATAAGAGTGCATCTCCCCCTGTAAAGGAGTGCAGCCCATCGCCAGCAACGGATTGAAGCTGGTCAGAGAATGACTTTGACGAGATGAGAGAAGGCGGCTTCAGTCCATCAAACTTCTCAGAGCTAAAGGAGGAATTACGTACCCAGCACAAAGAAACTAAAAATTTGAAAAAAGAGTGGAAGAATTGATAGCTAGAATAATTAACGCAGAGAAGGTCATAAATGAAATGACAGAGATGATAACTATGACATGAGAAATACGTGACAAATCCACAACCTTCAATAACCGACCCGATCAACTGGAAGAAAGTATCAGCGATTGAGGATCAAATGAATGAAACGAAGTGAGAAGAGAAACCTAAAGAAAAAAGAAGAAAAAGAAATAAAGCCTGCAAGAAGTATGGGATTATGTAAAAAGACTAAATCTACGTCTGATTGGGGTACCTGAAAGTGAGGGGGAAAATGGAACCAAGTTGGAAAACACTCTTCAGGATATCATCCAGGAGAACTTCCCCAACCTAATAGGGCAGGCCAACATTCAAATTCAGGAAATACAGAGAACACCACAAAGATACTCCTCCAGAAGAGCAACTCCAAGACACATAATTGCCAGATTCACCAAAGTTGAAATGAAGGAAAAAATCTTAAGGGCAGCCAGAGAGAAAGGTCAGGTTACCCACAAAGGGAAGCCCATCAGACTAACAGCAGACCTCTCAGCAGAAACTCTACAAGCCAGAAGAGAGTGGGGGCCAATATTCAACATTCTTAAAGAAAAGAATTTTAAACCCAGAATTTCATATCCAGCCAAACTAAGTTTCATCAGTGAAGGAGAAATAAAATCCTTTACAGATAAGCAAATGCTTAGAGATTTTGTCACCACCAGGCCTGCCTTACAAGAGACCCTGAAGGAAGCCCTAAACATGGAAAGGAACAACCGGTACCAGCCATTGCAAAAACATGCCAAAATGTAAAGACCATCGAGGCTAGGAAGAAACTGCATCAACTAACGAGCAAAATAACCAGTTAATATCATAATGGCAGGATCAAGTTCACACATAACAATATTAACCTTAAATGTAAATGGACTAAATGCTCCAATTAAAAGACACAGACTGGCAAACTGGATAAAGAGTCAAGACCCATCAGTCTGCTGTATTCAGGAGACCCATCTCACATGCAGAGACATACATAGGCTCAAAATAAAGGGATGGAGGAAGATCTACCAAGCAAATGGAGAACAAAAAAAAGCAGGGGTTGCAATCCTCGTCTCTGATAAAACAGACTTTAAACCATCAAAGATCAAAAGAGACAAAGAAGGCCATTACATAATGGTAAAGGGATCAATTCAACAGGAAGAGCTAACTATCCTAAATATATATGCACCCAATACAGGTGCACCCAGATTCATAAAGCAAGTCCTTAGAGACTTACAAAGAGACTTAGACTCCCATACAATAATAATGGGAGACTTCAACACTCCATTGTCAACATTAGACAGATCAATGAGACAGAAAGTTAACAAGGATATCCAGGAATTGAACCCAGCTCTGCAGCAAACAGACCTAATAGACATCTATAGAACTCTCCACCCCAAATCAACAGAATACACATTCTTCTCAGCACCACATCGCACTTATTCCAAATTTGACCACATAATTGGAAGTAAAGCACTCCTCAGCAAATGTAAAAGAACAGAAATTATAACAAACTGTCTCTCAGACCACAGTGCAATCAAACTAGAACTCAGGACTAAGAAACCCAATCAAAACCGCTCAACTACATGGAAACTGAACAACCTGCTCCTGAATGACTACTGGGTACATAACAAAATGAAGGCAGAAATAAAGATGTTCTTTGAAACCAATGAGAACAAAGATACAACATACGAGAATCTCTGGGACACATTTAAAGCAGTGTGTAGAGGGAAATTTATAACACTAAATGCCCACAAGAGAAAGCTGGAAAGATCTAAAATTGACACTCTAACATCACAATTAAAAGAACTGGAGAGGTAAGAGCAAACACATTCAAAAGCTAGCAGAAGGCAAGAAATAACTAAGATCAGAGCAGAACTGAAGGAGATAGAGACACAAAAAACCCTCCAAAAAAATCAATGAATCCAGGAGTTGGTTATTTGAAAAGATCAACAAAATTGACAGACCACTAGCAAGACTAATAAAGAAGAAAAGAGAGAAGAATCAAATAGATGCAATAAAAAATGATAAAGGGGATATCACCACGGACCCCACAGAAATACAAACTACCATCAGAGAATACTATAAACACCTCTACGCAAATCAACTAGAAAATCTAGAAGAAATGGATAATTTCCTGGACACTTACACTCTCCCAAGACTAAACCAGGAAGAAGTTGAATCCCTGAATAGACCAATAGCAGGCTCTGAAATTGAGGCAACAATTAATAGCCTACCAGCCAAAAAAAGTCCAGGACCAGATGGATTCACAGCTGAATTCTACCAGAGGTACAAAGAGGAGCTGGTACCATTCCTTCTGAAACTATTCCAATGAATTGAAAAAGAGGGAATCCTCCCTAACTCATTTGATGAGGCCAACATCATCCTGATACCAAAGCCTGGCAGAGACACAACAAAAAAAGAGAATTTTAGACCAATATCCCTGATGAACATCGATGCAAAAATCCTCAATAAAATACTGGCAAACCAGATTCAGCAGCACATCAAAAAGCTTATCCACCATGATCAAGTGGGCTTCATTCCTGGGATGCAAGGCTGGTTCAACATTTGCAAATCAATAAACGTAATCCAGCATATAAACAGAACCAAAGACAAGAACCACGTGATTATCTCAATAGATGCAGAAAAGGCTTTTGACAAAATTCAACAGCCCTTCATGCTAAAAACGCTCAATAAATTCGGTACTGATGGAACGTACCTCAAAATAATAAGAGCTATTTATGACAAACCCACAGCCAATATCATACTGAATGGGCAAAAACTGGAAAAATTCCCTTTGAAAACTGGCACAAGACAGGGATGCCCTCTCTCACCACTCCTATTCAACATAGTGTTGGAAGTTCTGGCTAGGGCAATCAGGCAAGAGAAAGAAATCAAAGGTATCCAGTTAGGAAAAGAAGAAGTCAAATTGTCCCTGTTTGCAGATGACATGATTGTATATTTAGAAAACCCCATTGTCTCAGCCCAAAATCTCCTTAAGCTGATAAGCAACTTCAGCAAAGTCTCAGGATACAAAATTAATGTGCAAAAATCACAAGCATTCTTATACACCAGTAACAGACAAGCAGAGAGCCAAATCATGAATGAACTTCCATTCACAATTGCTTCAAAGAGAATAAAATACCTAGGAATCCAACTTACAAGGGATGTAAAGGACCTCTTCAAGGAGAACTACAAACCACTGCTCAGTGAAATCAAAGAGGACACAAACAAATGGAAGAACATACCATGCTCATGGATAGGAAGAATCAATATCGTGAAAATGGCCATACTGCCCAAGGTAATTTATAGATTCAATGCCATCCCCATCAAGCTACCAATGACTTTCTTCACAGAATTGGAAAAAACGGCTTTAAAGTTCATATGGAACCAAAAGAGACCCTGCATTGCCAAGACAATCCTAAGTCAAAAGAACAAAGCTGGAGGCATCATGCTACCTGACTTCAAACTATACTACAAGGCTACAGTAACCAAAACAGCATGGTACTGGTACCAAAACAGAGCTATAGACCAATGGAACAGAACAGAGTCCTCAGAAATAATACCACACATCTACAGCCATCTGATCTTTGACAAACCTGAGAGAAACAAGAAATGGGGAAAGGATTCCCTATTTAATCAATGGTGCTGGGAAATTGGCTAGCCATAAGTAGAAAGCTGAAACTGGATCCTTTCCTTACTCCTTATACGAAAATTAATTCAAGATGGATTAGAGACTTAAATGTTAGACCTCATACCATAAAAACCCTAGAAGAAAACCTAGGTAGTACCATTCAGGACATGGGCATGGGCAAGGACTTCATGTCTAAAACACCAAAAGCAACGGCAGCAAAAGCAAAAATTGACTAATGGGATCTCATTAAACTAAAGAGCTTCTGCACAGCAAAAGAAACTACCATCAGAGTGAACAGGCAACCTACAGAATGGGAGAAAATTTTTGCAATCTACTCATCTGACAAAGGGCTAATATCCAGAATCTACAAAGAACTCAAACAAATATACAAGAAAAAAACAAACAACCCCATCAAAAAGTGGGCAAAGGATATGAACAGACATTTCTCAAAAGAAGACATTCATACAGCCAACAGACACATGAAAAAATGCTCATCACTTGCCATCAGAGAAATGCAAATCAAAACCACAATGAGATACCATCTCACACCAGTTAGAATGGCAATCATTAAAAAGTCAGTAAACAACAGGTGCTGGAGAGGATGTGGAGAAATAGGAAGACTTTTACACTGTTGGTGGGATTGTAAACTAGTTCAACCATTATGGAAAACAGTATGGCAATTCCTCAAGGATCTAGAACTAGATGTACCATATGACCCAGCCATCCCACTACTGGGTATACACCCAAAGGATTATAAATCATGCTGCTATAAAGACACAGGCACACGTATGTTTATTGCGGCACTATTCACAATAGCAAAGACTTGGAATCAACCCAAATGTCCATCTGTGACAGACTGGATGAAGAAAATGTGGCACATATACACCATGAAATATTATGCAGCCATAAAAAAGGATGAGTTTGCATCCTTTGTAGGGACATGGATGCAGCTGGAAACCATCATTCTTAGCAAACTATCACAAGAACAGAAAACCAAACACCGCATGTTCTCACTCATAGGTGGGAACTGAACAATGACATCACTTGGACTCGGGAAGGGGAACATCACACATTGGGGCCTATCATGGGGAGGGGGGAGGGGGGAGGGATTGAATTGGGAGTTATACCTGATATAAATGACGAATTGATGGGTGCTGACGAGTTGATGGGTGCAGCACACCAACATGGCACAAGTATACATATGTAACAAACCTGCACGTTATGCACATGTACCCTAGAACTTAAAGTATAATTTAAAAAAAGAAGAAAAAAAAAAGAAACAGTGCATATCATATTTGCAAGATATAATACAAAAAAGTAGAATGGATTTTTCAAATAGTAAACAAAATACCCAACCGTCTAAAAATTAAGACTATTTTAAAAATTGACTTAAAGGCTATAGTTAGTGAAATTGAAAGATGTTTAGAAAATAACAGCAATAAAAACACTACACAGAGTCCACGTGTTATGGCTAAAATCGGTGCTTTGAAGAAAAATTCAGAGCCTTAACCAAATTATTAAATAAGAAAAAAGAAAATAAATGAGTTTATATTTAAAGCAAGAGGTAAGAAAAAAGAATAAGAAAAAAATTCCAAGGAAAACTGAAAAAATGCATTAAATACAAAAGGAGATATGATTTGGAAATAAACAATATGGAAGCAATAAACATACAAACTGATCTCTTGAAAAATATCTGCAAAAATGGATAAAATGATAGGTTGTCTCACTTTTTAAAGGAAATGTAAGGAAAACATAAACACATAAAACCAGCAATTATAATGAGCTAAAAGGAAACCAAAATAATTATAAGAAAATGCTTTGCACAAAATTCTGCAAATATACCTGAAAATCTAGATAAGTCAGTTTCTAGGAAAATACAAATTATCAGAATCGTCCTTAGAAAAGATTTGTAAAACAGACAGACTAATTACCAGTAAAGAAACTGAGAAGGTTATCAAAAATTGACCCCTCACAGGAACACAAGTCTCACTAATGATTTCATGCGAAACTTCTAGGAACGAATTATTTCAATCCTAAGTAATCCCTAAGCATGAAGAGAGAAGGAAAGAATGACACTGACATTGAGCATAACAAAGCACAAAAAGGGAAACTAAAAGCCAGTGTGTAATTTATAAATCATGCCAGAATGTCATAGAATATAAGCAAGTTAATTAATACACAATGATAAAATGGGATTTATTCTTGGAATGCAAGAAATAGTTCAAAATTAGAACGCCTATTCATCTTTTATCATATTAATAGATTAAAGGAGACATCCCACTTAATCATCTCACTAAATGATGAAAAGGCATTTTGCAAAGTTGAACGTACTTTCCTGATTTAAAAGTCATATATGGAGAGGTGTAGTAGCTCAGGCCTGTAATCCCAGCACTTTGGGAGGCCAAGGCAGGTGAATTGCTTGAGCTCAGGAGGTTGAGACTACCCTGCATAACATGGCAAAATCCCTTCTCTACTAAAAATACAACAAAATATCCAGGTGTGTTGGCACATGACTGTAACCCCAGCTACTCGGGAGACAGAGGTGGGACGATTGCTTGAGCCTGGTGGGCAGAAGCTGCAGTAAGCCAAGATCATGCCACTGCACTCCAGCCTGGGTGACAGAGCAAGACCCTGTCTCAAAAAAATAAATAACTAAGTATCATATAGATAGAATATTGATATAGGTTCACATATGTAATCACATATGTATATATACAGCTATATCACATCCATACATATATATGTACACATAATCAAAATCTATCACCATTAGAAGAATCACTAGAATTCAACTTAATGAAGAATCATTAGGATTATCTCCATTACCGTAAGAAACAAGATGGATAAAGACAGCCTGCGTGAGAGCAGCATTGGAGTGAGACATCAGGGGAAGCCCAGTGGTAGCCGGTAATAATGAGAACAGCATTAGAATGGGGAGGAGGGACATTTCAGTGCAAGCCAATACCTGTGTCCCACTCAAGGACCATGTCAAAAGCAGACAGCAGGGACAGCCTGGCAAGATGGGGAAATTAGCTTGTCCATAAAGGTGACTGGACAAATAAGCAATTTTTCTCAGAATAATGAGTGACAGGTTTCTCACAAATGAAGAGGAGAAATACAAACAGGGAAAAGATGAAAGTGG